>NC_051194.1:51439358-51754776 GCF_015220075.1 Falco rusticolus
TCTGATTTAGCTGACCATGGTACAGTAGCTGAAGCAGCCTTTTTCATGTCACAGTGCTCTCCTTACTCTCCTCCAAACGTTTTGCCCGGTGAAATTAGACGAGCGAGTAAAAACTGGACAGCGCCCTTTGACATAGTACTTTGTTATCCTGCCTAATGCTATTGAGGAGAGAATTCCATCTCCCACCTAATGCTGCTTATTTATTTATTTATTGGAGATGAATCCATGTTGCTTCAAGAGGCTTTTTTCTGTGAGATAATAGCAGCAGCTCTTCATAGATCCATTTGTTGCCGTGGTGATCTGCCTACTCCTTTTGTTAGTCCGCCTCTACTTCAATAAACCCCCTTCCTGTTATCAGCCCGGTGAAAATGTCTGCAAGTTCTTCAGAGCTAATAAACAGCATACATCATTCCTTTCATCTGATCACTATAGTGTGGGGCCGTACAGAGTGAGAACGGCGCATGAATTGTACAGCTGCACTAATGGAACTCTGAAGAATGAACCTCCCCGGTCGGCCCGGCGAGTGCGCGGCAGGGCGTGCTACCGTCCCCTCCGAGCTGGAGGTGCCAGGACTCAAAAGCTGCACCTTGTTTTGAGCACTGGCGAAGGACCCGTCTCTCAAACCCAGTAATACAGAGCTCTGGATGACTGTTTCCAAGTTGCTGCTTTTAAAAACAGGCTTAAGGTCTCTTCAGTGCTTTCAGCCAGCTAAAACAATCTTTTTTTTCCTTTGTCTTCTGCCCCTTATGCCTCCTAGGAACGAGATGGAAAGACACTTCTTGGAGCTACTGCAGTTTAATATCAATGTTCCTGCCAGTGTTTACGCCAAATACTACTTCGATCTTCGCTCCCTAGCAGATGACAATAACCTGAGCTTTCTGCTGGAGCCTCTCAGTAAAGAGAGAGCACAGAAACTGGAGGTAATGGTCTGAGACTGGCTGAGCAGGGGACTGTGCCTGTACCTGTAGTAAGAGCATCTGTTGCTAATCATGTTAAGTGGTGGTTAGGAAAACTAAAAAGCTTTTAGATTAGTGTATTATGGGGTAATTTAACCCCTTTATAACTACAGTTAGCACTTCTAAAACCATGCCTAGGCTAAGCTAGTATTCCAAGGAAAGGAAGGGACAGAGATTACGGAAGTCTAACAGATCACAAAATAAAATGGAAGTTATTTTGGGAACTGTAGCTCAGCTAGGCTGCTTAAGATTGAAAGGATTAGTGTCATATGTAATGGATTGTCTGTCCTTCCCTGGCCACAGTCTGTATTCCAAGCACCTAGAGACAGTCACACTTGGACCTTTCTAAATACTACCAGCTGAAGGTTTCCCACTGCATCCCACCGCACAGCTGCTTTCAGATTTGGGGGAAGCACTCTTACTGCTGTCATGGTGTAACAAACCATTTGTCTGGGGACAGCTGCAGCAATAGTAATGTTTCTTTTCACAACTCTTAGAACCTCACCTTCCCAGAGAAACGCTGCTTTAAGATAAACTTCTGGTATAGCCGCTTCTTAGGAGTCCTTTAGAATGCCCAGATGAGTGTAAATACAGATTACTGGCCCTTTCTGCTCAATAGGAGAGCAGCCCCCCTGTGAGTCCCTGCAGCCGCCTCTGGTATGAAGGCTCGTTTTAAAATAACTCGGAACTTTTGTGGAGTCGGTCTTCCTAGTTGCTGGAGATACATAAGACATTTTGAAAAATACCTAAATTACCTGGGTTCCCAGGCAAAACTTCTTGTTGGCTCAATGCAACCTTTCATCTGTCCAGGTTTAATTGATGACTCTGCATGTTGTTTTGTTGACCTTTCAACAAAGGCATTACTGCAGGCCCTGTGTACACCGGTACCGTAGCGCCTTTCAGAGAGCGTGTGCTACGGTATCCTTGGCTTATAGTGTTCTGTTGCCCATCCCCAATAATTCTGCCAAGTGCCAGGGTGGGGTTTTCTATTTCATCCCAGAAGTGGCTGAACTTTGGGAATAAGTGGGATCCTTCCTGGTCCTTTGGAATGACAGGTATGATACGCGTATGAATTCCACTATTTAAAGTTAAGCAATGCAACTTTTCTGCTTTGTCTCACCCTTGTTACTTGCACTTTAGCCTAATACTGTCACTAATTGTAAATGTGGTTGTAGGGCAGTTCATATTCCACAGGAAATTGTTTACTGAACTGCTCAGTGCCCTGGCATAAGTAGATGATTTACAGGTTGTGAGCCTGGTTTGTTTGTTCTTTGCTAGTATTTGGGGGCTTGGTATTTAAAACCAGAGTAATTTTCAGTACAGTATGTGATTTGCCATAATGCACTTACTAATGCATGTATATAGGACATTTTGGATTTAATTCTAAAACATGATAAATATTTAAACCATTCGCTAAAATATTTAATTCTACGTTTTGGTTAGAAGCACATGGAGCAGTTGACAGGAGCCTGTATGAAGCAGCAAATTAGTATTCCAGGGACTGAAAACTGATTTACACCATATGGGTGACTGGGGCTAAATATGTCAACACAGGTTGCTTTATGATTGATGTGCTAGTGTTAAAACAGGATGGAGAGTCTGTCTGGTCTTGCACCAGGAGCTCATGCAGCCAGTGTCTCAAAGAATGCCACTTTTGAGCCAAATGCATGCTTCCAGAAGGTCGGCAGAAATAAATGTAAATAATTATTTTAAAATACACTTAGAAGTTTATTCATGCTCAGAGTGTTTTTCACCTTTTGAACTTCCAGAACACTGGGCTGTGCTGAATGGGTGCTGCCTTAAAGGGAAGGTGTAGGCTTGTAGCTGAGCGCAGGACTCTGAAAGATCATCTGGTGATAGGTGGTAAATTATTAATGGAAGTAAATGTTCAGGACTGAAATTCAGTTCAGCCTTTTATTACAGGTATCCTTATTTATTTGCGTTGATAATGCCTGAAGGCTCCAGTCAGCAATAGGTGTTGCAGGGGAGGACACACTGTTTTCTAGACAATCATGTGTTACTAGGATTTAAATAATTATTACTGGAATAGCTGCACCAGAATAAAGGCTGCTTGACTAGCTAGATCAGCAGAGCAGAGGCAGGCCAATAAATGCATGAAAAAGCAGTTAAATACTAAGTTGCCCACATGTGCTGATATTGAATAGCTGTATTAAAGTGCCATGGGCATTGCCGTGCCATCCAGCAGTGGGCTGCCCTTCCTTCTTGGACCTCTTTAGGAACCTGATCATGTGAGTGATCCCAGGAAGGACATGTTGGGGGCAAAAAGGTGTAGAGAAGGTAAAGGTCAAACAGACATCCTAGTAGAACTTCGTTTCCTAGGCCTGCTTGCACTTTGTGGCTGAGGGCAAGGTGTCCAAGGGACACCTTTTCTCTCATAGAAATGGCTGCGTGCGTTTTTCTACTGTTAAAATAATTTTTTTGTGCTGCTGTGTGCACCAGACCTAACTACTAGGTGCAATTTTGAACATAACTTCCACAAACTCATACATCTGAAATGGGTCCAAGTCCTCCATTAGATAGTGGGGCTGGTAAAAGAACAAAGATACTTGGATATGGAAACCACTCACCTTCTTCGTGTCCTCCTTCCTGACGGGTAGCGTTGCTGTTAGCATGGGGACAGACCCCTTTAATATTTTCCCTCCAAAGTAGTTCTTATTTACTATCTTTCTAGGTAAAAAAGCTAGTGGCGTCACTGCTGCAGAGCAGCTGCGCTGTTGGCATTACGCTTGTAAATGCTTCCTTGGAACGTTCAGGCTTTTCTAACGCGTACTTTTCATTTTGTATCTCAACATGGTATCCAGGCTATCTCCCGGCTGTGTGAAGACAAATACAAAGACTTGTCAAAAGCTGCTATGAGACGATCTTTCAGTGCTGATAACTTAGTTGGCATCCGCCGTTCTAATGCCATCCTCTCCTGAGGAGAGAGAAGGGTGCAGCACCACGAACCAGCATCCATATGAATTGGAGGAATACCACCACTCCACGCGCACAAGCCAGAGGTGATGGTGTCTTCCAGCACGAGGAGGAGAGAGCCCAGAGCTCGAGGAGCATACTTGGTGCAAAAGACAAGACCTTTGTCACATCAACTCTCTCCTCCTTCTAATGTATCCAGAGGTGCAAAAACAAACTTCTCTCCTTCTCTCCCCCACAGATGTTTGCTTACTATGTAGGCCTATAGCTGTGAACTCTTGAGGTTTTTAATAATAAGTAGTTTTCAATTTTAGAATTTAAACACTAACCACGTGACTATAGTTACAATGTTCTTCCCTCCTCTCCCCTGTCATCCAGAGTCTCGCTGCATATGTATTTCGGGTCAATGCAGTGTTAACAAAAACAAAACAGAACATGGGACTCTTAAAAGTATAAAGCCACTCTGGAGCTGAAAACAGTAGCATAGACACGTGTTGACGGCTTTTCCCTGGTTTGGCTACTAAAAGCTGCTATTATTGGTGATCTGTTCATAACCAAGAAGCTGCCCAGCAGGAAGGAATTCCAACTCTGCGCCCACAACTCCACTCAGTAGAGATTGTCAAAAGACTTTGAATGTTTTGACTGGGGGCAGAGACACGGTTTTATGTATTGTTAAAATGTATAGGGTCCATGCTGCATTTCTTGTGAGTTATGGTGCTTCTCTCATTTTCTAATACTTACATTGCTCTGGAAGAGATGCAATCTGTATATTTTTCTGAGGCATTGAATGAGAAAGTTGGTCTGGAAACATCATCACCATCCCCAACAGTGTAGCGATCCAGTGGTGAATGGCATGTGTGCAGCACTGCTTCTCTGAGTTCTACTGCAGATCTCTTGTGCTATATACAGTGGAGTTCCTAAAGCTGATATTGTGCATCCATCTGGCTTCCTTGGGGTTTTTGTTTCCTGGGAGGGATTTACATTCATAATGAGACAGTAATGAGTTTTGAGAATCCTGGGCTACCTGACAAGGTAGATTGACAAATATTGTGTTCAATTGAGAATTATCAAAAAGCTTTCTACAAAACCCAGGTGTTTGTTTTTTTTTCTTTGCAAAGTGAATTTTACCTTGTGCAACTGCTCTACAAGCTTGGGTTTTGTTCTTTCTGAGACTTTGGAATGGAGCTTACTTTCAGGCTCTGAAACTGAACTCTAAACAGGATAAGTATTATTAGACTATTCCTGTTACAAGTCTTTGTGGTATCTTCCCTTCTTGGATCCAAATAGATTCTAGGCGGTTTGTCCTAGGAGCAGACCTCCCCCCGAACGGCGCGGGTTTTGTGCACTTCCTTTTCCAGCCAAGGCCCAGACACTTACACTGAACAGCCAGTCCATATGCCTTTGCGAGTGGGGCGCTCTGAGCGTAGCCATCAGTTCGGCTGCGCTCAGCTGTTAAAATGATGCATACAGCCTTTTGCGGTATGCAAACGTGTCAGCCCCTGGCTCCCAAATCCATGGAACTTGGCACTTCAGGTATTGATCACAATTCAATTTTGGAAACAATGCTACATCTTCAGGTGGTTTTCCTTTCTCATGTTTGTATTAAAAGAAAAGCTAATAAACTCTATTTTAATTAAAGTTAAAGGTGAATTGTGTGTTCTGTACAGCTGTCTGATTTAATTCCCCATCATGAGTATCTGGTGCTGGGCAGCTCCTCTCAAGTGTGAAAAACCCCCAGTGGTGTGCATTAAGGCCCCTCGCCTTCATTTTATCGGTGACTTGTGAATGTCTGGGGAGCCAGCAGCAGAGTCAGGGGGCAGCTGCGACAGAGAGCCGCTCGGTCGGTGGCTGGGGCAGGGGCACGGCTTCAGCTGAAGGTGCGGTAGGGACCTGCGGAGCTGCCTGGCTATTCCCACAGCATTTGGATTTAGAATTTGACTGGGGCTGCTCAAAGGACTATCACTGACAGTTTCTTTGCACCGAAATGTCCTTTAAGTAGGACCAGTCTCACTGGAGGCGATTTTATGGTTTTTAAGCCCTCCCTTGAGGAGCACTAAATCGGAAGCTACAAGCGACCAACTCCAGGATTGACTCCTGACCTAATTGCTAAAGAGCTTTTCTTCCCTTTGCACTGCCAGGCGCCCTCAGCTTTGTGTGATGGGTCTGATGCATTTTGCTGTGGGCTGGCATGGGGCAGTCATTTACCTCTTTTGCCAAATGAGACAGAGGCTTTTGCTGCTGGCCTGGATGGCAAGAGAGTGACAGCTCAAGCTGATGGCTGCTTCTGCAGTGCATCCTGCAGGAGACTGCTGCTCTGAACTTAATTTTGTCCCCAGCCTTAACTGGCTTTAGTTTTACTGTAGCATAGCCCAGAGCACATTGTCAATAGGATTTTGATCTGTTCAGCAGATGCTAAACAGGGCTCAACTTCTTAAAGGAGAGAAAAAAAGAGCAATTCCGTTTAATTCAATGTTCTGGCTCCCCTGAAAGAGTTGGATTCTGGAAAACACAGCTAGTGGATTTCTTAAGTAAACAATAAAAAAGATACAGCTCCCTTCTGAAGGGATGAGCGGCGATAACATTTTGGAAGAAATTATATTTAGGTGGTTCTGCCGGAAGATGAACTGGGGGAGGGGGAGATTCCCTGTAACTCTCAGTAGTATTTATACATTAGCAGCACTTCTCTCAAAAAGGCAAAAGAAAAATTACAATCATAGCTTGAGTATTGTAATTACCGAGATTGTTACCTACCTCTGCTCCCAGGGAAGAGCAACCAGCTACAGGCTCAGCGTACCTTGTGTCTCTTAACCCGGCAGCTGAATCCTAGTTAATCGATGTTGAGGCGACCTCTGCCTGCATTCAGCTCCAGGGCAGCATGCCCCATCTGGCAGTAAATACTGTTTGCAGAGACAATAGCTAATGTTACGGCCCAGCAAGAGTAAGGCGAGCACCACCAAGAACAACGCGAGCACCGTGTGTCAGCGGTCAGCAGGGGCAGGAAGCCACCAGGGACCTGTCTGTGAGCTACGTGATGCCCTTGGCCTCCAGCAGCCCCTTCCCTCTGTGTACAGGGACTGTGTATTTTGTTTCTAAGGAAATTTTATGAGAACTACTTCAGCGTGGGTTTGGCAGTTAAGAGGACAGGCACTCCAGGGATGGAATAAATGTCAAGGCTGGTGCTTCTGGATAAGAGCATAGGGCGTCAAACATAACCTAAGCAAGCGAAGGGGACAGAAAAGCAGTTGAGGCAAGAGGTTGCGGAGGGGGTTGGCCGGCATGCGCGGGGCAGGGTGAGCTGGTGTGTTCAGAGCTCAGCCCCGGGCAGGCTGCTGCCCCCACTCCGCACGGGCATTTCCCACAGCGCAGCAGCGTTAGGTAGGGCTGGCTTTCCATAACGTTACCTGGGAAAACTACACTTGCACGAAGTAAGCTGCTTGACAGGATACAGTGAATTACACACAGGGTGCTGCCAACGTGACTGCAGCGCACTTACTAACCCACGCCCCCCAGCCCCTCGCTGACTAGCCAGGGAGAGAGTATTTACCTGGCTGAACACGGGCTTGTTTGGCATAGGATTAGAAAAGTCTCAGGCTGCCTCTGTGGACAAGGCATTTTTTTTAGGGTGACGCAACCACTTCGGCTTCTGCTCTGTGATATTAAAACCTGTTTGAGAAGCCATATGGTCCCCATGCTGTCAGACACTGTCCCCATGCCACCCAGCCTGAAACAGCTGCAGTTGCACTGTTCAACCCCCAGGCAGCCGGTGACTACCTCGAGGATGGCCTAAGCTGCCCAAACGGGACATGGAGCAGCATGAGTAGTTAGTTCCCTCACTCCAAAACAGCAGCTCCAGGTAGGCAGTGGGCAGCAGTTCTGCTCAGCTCCTACTTACTGCGGAGCCGAGGACACAGCAGCTTGCTGAGGGGCGAGGATGGCAACAAGGCTGCCAGCGAGGTGCTGGAGTTGCTTCCAGAGGCAGGCGGCAAGTGTCCTCAGCTCCATCAGCAAGAGCCTCATGCTGAGATGGCACATGTCCCCTCCATAGCCCATAACCGCTGCCCTGCACGTGGGGTGGCCCCTGACAGCATGGGGGGGATCACCCAGCACTGAGGAATCAGGTGAGTCAGTCAGTGCAGCTGTCAGGTTTATCTCTGGGTGCTGGAATACTGCTTCCAGGTAGGAGATCCTATCTAGTGGGTCCCAGTGTGTGCCTACACACCTAACTAGATAGCAGAGTCCTGCACCATTAGTCACCATGGAGCCAGCCTTAACCCCCTGCTGTCCTTCCTCAACTACGTGCTCCTCCCAGCATGAGCGAGCTCACAGCAGATGGCAACAGGGACACTCAAATCTGCGTGCAGTGTCCTGCTTGGCTAAGAGCTGTCACCTGCTCAGCCTCAAAAGTATCAAAGGGCACTTCTTCAGGGCCCAGTTCCAGCACAGGGCAAGGGACTGGTACTGCGCAAGCTGCAGAACACCAATAAAAGTTGATAGTTAACCCTCTTCTACGAGCAAGGCACGACCTTGGCCTGACAAGGAGACACGCTGTCAGAGAGGTCACGGGCACACGGGCAGCAGCGTGCGGCACGGCAGCCCCTGAGGATTAAACCCAGCTCAGCACAGAGGCTGCACATGGGCCATGGCACGCAGCACCGTGCTGGGCTGGGCCACAGTGTGGCATCCCCATGCCGAGGGCAGCGCCATGTGGGCTCGTGCACACAGAAATGCTATTCCGGCGCCATGCAGAACTCGCTGGTCCCCCACGATCCCTAGGGAGCTAGAGCTCTGCACTGCCCCCCTGCACATGCCTCCCCGTCCTCCCGCAATTAAGTTTTTACGGTAATTAATATTCTAACAGAAGCAGAAGCAAAGAAAACAACACACGGGGGGGGTGGTTTTTGTCCTCATAAATAACTAATCTTGATACTTCTCTTTGAATAAAATTTCTTCAGCTTTTCACAAAATATAGTACAGTTATTTAAACAATGTTGAACAGCATCAGTAACGGAAGAGGCAAAACCCAACATGTAAATTGGCTACAGCATACAGGGCACCCAGCAACGGCGCCTTCCCCCTCCTGCCACCTGTTGCTGAGAAGCCAGGCTCAAACACGTTGATTGTATTAACCTACCATTAGATCAAAGCTGAAAACGCTCTTGCATTTTTCAATAGGCAATGATTTGTAGCTAATTTTGGATATTTTTTTTTTTACCAAAAAAAAAAAAAAAAGCTTTACACAGTCAGTTGCACTTTGGAAAAAAACAAAAACAACAAAACACCACCTTTGACATGGTTTTGTTCATTGTATTGCATGATGTGTGTTTAGCTGTATCTACAAAAGGCACTATAGAAAGAGAGGAGTCCAGCAAGGCATAGATTGGGCAGGCTGGAGTTATTTAACACCCCGGATCATAACCCGAGACTGCCCACAGCATCTCTGCACCTGACCTGCCCTGCTGCCGAGAACACACCTGTCCCAAACCCATATCAAAGGTCACTACGGCTTCTGTATGTACAACCTGGGCTATAATACAACTATTCACAGTTTGTAACACAACACGGTGCAATTCTGTCCACAATGAAGTACAGCAAACACGCTGGAGGGAGGGAGCGAGCGCTCTGTCGCAAGAGTGCTGGTCTGTGCGGCTGGGCAGCCCCTGCCGAGCCCTCATCCCCTGCACTGCTGCTCTGCCCGGAACCCCCCAGACACTCATGTGGTACCTTGGGAGTAGCTTTATCAGTACATGTGCCTCTCGAGCATTGCCCCGCTTCCCTGGATTTGGTTTTAAAACGAGGTGGAAACCTTCTTGAGAACAACCTGGGATCCTTGCAGTCCAGTGGGAGCAAAGCCAGCAGCTGTTCTCCAGCGCTTGAGCAGCTGGGTCACGGTGCCACACTTGAAGGCAGGCAAAAAAAATGACTCAAGTAATGGCTGGGTGGATCACCACTTAGGGCAGGGGAAAGGGGAAAAAAAACCCCCAAAAAACCAAAACCAAGCGCGGGTGCTTTCACAAGCCACCTCTCACCACCCTGTGCCACAGCCGGAGCCCCTTGCCCTTGCTGCGTTCCATGAAGTTGACAACAGCCACCCCCCTTCTCAGCATCATTCTACTTATTGAAACCCAGCTGTCACCACCGCTTAATGCCAGGCACCGGTTCTGTCGGCGCGCTGCTGCTGTCTGACACAGGGAAGGGAAAAGGCTTGGGAAGCTGGAGGAAAGGCAGTACGAGCGTTCTGCTAAGTTTTCCTAAATTAACTGCTCACTCTCAAATCCTGCAAATCCCACACTGTCTCCGACAGAGGCACAGCTTTGAAAAAAGCAGCAAGAAGTGTTGAAGCTGGATAGCTGGAATATCCAGCCACTCCCCAGGAGAGACAGACTGCTGCCTGGCACAGAACCACCGCCCCCCCCCCATGCCCACACTACCTGCTGCAGTTGTGCAACCACCCTTTTAGCGCTGGTTGTGCCACGCTGTGCCGCAGCCAGCAGGCTGGCAGGCAGTGCCGGGGCTGCCCATCTCACCCCAGGTAACCTGCACGGCGCAAGGCAGACGTAAGCAGCTCGCCAGGCTGCAGAGGCAAGAGGTGCAGAGCAGCATCGACCCGTTCCCAGCGCTGTCGCTGCCACTGCCAGCGGTGCCCAGGGCTCCTTGTGAACCCCGCGCTGGGACGGCAGCCTCGTCACCCGCGCAGCCCCCAGGCTCTCCGGGGTGGGCAGTGGAGCAGCTGCCCATGCACAGCAGCGGGCCAGACCCAGGCGTCAGCACCGCAGAACTGAGCCCCACCAGCACCGGCCTCTGCTCAGCCCCCTGCCCGGGGAGAGCAGCACGTGCTGCCCAGGGGAGAGGGGACCTCTGGGGTTACCTAGTCCCCGCCTGTGCTGAGGACAGCTGGGACCCTCTCCCTGCCTGCCTCGAGGGCTGGGTGGCCGTTCCCCTCTGCAGCCCGTTCCTCCCACACTGCTGCTGCCCACGAAGCCCCTGGCCCACGCAGCTCCCTCCCCGCGGCTCAGCGGGCTGCCATCCGAGTGGGGCCAGCAGCAGCGTCACATCTGGGGGCCCCCAGCCCTGTCCCCCGCAACACGTAGCTGTGCCCAGGGGCTCAGGTGCAGCACGGCAGGGAGGCAGCCCCAGCTGCCAGCTCTCCCCAGCTCCCTCGCACCCCGTGGGCTCCAGCAAGTGGCTCGGTGGCAGTGCCGGAGTACTAGCCGGGATTGGGGGCCACCACCCACCCTACCTGCTGCAGCTCTCCCCTTCACCCTGGCACCAGCAGAACCTGCCCAGAGGCTCATCGTAGGACACAAATCAGAGCTCACAGGCTACCTGCCACCTGACTGGCCTGCAAGCAGCAGCACCCTAGGACCCCAAACAGGGTGTGGGACCCCAAATGGAGCACACACAGTATTGCCAGGCTCCAGGCGTCCCTGTCTCTCTGCTCCCACATTGTTGGCAGCACCTCTCCCTGCCCTGCCTGGGGCTGCGGCCGCTCCATACCCCAATGGGCACACATGCTCAGTCCCGGGCAGCACCACCACAGTGGGGCTGAGGATGCTGGGGGTGGCCCAGCTGCCACCCCTTCTTCTGTGGCCCAGGGTCTTTGCAACCCTCTCCTCCCTGTGGCTGGGGTCACCGAGGCTCCCTCCGGTCACACATGGGACAGCGGGACCTGCTTGTGGTAGGAGGCCATGCTGGGCAGCACCGTCCTGCCCGCCAGTGCCGGGCTGGTCTCGCCGTACATGGAGGCACCCGCAGGCTTCCTGGCCCGGCAGCAGCGGGCTGTGAAGCGCCTCCAGGACTCGAGTGTCTTGCCAGACCAGATCCAGACGCCAGAGGTGATGCCCACCACAAGGCACATGAAGTACTTGAGCATGAAGACAGCGTAGTCAGGCTTGGGGCGGTGGGGGTCCCCCGGGCAGGAGCAGTTCTGTGCCTGCTCCCACGCCTCCCGGTTGTGCTGCTCGTAGATGTAGCAGGCGATGACGATTGTGGCAGGCACGGTGTAGAGCACGGTGAAGATGCCGATGCGGATCATCAGCTTCTCCAGCTTGTCGGTCTTGGTGCCGCCCTGCTTGATCACACTGCGGATGCGAAAGAGCGAGATGAAGCCGGCCAGCAGGAAGAGGCTGCCGGTGAAGAGGTAAACCACCAGTGGTGCCAGCACAAAGCCCCGCAGGTTCTCCAGGCTCTGGTTGCCCACATAACAGACCCCGGCCACTGGGTCACCGTCCACAGAGCTGAGCGCCAGTACAGCGATGGATTTGGCACTGGGGATAAGCCAAGCGGCCAGGTGGAAGTACTGCGCGTAGCTAGCAATGGCCTCGTTGCCCCACTTCATGCCGGCTGCCAGGAACCAGGTGAGGGACAGGATGACCCACCAGATGGAGCTGGCCATGCCAAAGAAGTAGAGGAGAAGGAAAACCACCGTGCAGAGAGCCGGGCCCGTGGTCTCATAGTGGATGTGGTGGTGCTCTGGGTTGCAAGCCACGTTGGCGTGCCCTGCCACCAGCCGCACAATGTAGCCCACGGAGACGAAGAGGTAGCAAGCAGAAAGAAAGATGATGGGGCGCTCAGGGTACTTGAAGCGCTCCATGTCGATGAGGAAGGTGGCGACGGTGGTGGAGGTGGAGATGAAGCAGAGGATGGACCAGAGGCCAATCCAGAAGGTGGCGAAGGTCTTCTCGTCCTGGGTGAAGTAGGGCTGGTAGCAGGGGATGGCGCAGTTGGGTACCTGCCCAGTCCGGACGCGGTTGTACAGCGGATGAGACTCCTTGGAGATGGGGATAAGGGGCGCTTTGCACTTGCAAGTCCGGCCGCAGTCCAGCCCGGAGGGGCGCTGCCCATCGAGCGGCGTCAGGTTTTTGGCTGCGTCCCTGGCAGGGCGTGTGGGCTTCCCAAAGAAAGGCGGCAGGGTGGTGGCTTCCGTGCGGTTGTAACCCATGCAGAGCACCTCGGTGTCCCCCAGCACCGGCAGGCTATCGCAGCTCATCCTCTCGGGCCAGGCGAAGCCATACTGCTGCATGATGGGCGAGCAGCCCGCCTTGGCCCGCTCGCAGACAGAGCGGCAGGGGGGCAGCGGCTTGGTGTAGTCGGGCAGGCAGATGGGGGTGTACATGCTGCAGAGGAAGAAGCGCAGGTCCGGGGAGCACTGGATCTCCACCAGCGGCCAGAACTGGTGCACCTCCAGCCCGGCCTCATCCTGCGTGTCGTGGTTGAACTGGTTGGGCATGTAGGTGAGGTTGTAGCCGATGCCCTTGCACATCGGCACCGTGATCTCCTGGCACACCAGCGCCTTGGAAGCGGCGCGCCCCGCCGCCGGCAGCCCCAGCAGCAGCGGCAGCCCCAGCAGCAGCGGCACCGGCAGCCCCCGGCCGCCCATCGCCGCCGCGCGTCCTACCGCTGCCGCATGCCCCGGGCGCCCGCCGCCACCGCCGCCGCGCCGGGAGCGGGGGCCCGCCGGGACCGGGACCGCCGCCGCCGCCGCCACCTGCGCTCTGGGGCGGGCGGGCGCTCTCCCGCCGCGCCGCGCCCGCGCCCCGCCCCCGGCCCGCCCCCCGCCTGCGCCCCGCCCTCAGCCCCGCCCCCGCCGGGGCTCCCCGCGGCCGCCCCTCGGCCGAGCCAGGCGGCGCCCCGCCTGCCGGGGGCGGCTCCGGCCCGGCGAGAAGGGACGGCGGCGCCGAACCGCGGCCCACGCCGTGCCTGCCCCCGGCCCCCCGGCGGCGGGGGGAAGAGCAGAGCGGGACAGGGCGGCCGCCGCTTCGCACCCCTCCTCCTCCGGCCCCCCGCGGGACGCAACGGCGTGCGGGGCAAAGGGGGCGACCCTGGGGCGGGCAGGGGTCCCGCCCCGCGGCCGCCCTGCTCCGGCAGCCGGGCCCCGGCCCCGGCACAGGGGTGGCGGCAGCACCTCCCGCCGCTGCCAGCTCCGCGGCCGCCGGGCAGGGCGGCGCTCCCGGCCAACTGAGCCTCCGCGGGAGGGGCCCCGGCCGGCCCGCCCGCCGCCCCCTCTCTCCCGCCGGGCGCGGCGCGAACGAGCGAGGCCGGCGCTTGCCCGGGGCCGCGGTCCCGTCCCAGCGCCCCGGGGCGGGCGGGTCCGGTCGCGGCTGCGCTCGGCCGCCCGGGCTCGGCAGCGCGGACCTGAGCGCCCAGCCCGGGTGGCGCCCGGGGCGCGGCGAGGAGCTGGGGCCAGGCCCGCTGCGGCAGCGCTCTCGCTCCGGCCCGGGAGGCAGGCGGCTCCCCAGCCCTGCGCCGCCCGGGGCGCGGGTGGAAGGGCGGCCAGGGCCGCGGCACTCGCCTCCAGCACCGGCCCGACTAGCCAAGGCGCAGCCGCGGCCCGGCACGGTCGCTCTGCGGCCTGGCGCTGGGGAGCGCCTGTGCCCAGCACCTCACACACCCGAACTGCCCCTCGCCGCACCCGCGGCCCTTGGGGCAACGACCCAAAGCGCGACCCGTAGCACGGCTTGGCTCCCGCCTTGCCCTCGCCTGCTGCCCTGCGGCTCCTGTGCTGCGGGCAGCGTGCCCCAAGGCCACATGCACCCTAAGGCCAGAGACCACCCCAAATCCGATGTGCCTGCAAGTGCCCCCGGCCAGGCGCACACGCTATCTGGTACTGCCAGCTCTGACACTGAACAACTTTCTAGAAAACAGGCAAAGAAACAAAAGCTTAACTCTCTATACCTCTTTGCTTTATGCAAGGTTTGCCTGTAATAAAGCCATACAGAAGAGAATTACAAAGTCACATGTTCCTTTGGAACACAGTGGTGTATCCCTGTAGCAGGAGTCATAACTTTTAATTCTGCCCAACAATGAGCTTCTGTGAACTAGCAGTCCAGCAGAAAGCAATCACAGACAGTTTCATTACGGCTTTCAGTTGATTATCCAAATTATAGCTGAGAGCAGAGGGCAGCCTTTTTATTATCATCATTGCTGTACAATTAGAAAATGCTGATGAAGCTCCACAAGACTAGAAATTCTCCTTTTTTGCTGGCATTTTTCATTTTTATAAGCATTCCCTTGGGCAGTATCTTGGTTTGATTCAACACACAACGGAGAACCAGTACATAGGTGGGAAGGGAGAAGATAAGAAGGGGAAAATGGGGCAGCTCTTCATTTCAGTTAACCTACCAACTCCCATAGTCTGGTTCAGGTTTCACCACTCCTCCAGATGTATCTAATTCTTAGAGCCTGGCTGTAAATAATGCTGTATTTGCTACGCTGGGGACACATAAAATCCAATTAAGAGCCAGGTAGACATCTGTTGGCTTGCTCTGTGCTTCTGTTTCCTTTTTGTTTTTTATGAATATGTAGCAGAGCAACCAGAACAGCTTGTTATTCATCTCTACAGTACAGTATGAGAGTACAGTGCTTTATGTGCATCCAGCACTATTAGTGACAGAAGCTGTGCCTGCACAAAACCTACCGTGCCAAACCCTGGAGAAAAAAGAGAAAGTGTTTCCCACCCCTAAGAACTTGCTATTGTTGTTAAAAAACTCTACAAATTATTAGGAAATCATTTTACCTTTAATCCATATGCAGAGGTGTTCGTAAAGCTCTACCATGGCAGACAGATCTGCTTAACAGCCCAACCAGTCCCTGCCGGTGGCTCCATCCCAGAAGAGATGGGCAGGTGTTGACAATATATGTGTCCTCATGGACATAACTTCCACCTGTTGAGGCATTTTCAGCTGGGATGCTGCAGTTCCTGGCAGAAGAATAAAGTAACAACGTGGTAAATATTTCTGTATTTGGTTCTGTCACTGCTTTATTGTCAGCCTGTACTGTTTACCTGGAAAAAATTGCCTTTGTGAAGGATACTGTGACTTTTAAAAGACTTTAGAAAAGGACTAAGTGAGCTTCCTTTGTAAAGACTAGCTGTTGCCCTTGCCCTTGTTAGACTATTCAGCAGACTTTTGCAAAGAGCTTTTCAGCCCAGGCTCTGGGCAGGGACAAAGCCGGGGGAGTACTGATCTCGCTCTTGGCTTTGCCTGTACCAAAGCAGGGCAGGAACCTCCTGCCCCTCTTGTTGTAGGACCAGCACGCCATCCCTGGCCCTCGACCCTTCTTCCAGCGGCAAATCCTGGCTTTGTCTGCACCACTGACAAAGTGTCTGGCTCCCAGGAAGGGAGCGGTGGGGGCCCAGCACAGGTGACAGTGGGCTCCTGGTGCTGGTGGGCAGCCTGCCAGTCACCAGCTGGAGGCTGTGCTAGCTCAGGCTCTGCTCAAATTATCAGTGACCCCTGATTACAAACAGTTTGACTGAGGGGGTGCTGGGGACCACAAAGTGGTTTGCAGCAGCACAAGACTGGCAAGGCTGTGCGTTACTGCCTGCCGTGGTTGCAGAGATGGACTGCTGTCATGCTCGCTATCACGATGCGGCCCCCAGGCAGCTCCAGCACAGCAGACCCCGTGTACTGGTATAAAAAGGAGACTGATGTTTCCCTTACGCACTGGACATGGCTGCATGCTGCACCAGGACGGGCGCGCTGTCCGCCTCCACCTGTGCCAAGCATTTGCCTTCCCACCCAAAAGCTGTAAGGCTGCAGGCTGCCAGCACCGCACACCTGTGCACCAAGACTGATGGTGGTAACTGGACCTGGAGGAAGGCTCTGAAGTAAGAGACCAAGGTCCTTGCTGCCCGCAGGCAGAAAAGACCCAGCAGGTAGGGAGACTGGGGGGGAGGGGCTCTGAGCCCTTTGCCAGCAGGCAGAGCAGAATGACAACCACTGCCAGCACGTGCAGAAGGGACCCTGGCACCTGAATCCTACCGAAGTGAAACTGCAGCAGGGGGAAACATTTTCTCATCTGCCCAAATGATTTAAAAGCAGTGGGCTGGGGACAGGAATTCCAATTTAAATCAGTTGGATGCTTTTTACCATGGATGCCTTGTTGAAATCCTCTTGAAAATCCTAACCTACATCAATACTGTTTGCTTTTACATAGGCCTGTACAATTACGCACCTTGACCCATCACAGGAAAATAAAACCATGCCAAACCGTAGTTATCTTCAAAAACCTACATGCAACTAGACGGCTTCTGAGTGAATTAATGCAAAACACGATTTCTAACAGTGCCAGAGCCTTCAGCAACACTTGACACAAGCACCACAGTTTGTAAACTGCTACCAGATGTTCAGGTAAGTAAGACTAAAGTAAAACCAGGAAGAGCGGCTGCATTTGAAACTCATCTTCCCAGACCCACCAATAATTACTTAACAATATCTGTACATACAAATGAACGTAAAATCTACATAATTAGTTTGCATTAGTCTCCCCAGGCACTGGGATCCCTTCTGTGAGGCACAGTTGGTACTCCGAAGGGGTGCTCCTGTCCCAAGGTGCCACCACTGCAGCACGCAGAAGGCAGAAGCAGGGTCAGGGCCCCAGTTCAAAGGCACAGGAGGGTCGGTGGGGGTGAGGAAGGGTCCTGCCATGCCACCGCCTGGCCATCAGCACCACAGCTGCAGCTGACCGTTAAATCTTGCTGTGATTCACAAAATGCTGAGATGAGGAGGTAGCAGTGAACTTCAATTTGACTTTGTTGGGGGGCATAGTGCAGCCTGAAACTTTTCAGATATGCAGTTTTTGAAACACATCATGTCGTGCTTTTAACTTTTTTTTTTTTTTTTTTTTTTTTACACATGGGCCCTTGGCAAAAAACGACCAGTCCCCATAGTTAAGTTGACATGATAAATTAGTATGGCCCTGGCAAAGCCCTCACTCTTCATTGGGCAAATACTTATTTATGGACTTTCAAGTTGTGGCTTATGTAACAACAGGGTGAGTGACTTTCAAAAACCTCCACCATGTATTGACCTGATAGAGCCTAATGGGTCCTTCAGAGCAATTAGGATTTATTCTGTTAGCGTCTATTGTGTATAGAGACCATTTTCAAAACGTGTTATTTGCCCAGAAGGTAGTAATGACTGTTTAAATACACAGTTAGATTGCTTCTGAAATGCTTGCTGCTCTATACATTGCAAAGAATTTACTCCCAAGTATTTTTCAGAGTTAAATACTTTGCTCCACTGGGATTTCCAAGCAGGGTGATTATACCACACATGCATTTGTATGCTTACAGCTGTAAGTGAACTGAGCTCTCAGGAAAGCTGCCAAATGATCAACCTTGAAGCATGAAATCTGAGGTATTTTCATGACCAAGGGGCCAGTGCTTGCCACTCCAGTGGTCTGAGCACTCAGGCCATTTCCCAGCTGAGAGAGCAGGGCATTTCCCATGAACCATCCAAGTTTTGCCTTGTCTGAACTGAATGTCCAGCAAAGGTGACCTTAACAGCCATGAAGCTGTGGTTTCCACCATAAACCCTCTGTGTGCATGTGAGGTGGGACCATCACCTCTTCCCTGTAGCCTGACCCCTGGCCAGGCTCCTCAGCAGGCACGAAGGAGCACAGCTGCACTGCCTGGCCAAGGTCAGTGCTGGCTTACACCAGCTTTGACTCTGACCATGTGAATAAAACAAAACCCCAACTCATACATGGGAGCTATCAAATGTCTCTATGAAATAATAATAATATAGACTAATTACTGCATATCTTCAGACCAATGCTGTTCTGATCAGTGCCATCTCTTAACAGGAATTTCCCTTTCCTGCCCTCTCCTTAGCTGTAAGACACCTTCAGGGTAAAACTACTCCAAGCAGTTCAGCTTTGGCACAATGCTTTCCCTGCCCTGCCTCAGGTCACAACCTTTGGAAGCTTGTTTCTATTTGCTTGGTTTACACCAACATTAAAATAATATCCATTACAGCTGCAGTCCTTTATTTCTGGGGACAAAAGCACTAAGCCATTTTCTAATGCAGCAAAGGGAGAGACAGGTTAGAGGAACCTCTGGCTGAAAACATAGCAAATACTTTGGAGTTAGAAGGCAAGTTTGTAACCGCCAATGGGCAAGATCCCCTGGAGAAAACAGTTCGGCAGCCTGGACGGAAGCTGGCTGAAACTTGCGATTTCTGTTTTGTGGAAAATCCCAACATTAAAACCCAATGTACAACAAACCAGTTTGTGCCAAACAGGGTGAGCTGCCCGTACTTCTGAGAAATTCTGCAGCATCAGGAAAAGCTAGGAGCTTTCCTGTCACAACATGAAGTCCTAGAAGCCCCCTGCCTGGGAATGCTGTGGGAGCACAGGATGGGGGAGGTCCTGGGGTGCCAGGAGCTTGCTGGGAAATTGGGCAGAATTCAGCCAGGAAACAGCCCAGTGAGCACTTGTCCCTTAGATCCTGCCTGGCTTTCAGAGAGAATTGGTCAGTCAATAGAAATGTTCCCAAGAAACTTGCTGTCTGCTAAATCTGCACCTTACAAAGAAATGGCTATTGGGATGAACACCTGCGGTTATGGCTGCTCTCTCCTGGCCTTCCGCTGTCGGTATGAACATCTGTGGATATGGCTGGTCTCTCCTGGGCTTAAAATTCACTTGGTGAAAAACATATGATAACAACTGTTGCTGTTAGGAGTGACTTCAGTCTGCATTCAGAATAGCTCAAGTTCAGTCTCACCTTTTCTGAAAATATGAGGTTTCATACAGTCAAAATAGGTTTCAAAGGCATAAACCACTTCGCATTTCTTCACTAACCTCTCAAGATGCTGTGATCAAAATTTTCCAGATGCAGCAATTTTGGACCTCTTGAGGAAATCTTAAGAGATCTTTATTTCCAGACATTGCTACAGGCCCTCCTTTATAACACGCCACATTGCCCACCCAAGATCAGAGGCAATCAAAAATCACACATTTGCAAGTTTTATCCTGTATGCATACTCATCTGCGGTACCCTTGGAAAGTTCATATGCAATACACGTGTTTTCCTGAACCAGTACGTACCCAGGCCTTTCAGGAGACACCTCCTGAAACAACGTCCCCTCCCTGACCTTTCAGGCATTCTTGCTAAGACCAGGCACTTCAGATTCTCCATATCTGCTTCTGACATCCTTGAAGTGCTTGACACAGGGCTGGAGGAATATTTGGAGCTAAGCCTTAGTGAGTCATGTCATTCCCATTAAATGAACCAAATTATGTTGAAGTACAGATTTAAATCCCTGCCTTATCAACATTTATTGGATACAAGTAAAAAGGGACAGAAACAGATGAAAAGGCAATTAGCACTAGCTGGAACTATACATGTTTTGATTACTTCCTTCTGCAAGTCATTCACGGGGTAACGTAATACACAGGTCAAAGTGATTTTGGAAAGGATGTCGCTAACAACGTTCACATTTAGGCATTAGTTAGATGTGAAAAATTAATACATGCAAGTGACCCACAGAGCTCAATCTTAAACGGCAACAGCTTTAGCAGGGACTAGTGTTACAGAATTGGAGCACATCAAGAGATTTGCTGGGCAAAAGAAGGAATTCATTCTCTAAATCCTGTAGCTCACTACCATGTGCAGCACCATGCAGCACACGATGTTACCCTGCTTGGGATTCACCCTGGGGATGCAAGAAAGTGCTCCGAAGTATTTTCAATCCTTCCACAAGTGCTAGCACAGGGTTGTCAAAAGTCTTTGATGACCAGGTTGTGCAGTCCTCTTACAGGCTTTTTTTACCAAACTGACACAATCAAATAGATTTTATATAAGCAACAAGCTGACAAAAAAGGCAGCATAACCACTGCAAAGATGGGGTTCACACAGGCCACCACCTTCCTTACGGCATGAAAATGGTGGAGTAGCTTGGTTCAGCTTTTTGCTTAGAGAAGTCTGTTCAGCTGCAGCAGAATTCACTATGTATTTCCCTTATGCTGATGAAATTAACCATTCCGCTATTTGGGACAAGGGAGCGGCTGAGCCCTTCTCCATGCCTCCCACAGGCTGGCACTGCCAGACCCCCAGCTGTTACTCTGTCACGAGGCAGGCAGGACCCCACTGGGTGCACTCAGAGAAACTGCTGTGCAAGTTTCCACCACGCGACATCATTATTTGCCTCTCACTGTGCTAGGTGCTGAATGTACCTGCTGTACAAAGAGCTCTTGGGCCCAGCAGCCAAGGAACCCCAAAAATGGGAGAAAGGACAGGCAACTCTCCATGCTTTTGCAGTTCTGTGACTCGCCCTTCTGGCCACACAGAGCTGGGAAATCAACCCTTCCCTCCTGAGCTGGAAAAAGACTATTCTGGCTCCTGCTGCAGATGCTGCTCTCTGTTTCCGTTCCACTAGAGCACATTAGGCTGACAACCCCCGGCACTACGCTGCAGGGATGCGATGCTGTGTGGCCGTCACTCAGGGCCAGACTGATTGTCCCGGGGACAAAATCTGTTGCTGGTAGAGGGGCTGTCTGGAGGGGCACGGGCCGACCCCTTACCTGGGCCAGCCAGGCTGCATCCCGACAGGACTAAACATTCCTCTTTGGGGGAGGAAGGGAGAGGGCAAGGTGAGAACAGAGCATAATCCTTTCAGCTGAGGCTCTGCCAGGGATGTTGCTAATTAGTAGAGAGAGGATGTGTTGTGGCTGGTGAGAGACAGACACGTTCTGTGTTGTGAGACAGCGCCTTCAACTAGCTCTATCTGTGAGACACGTACGCCGTGAGCTCCCTGATGGTGTTTGCATTGTGGGAGCCATCCCAGCAACGCCAGCCAAGCCCTTGATGCCCGCTGTGCTGCCCTCAGCCTCGTGTGAAACCCGTGATGGGATTCTGGACAGACCAAAAGTCTTGGTTGTGAATCTTATTGTCGCTGTTCTAATACAATCAAATGTATTTTATATAGATATACAGAGCAGCTGTGGCTTCCAGGTAGTGGAAAAAGACTGGTACTGGAGCAGCAACTGCATTTCCTAAGCTTGCCCGTGTATCTTAGAGGAACTCTCTGCTGCACCTGTAGCTAACAGAGGAAATGAGAAGGTATTTTCAGTCTCTAGCAGAAGAGAGACGGTGGTTCAGAACCGTATGTGTGTGTGTGCATGCGCGTGTATCGCTTTCATGTTTGCAAACGTTTCCAGCAGAGACTACTAAATTTGATCAGTTGGTGTCTGGTCTGATTTGTACTGAGCTGAATCCACAAGAGCCCAGTCTAAGTTTGTGGCGTTGTGTGTGGTTGTGCTTGAGATCAGCACCTGTTCCAGCACCCCTGTATCCAAGGATAGCTGAAATGCACATCCATTAGCTGAGAAGAGCCAGCAAACTAACCACCAGGCCCTGCAGCTTTCTTCCACAGATTTTAATTAGATTCCCTGACAACGTAAAAGGAATGATTCATAATTTTGTGTCTCTGTGTACTTTCCATTTGGGCTAAGACGCCCTGAATTTCTCCTCATTACTTAAGCACATTTATGTGACGTCAAACCTGCCTTATGGACCTTTTAACGTGGCATATTCCTGAGACACAGCTAACTCTGCTGGGCACAGGAGCTCCTTACTAAACCTAGTACGAGCAGTTCAGGAGCTGAGCTGAGCCTGATAACAGCAACAAGCTGAGCTCCACAGAAGTAGAGATTAAATGTACTCTGCTGCACACTCATGCAACTACCCAAGACAAGCCCCAGCGGTGCTGGGCCAAAACGTGCTTTAAGAAACTCTGTACGTACCAATGAAGGCCTTAGCATGACTGACAGCTGGCACAGAAATGAGGGCAAAGGGGTGGATGCAAGTGCTCTTTGCGCTGTGCAGTCTTTCGTGGAGAAGCAAGGGCAAGGTTTGGTCTTCAGCCTGAGCAGATTCCTCACAGCTTCTAATCTGACAAAGCTGCTATCAGGCTTCTCCCTAAACAGATCATTAAAACCTGTACAGTTGATTGTGTTATGAGCAAAGAGGGGAACAACGGAAGCAGAAGGGAACCACAGCAGTGACCCCCAAGGCTCTGCCGGGGGAAGAGGGACAGGCCATGGGCAAATGCAGCCTAGCCGTGAGGCAAACCGTGCCGGGCTGCCAAAAGGGACCGGGCTGCTTTACAGGTCCTTGGCACAGGTACAGTGCTGGCCCCAAAACCATACCCCTGTGCCCTGCTCTGGCTGCAAAGTACCTCCTGTAATCGGCTACAAGCTTTAGAGAATGAAATCCAATTTACCTGCCACAAAAAGAGCTAGATGAGGCCTCCCCGGAGCGTGGTGGGTAGCAGAGGGCTGCTAATTCCCACCCCGGAGCTGCTCCCCTCCCGGCCAGAGACGGAGGGAAGGGGGAAGGGGCAGCGGTGGCAGCAAGTGCAGGAACAATTCACTGGCGAGCCACCGCGCTCTTTGCAGTTTGCCCACTAATTACTATTAAGCCCTGGTTCCTTTTTGTGTTCCAAGGGGCGTCTTCAATGTGGCACTGCTTCTTGGGCCTTTCATGCGGCTGGGCTAACCCCTGAATAGCAGGCTTCACCCCCTCCTCCTCTTGCTGCCTCTCTCTCCCCCCCTCCCTTTTTCTTTCCCCCTTTTGCTTTTCTGATAGTATTTTCTGTCCATGTTGTGTAAGGCCCTAAATGAATCTTGACTGCCCCTACAGCCGACTGGAGATGCACAAAAGCAGCCCATTCCAGTGGCCACAGCGCCATTGTGTGCCCTAACAATGCACTAATTGGCAGTGACAATTGTGCGGCTGGGGAGGAAGAGGGGGCTGTGGGGGGGACATGGGTCTTTTCCAATCAGCAAGGCAGGTCAATAAAAAGAAGCGCAGTGCGAGAAGCAAGAAACACACTCTGCTCCACATCTCTTCTGCACGCAAGCCCCTGCCAGTCCCTAGCGATCTGCTCCAAGGTCCCCCACAAATTCCTACACAGAAGGGTAAAGTGAATAGTTTTAACGGCTGGCTATGCAGAGCAAGAGATGTGCAAACTGAAAGGATCATCTCAATCTCCCAAGCTGTCTCACCATCCCAGAGGCTGAAGAGCTCATGTGATGAGGACACCACTGAGATTTCATGGGAAAAGATCACACACAAAGCCCAAGGGGATGCTGGTGCTGTGGCACTCTGCTCTGGGTACAGATGCAAGAGAAAGTGCTCACCTCTTATTGAACTGAGCTTAAAATACCCTTTTTCTGCACAAGGATAGTGGGGCGCAAGGACAGGGTATCCTACAGTGGCGGTCCTGTGGAGTAGGAGCCTGCGGTGCTGTTGGGAGTAGGGGAACACACTGGGCCACATCTCCAGCACCAGCTGAGCGGAGGACTGGAGGACTGAAAGGGACAACAGATGACATGGGAATGAGGCTGTTTATTGCCACTGTGACACCTCCCAGGACTCAGAGGGAGGGACCAACCCAGTCTCACACATGGGCTGGAGTGAGCTCATGCACTGTGAGGG
The DNA here is from genome assembly GCF_015220075.1 of Falco rusticolus. NCBI lineage: Eukaryota > Metazoa > Chordata > Aves > Falconiformes > Falconidae > Falco > Falco rusticolus. The sequence goes on from NC_051194.1 coordinate 51,463,464, forward strand.
CTGCCCCAGTGTGAAGTTACCCCTGGAGTTTAGAGGCTGATGTATCTGACAAGTGAGGGACAGATTTCAGCTCTACTCATCAGCTTTTAAGATCCAGTCTGGGACAGGAAACGGCATAGGCAATGCTTCTGGGAAGGAAGTATGGAAGGCTCATCCAGTTGCCTAGGCTCAAAATTATTTCAGACAGCTGAGAGACATGGAATCAAACGCTGAAGCGCTCAACACCTACCCACCTGTTTTCCAAACAGCCCATATCAGCTCCCGCAGAGAACAGCGAAGACCAGCAGGTGTGGAGCACTTGGTTCCTGACACGAAAAGCAAAGCAAGCCAGGCTGGCAGCAACGCTTGGATTTATGAAGGGCTCTGAAATGTCTCTTCTCCACAGAGATGCTTCTTTTTTTTTGAAGCTGGCTGATTTCTGAGCAGCATTGTCCAGAGCAGGGTCAGGAAGCAGGCAACTCTCTATCCATGGCAGGACCGCTGTGGGACTGCTACGGTGGGGAATACTTCTGCTAAATGCTTTGATGGAAAATAATTACCTCCTGCGTCTGGAAAGAAGCAGGAAAACACCCTCCCATGCAGTGTCATCTAACCAGGGAACAACTACATAGGAATCACCTCTAGTGGAAGAGCAATACCTCTCTGCAGCAAGACTAGCAGGTCCCATGTATCGGCTTGGCTTGGAGAAGAAATCTTGCCATAACCTCATGAAGACCAGAGACAATGAGCATGGAGGACAAACTGAGGACAAAGGAGCCACAGAGCCATGGACAGGCAGGCACTGTGCCTGGATCTAAACTCCCTGGTGCTCTGACTGATTGGGACTGGCATTTCAGTTTCGTCCACTACATATAAACACTGAGCTCAGCTGCAAAGTCTGGTCCTGCAGCCAAAATGTTGAGGGGAAGCCTACTGTGAGCCCAGTGTGAGAAGTGAAGCTGCAACAGCCTAGAGCTGAAAGTGTGCCGAGCCCAGGGTACACTGTGCAGAAACCCTGGGACACTGGGCTCTTGCTCTTTTCACCTCACGACCACCCTGAGCCCAGAATTTTTCTTAATGTCTTCTCTCAACTTTTATGGGCCCTTGTCAGCATTTCTATGAAACACCAGAGGACAATACAGTTCAGATATATCCCTGCTCCCTGGGAGGAACCCTCATCTCTCTGCTGACTGCAAGGTGGACTTGTCATCTGTGTTAGGCTCCTAAAGTTTGGTGGTGGCAATATCTCCCCCAAGACAAAATCACTAGTTACCTACTCTAAACATAGTAAACGTGCTGCTTCTGCTTGCCCTCCCCTAGCAGGCCTCCACACAGCTCCTGCTGACAGCTATGGAAACATTCCCATGGATTACCAGGGGTGCTGGAGGAGGGCCTTATATAGTGAGACTTCTCTGCCTCCCCTTTGCCCTAAGCCCTTCACAGAAGTACTTTATTGTTTTATGACAGTACAGTTACACTTGACATAAATCTCTAAGCACAGCTAACAATGTCAATACTGTGTAAATACCTACAGTAGAGACCCACATTTTATTATGCCTTCGCCCTCTTTTACCTGTTATCACCCAGGGTTAAGTCTGCGCTAGATGCACACGCATTTTACAAGGAATCGGCCGATCTTACACACTGCTACAGCTCATGTCTCTAAACACTGAGAGCCCAGCTCTGGTTCTTTCACAAACTGCAGCTTCCATTGGAGTTAGCTGAGCTTGAACCTGCTTGAAGGATCGATCACGCTGTCTGTTAAATCAGAGACGAGCACTCTTCAGAAGTGCAGAGTCCAAGCCAGAACAGGACGTTTTGCAATGTGTACACAACAAACAACATCCACCAGTGTCACAAGCAATTGTGTCTGAAGACAGAATGGTGCTGGGTCTGTTTTTCCACTCTAACCTTGGTCCTGTGTGAGTCTGTACCCCCTGCTCTCAGAAATCAGGATTACTTGCAAGGCAAGACACCAAGTCAGTGGAGAGCCACTAGACACTCATCATGTTTCATGACTTAGTTGTTGCACTTTAGGTACCTGCCTGCAGCATCAGTCACAAATGAGATTAATTTATAATCTTTAGTGCTAGGAAAGTACTTTGGACTGAGCTGCTCCATGCACACTGATTACTCTATTGCTTTCTTACGCAGACTCAGTGACTTCATTTTCTTCTTTTTAAACAATACTTAACTTTGCTAACATTTCCTTCTTATTCCCTGCTAAATACACTATATTGTACCTACATGATAAACACCTGGAAACTTTCAAGTCAATGAAAGTTCAGGCCTTAACACCAGCTCTTATCTGACTTCTCTGCTTTCCAGATGAGCCTCACAACTTCATTTTTAATATCTGAGGCTAATGCCTTGAGCTCAATTACAGAAAATCAAAAGTCACTTACTATAAACGGCAGACTGACTTCTGAGCAAGTTTACAGCCTCAATGCCAATTTGTCTATGCTGAAAACGGTTGGAATTTACTCCTGCCTGCCTTGGAGGCTTTGTCTGGTTTTACTTGTGACACCTGATTATCTGAGATGCTTTTCACCACCTTCTCATAGTGGTAATAATCAGGCCTCTAGATGGGACCACTAGTTGGGAGAGTATTTAGTTAAACAAGAACTATTTCAAAAAGACAGTCCAGAGCTATGTATACACACTCCCAGAATATTTTTGTTTGCCCTCAGCATGCCTTTCACTGAAAAAGTATGGTAAGCCTCAGACCTGGAAGGTCCCTCTCTGTCCCTAAGGAAAGGAGGAGGAAGCTAGCTTCAATTGAGTTAATCTATTACTGTAGCGTAATTGGGATTGTATCATACATGTTATGGAAAAGTCGAAAGAAAAAAAAAATTACTTCCTTCAGCCAGCCTAGAGAATAGTTCTGGACAAGGAGCTTGTACCATTTCATTTATTTTAGACAGTGTCCTCAGGACTTCACAAGCTTGAGGACACTGTCACTTATTCCCAGAAGAAGAGCTGCATTCCAGTTCTGCCACCTTTTAGAAAACCGGCCACCTCCCCATATTAAAGCAAAGTTAATTTTGGTCTAAGAGCTAGAAAGGTAACTTTTTAAAAAGGAACTGTCCTGACCTTTTAAGAGAAGTGCTGGAGCTTGTCTTAGCAGGCTTAGGCAACATGAACCATAATACCACTCATGGGACTTGGCCATAGGCGGTGATCAGCTCTTCTGGCTCAATGTATTGTAAGGCATTTAACATGCAACAAGAAAATGTTAAGTACAAAATCCAACAGACTGGCTGTTGGACCTAAGGGGTTATAAGATTTGCCCATGATCTAATATCCCCAAACACATAAGCTTATATGGTTATAAAACACTGTTTTGCCCCACCAGCATGAGGAGTATCAACCATGAAGAGCACAAGGTGGCCAGTCTGTGTCCCTTGCTCAGCATCAGAAATGAATGCCACTTTGCCACTGTTTCCCAAGGGACCTGGAGGGGACAATGCAATTCATGGTCTGACTGGTATTTTCTGTGGCCTGCTGCGTGAAAAGCTAGCTAATAAATTAACAGAAATGGTTAACATAACCCAAAAAGCATGGCTTTTGGGGGTGCATGTGCAGGAGAACAGAGCTGCCAATGAAAGGTTTTATTGGCAGAGCTACACCTCACTGGAGGGTACAGCTTTCACGTAATGACAATGTACAACAGGGAGAAAAATCCCACCACTTTAGTTCCTGACTGGAACCAAAAGAAATACTGCTTGAGACTCCAGCCCCAAGCTGCCCATGACAGCTACTGGAGGATGTCCTTTCAGCAGCTCATTTCAGTGAGGGTTCATACACTGTAACAGAGCACAGCAGGGAGGCTGGGAAGGGGCAAGGAGGAGAGAAGAGGTTGTAAATACAGCCACCAGAGGACAGAAAAAATCCCAACCAAAGTGCTCCTCCCAGGGCTCCCTAGGCCCCACGGTCTCTGCTCTGTGCCGATGCTTTTTCCCACCATCTCTAACAGGGTGAAGTGAGGATGGGATGTGGCAGTGAAAGGGGGAGGACCTGTCATAACAGAATTTGCTCACCTTGTAAAGCAAATAAGAAGGAAGAGAAGGTCTTGCACGTGGTTTTCTTGTGCAGCTTGTGTGGTCCCTGTCATATATTAACTCCTTGCTTGTAGCTGATTTCATCACAGGGATGAAGTCCAAAGGTTCCTGCAGGAGAGAGGATTGACATTCCTGGTGGACTTCTGGTCTTTCTGAGGAGGGGCAAGACAGTGAGGAAAGGCATGTGTCTTTCTCCTTGAAGGCCACAAGAGCATGGGGCTAGGTGTGGATTTCTCTGGGGGCCCTCAAGCCGGGGGTTTAGGTCCATGAGCTCCACCACAGCTCAGCACTGTGATCCTTACAGTCACCAAATCCACAGCTCCCTGGAGCTGTGGAAGCTCCTCAGCTGGTGCACTGGAAGAAGCAGCCCAGAAGAGCAGGAATCATGCCTGCTCAACACCCGCTAGTCAGACAGCCCTTACAACATGGGCAAACCCCTGCCCTTCCAGCCCTTCAGTGGTCCCTTCAGTCCAGCTGGGAGATGCCTCCCTTACTTGGGATTCCAGGCCTTGAGCTTGGACCCTTCTGGCAGAGGTCCATGTGACAGCCACGCAGTGGGGAGCTGCCTCCCTGTGCCTCCCGTGTGCCTCCCAGGAGCCCTGTATCCAGAGGTGCCCAACAACAACAGCTCCCAGTAAGCTCCCCTGGAAGCTGTTGGGGGTCAGCACCATTAAAAATTCAGGTATCCGTGGCTTTCAAGAAACACAAGAGATTTAACTGGGAATCCAAACCCACAAAGCTTGATGCAGTCACTAACCGTATTTCCAAAGACCTCCCAGCTCAGACTCAGGAACTGTAAATATCATAATTTGCTTGGATTTGGAAGACTTTCACCAGCAGGAAACTAGCACTCTTTCAAAGCTTGTCCTACCCGTGGTGCAGTACCCACCAGAAGGCAAATCAAAAAGGACGAGTAACATTTTTTTAGTGTTTATTGAGAGTTGCCTTTATACACGAGGGAGGGACTGGTGCACTAATGCCATCACAAGTGAACCCAAATAAACCCCGCTCAAGTGTCGACAAGCAATTCAACTCACTGAATTTAAATTATAGCATTATTACACATCAATAATAAATTAAGGCTATTGCCTAGTAGTTGCAGATAATTTAAAAAAATCCTTGTCAAGAGTAAAAAACCAACCAAACAATGTAAACACAAGAACAATGAAACACACATAATGATGTTGCCAATAGGTTAATAGTGGCACCACACGTAATGGTTTTCCAAAAACTCAGGGTGCGCTGCCAGTGATGCTAAATCCATCACAAATGCTGCAGGTGAGCTGGTGCTCTGGCAGGAAGGAACGCCCAGGCTGCCAGGGCCAGCACCAGCCACTGCGCTCTGCTGCCCGTGCCCGGCTTCTACCTGCCTTGGCTGAACTAAAGTTGATTTGGAAGCTGCCTTTATCACTTAAAACTCTTCAAAGACATGTTTTGCTCATTAGTTCTTACTCTTGCTTAGCTCAAGTATAGAAGGGACTGTATAAGCTAACCAGATGTCACACGTGTCAATGCCATTAAAAATCAGGCCCAAAGTACACTTCAGTTTAAGTAAGATCAACTTTGTAGACAAGTGCATCAGCAAAATGTAACGATTTCTTTTTCCACCAAAACAACGCTGTGTATTCAAGGATTTATACTGGTTTAACATGTGCGTTAGACACAAATAAATAAATGAGCCGCTGACATTTGTGCAATTAGATGAGGCCTAATAGACTTTGCTCCTAGAGAGCTGACAGCTTTCCAGGCCTGGACTTCTCGGATGCTGCCCACAAGTGGCATCTCTGTGACTGGGATTAGCAGCCACCCTAAGGAATTTGGACGAAGTTGGCATTTTAAGATATGACCCAAGCCAGTGTGTGCACACCAGGGTTTTCAAATAAAGGAGGACTTTGCACATTACCATCCGGGCTGTCTCCTCACAACACTGCTAAAATGCAGCAACAGCACTGCCATGTCAAATGGGATCCTGCTACTGGTGTCAAACGTGGACTTAAAAGATCACAGTCAGTATGGACACGTGTTCAGGGCTGATACATACTGGAAGAGTTAGCCACATACTTTAGCAAATAATGCTAAAATTTAAGTAGGTTAACCCTCTCTCCAAGGTGAGGCTGACCAGACGCTCACTAGGTTAACCTTCAGGGAACCAGGCTGCATCAAAATGAAGCTTTGAGGAAATGCCCTTACTCCCCAGCGCTGGACCCCGCTGTGCATGCGGGTAGGGGGTGCCTATGGGAGGCCCTTGCCATGCGGCGTGGTCTGGGCCAGCGGTCCCAGAAGGAGCACAATTGCATGTGACCCAACCCTATTTTAATGCCTAGTGCTTGCCATTATTGCATATGCGCAGGTCCTGAAGGTCTCACATAAGCACCATCACATTTCTGGCTGAAAAGAAGCCCAGCTAGTCTCCAAAATATAGGTAATAAAACCCAACACAATCTCCATGCCACCCTTTCTCATATTTCCCTCTCAAAGCATAGACAGTAAACACATTTTATGGTCACCCCTCTTAGCAAGACAGAAACTCCACGAGCAAGGGTTTCGAGCTCCAATGCCAAACACACTGCATCACGGCAGAGCATTCCTGACAAAATACTTCACTTTTGAAAATTTAAGGCACCAAATTGAGCAAAAGTGAGGGGTTTCGATGTCGCTTGGTGTCTTCAGAGCTGGTACATGCAGCCTGTAGAGCTCACTTCATGAAGGGAGAACAAGCAAACCAATTTACTCAGCTGCCTCTGCAAAAGAGCATGCGCAGCCACAGGAGAGTTTCAGTTCAAGCCTACAAGTTAATCGAACAGCAGATTCAATCAGGAAATCCAAACCAGGAAGATAGACACTAATATACAGTACTGTAAGGCACTCCTACTGGGAAGGGAAAACTGGAGGGCAAATTGCAAAGGAGAGAATGATCAGACTCGACTGGTTCAAAAGCAACACCATGAGCTATGAAGCTCAAAGTCCAGCTGTAGGCTCAGCACTGTGAGCAAAGACAGGGAAGGGGCAGTGAGAGAGAGAGGGTGGACTGGCTTGCAGCAGGAAAATAGAGAGAAGATTATGGTGATTACTCAATTACATTTCTTTTCTACAGACCAACAGTCAGTTGCAATCCAGGCCGTGACCTTGGGAAGCCTGGGAAACTCAGTGGCTTCTGCTGCTACAGGGAAAAAGCATAATACAAGTGTGCAGCTTCCCCACTTCATTGTTTAATAAATATCCCCTGCTTTTTTTTTTTTTTTTTTTAAAGTCTTCAGGACGTTATCATCAATCCATTATAATACACACAGTATCCTGATATTAAGAGAAGCTTTGACAAGAGGAGCCCTAGAGGTACCCTGATGATTTACTCCTAACAGGGCCACGAGAGCTTGTGGAGTATTATAAAAAACCAGTTCCTCACCAAAAAGTACCTTCTCCCACTTACCTAGGAAAGCCTCACACCTGCCAATTCCTATCATCCCAGCAATGAGCTCATATTGGTATGTGCCAGCCACAATGTTGTGTCACATCACAAACCCATCATTTTTTATCACCTAAGACAGGCCCAAAAAAGCAATAAAAAGATTTCTACGTAAGAGAGCCAAATTCCTCTTTTATAGGTTGGTAATATAAAAAAGAAGTGCAATTTCCATCCCCTAGGTAGGTCTTTCTTCCCATTAAAGGAAAGCTACAGGGTCATGGTAAAGAGGAAAAGAGACTTGAATAAGGATCGCTACAGTGTCCTAGATTAAAACAATATGTATCTAACTAAACTGAGATGAGACATTTCTAAGTAGTTGTAGAGTTAGGCTATAGTCCATTGCGGTGAAGTACCCTACTTCTACACCGATTACAAGTTCTGTACAAGCAAAAGCAGTACCTGGATGTACAGATCAATCCCTCCCCCATCAGCTATGAAAGCACCTCCTCTGTGAAGGAGACAAACAGCACATTTTATTCCTGATGCACAATTAAAAGCTGTTGTTAAAATTTATTGCATGTGTGGGTAGGACAAGATGTAACTTCACCTGGGGATGGGGGGTGGAGAGAGCTGTGCAATCCGGAAAGACCGCAGGTACTTTGCCAGCCGATGCCCACCCAGAAGTCTGCAGAGCAGAGCCATGTGCAGGCTATGGGCTGCAGGTTGGGAAAAGAATCTAAATGGGGACCAGCATACAGCACTGTCAGTACAGCAGAGGCAACCACCCAGGGGTACGGCGCTGTCTGACACCCATACCGTCTCTACAGGACCCCAGACTGAGTCCCCTTCTGGCAGATGGCTCTTGCAGGAAAACTGTCCTGTTAGACTTGGGTCTTCTGAGCTAGTAATGTGAGCAGTAGTTTCAGTTTACTCTTTTGCCTTGCAGTCCTGAAAAATGAATAGGGCTTGTTCCTACTGCATCGGCACCTTCTGAGGCCAGGCTCAAGCCTTTCATTATGCTTACGAAAGGCAGCAACAGAAGACTTTATCTTAACTGTTCATACAGAGTAACTTTTTTTGAACAGGAGCTAGGCATCCCTGAGAGGAAAGCATCTTCCACATCACAGTCTGCTCCTATAGCTACTGTGAAAAGCTGTATTACTTTTCCAAAGTAGAAATGAACATGTATCCATTTTAGAAACTGGCTTTTTTACCACAACATTGGATTTTAAAGAAGTGAGTTTGACCTGTATTGTACAGCATTCTTTTACATAAAGCTTTGGGTGCTGCCAGTATATTGTAACAACACCCTTCTGCTCTTTGCCGTTAGTAATGGTAGTGGTTCCAGACCCATGACTAATGATTCCAGTAGTTTTACTGACATCATACTCTTTTTTTTTTTTTTCTTCTTTTTTTTCTTTTCCCCCTCTCCTCTCCATCAGCAAAGAAACTGCTCTGTAATACCTGCACAAACCCAGAGTAACTCCAATGCTGTCTATGTTGTTATTCCAGAATCAGCTAGGATATCTAACTACCCACACACGACTGGTACTTCGGAGATCAGGACATCTGTCAAAGTCGTAGTTTGCAATGTCTAAACCTTGATTCCCTGACTCCGTAGGGTTTTTGACAGTGCACATAAGCAGCGTTCTCTAAACTGAGCTGGACATGACCAGCATTGTAAGGGATCTTAAACACCAGAGCATGATGATATGAAGAACACCGCCCTTTTTTCTTTAATGGTCTACCATTATGTCTAGATCTAAGTTAAAATAGTACCTGCTAGATTCTGACAGTTTCAGAACTACTGGCTTTGCCACAGGACTAGTAGTAATGCATGCTGAAAACCCCAGGAGCATACTGTTTATTCAGCCAGTACCACTGCAGTTCCTGTTTGCATGACTAATTCCACAATACTTCCCTAGTGTTTGCATTGTGAACATGCAGGGAATTCTTCACGTGGGAATGGACTTGCAAGGAACATCACATCTTTAAGGATGATAGCCAAAAGCAACGCTTTTCACATGAGGAATAGTGAGCTGAGACAGACACTGCCATGTAGGGGAAGTGACAAAGGTGCATGATTCACTAGGTTTATTAAATATGGGAATCCCTATACTACTTTGCCAAGAACATGGAAAAACCCTCACTTCCTTCCAAAGAATCCCACTGAGAGAAGGACTTCTGGAAAAGAAAGGCACTGGTTGTCTAATGTATACAGATATAAACATGCTTTTATATAAATATGTATAGAGAGAGACAGTAGTCGCACTCAAAATCAAGAAAGCTCAGATTAAGCTACTTTCCTTGACTGGAAGCTAGGAAAGGTAACCACTTACACTCCAGTACAAGGCAATTCATTGTAGCATTCTACCTTTTAACATAAGCATGACGTATTCCTGTTCTTTTATTTAAAATACTTCAGCAATTAGTGAGGCGCTTCAATGACCAAGACTGCTTTCTGCCTTGAATACAACAGCCTGCAGATTATATAGGAAGCAAAGATCAGTATTTTGCATTTTCATAAACCTATGTGAGAGGAGAGGAAAAATACACATGCAACTGGCTTTTTTCTCCTGAAACAATATTTGCTTTCTGTACATAGGTGTATGTGTGTGTCTGTGTGTATATATATGTGAACACTTTCATATCTATGTAGTACACATATTACTGCAGGGTCTGGAGAAAAGAGTTAAGAATGTGGGCTGGAGGGACAATCTCTAAGTGCTTACCGGAGACGAAGCCAAAATGAATTAAACACACCGCCAGTGATGACACATCTCCCCAGTTAAATCCATCATGTACTCCCCTTTCACAATATATGTAATTCACCATGTTTAATACTTCCCTGTGTTCCAGGTGTGTGGAGCAGAATCATATCTCGAGGAACTTCGCTCTCCACCATGGAAGTCACTACAGAAGTATAAAATCCCTTAGTGCTCGCAGAGAACACAGGACACAAGTTGCAGATGAACACAGCAGACTAGTGTTTCACAGTTTTGGAGGCATTTTCTCACCAACGTGGGCAAGACCACTTTCCTGGCTATCAGTCTAACAGGTTCAGGTTAGAGAAACATTTAAAGTAAACTTCATGAAATAAAAACAAAACCAATGTGGACACTTAAAATGTCTTAAAACACGAGACTAGCAGGAAGTCAGAAAACAACATGTTACTGGAGATGAGGATGTGGCCTCACACAGGTCGAGAATAACCAGTGTAAAACTCAGCGGACTTCAGTGACAGAGCTTAACCGATATACCCAGCCTGAACATAAACAGTAGCAAGTCCCCTGCTTATCTGCATATGGAATAATTCACTGGGGTGGTTATAAATATATAAACAGAGCTGAAACATTATTCTGCATCTTATGTTTGCAAGCACCCCAAATAAGGTTTGATGGGAGATACTCTTCTTTCCTCAAGGAGAAGTGACAGGTAAATGCACTGATCCTTTAAAAACAGTTCTCTGGAAACACGAGGAAATGGAACCATGTGTTCACATCAGGAGCAGGTGGGTTTAAAATCATTCCTGCCCTGTTGGGTTCTGTGAAACACCTCACCAGAACCTCTGCCGAGGCTAATAATAAATAAATAATACACATAAATAAGTAGATGATTCATCAATTCTAAATGAACAACATAAAAAATAATGTGGTCAGGGCAGCAAGTGTTTACTGCCTTGATGAAAAATCTTCTCCAGAGGTGGAAAAGAAAAAGTTGGGTGCCTAATTAGCTAGACCTAAAGCATTTCAAGTAAACCACATTTTGTATGACAGCTAGAGGCTGGACTTCAACGCAAAATGCAGTTTAGCCATTGGTATTTCAAAGCCATCAAGGCTTTATGGCCACTTTGGCAGCTGCTATTCACAGATGAAGAAGGTCAGATAATATTTTGCAAAAAGACTTCTGCCTGGCTAAGCTGAGAAGCTGCTTGAACTGGCAGCTGGGAAAGGGATTCTCTTCAGACTGGCTACTGCCTTAAGAAATTCATGTGTTCTGATAAGACAACTCAAACATGTTGCAAGACTCTTCGAAGTTTTCATCCATATTCAGTCGCCTCCAGAAGGATTTCTGCTTCTTCTGCAATTCTTTACGGACACACCTGGGGCATGGCACAGCCTTCACTTTACACTCAGAGTGGAAGACAGCACCACAGCTTTCACACCTGCAAACACAAATTAGTGTCAAAATTGAATGACAAAATAGGACCAGAGCATGCAATGGACTTCACATGGATTGTGGGCAGTGGACATTCCTTCAGACAGTTCTGGTAGCTCAAAGAGCATTATGTTTCAAAAGAGTGGAGTTGCAAAAGACACCGTCTTGCCCACACCTCTGCTGGTTTAAAGCTGCTCAGGACCACAAAAGTTGACTTGCATCCATTTGCAGTTAGTTGCTGAGAATCTGGCCCAGCACTTCAGACAGAAATTTTTAGAAGGATTAACACTTATCTTCTTATTAACTAGTATTCAGGTCTATCACGGAATAGACATCAATTTTGTTTTATGAAAGACAAGTTTGCTGCTTTGGTTTGTAAATGAAGAGCAACAATATTCATTTCCATTAAGATATATTCCAGCGTCTGTAACAGCCAAGATATGACATTTTCCCGATTGAAGTTCCAGTGGTCAGCTGTTCTGGAAAGAGTAAAGTACAGTCCACTTCAACAGCAGGAGAAGAAGTCATTCCACAAAGCAAAATATGAACCAGAGGTATGCGATATTTTCTGCTCTGCGTCCTGTGGAAGATCAGACTAGATCAACACAATTACAGCTCCTGGCATTCAAAGCTGTGCTATTCTGTTCTCAAATGTGATATTATGACTTCAAAAAAATCAAATGCTCAAACAAGATGACTAGATTACTTTTGGGGCACTCTGAGGCAATGGATGTAATGTCACAGCAGATCAAGCCCCAGCAGTTCCAGATGGCTGTGGAGCAATGAAACATCTGGTGATCATGGAGCGGGCTACAACTAAACAGTTGGATATTCTCAGCCTTTCAACGCACGTAACTGTCTGTAATGATGAGTTAAGTCACTACAGCTTTGTAACCAGATGAAAAAAATAAAAAGGATGAAAGACGTGCAAAGTCTTAGATTCCAGTGGGATAATCAAATAATGAAAGCAACAAAACACCAAAATTTAAAGCAATTCTGTAATACAAATGAGGGGCATTGGTCACCCTAGTGATTCTGGGGGAAGTCTTGAAATGCCTTGCTTTTTGCCTTTTTTGCAGCTATTGTAGTCAAATGACTATATAAGAATCCAAGTACCCATTGTTATCATTAGTGGGGTTTTGTCTGTTTGCTTTAAGCTTTTTTTGTGTGGTTTTTTTTCCCTCTCGGAAACAAGATTCTTGTCCTCAAGACTGTGAAGAAAAATTGAAAACATGAAGAAATAAACCCCAAACACTGAGAAGCCCTAAGGCAAACTGTAGTACCTGGCATGCTGTCTGGCAGTACTGAGAGAAGTCCATAAGCTAACACAACCTGTTATATTAGGTTGCATCTGCATCTCACCCGTAACTTTTAAAATACTCCCGATCCTGTTCCTGGTGTAGCTGCACTTTAAGTTTTATGCAAAAGCCCAACCATGGTCTAGATTTTAGTAACTGCAGGGCTTTGAGAAGGCTATGCAGAATTTTAGAGGGACACATTTCTAGCTAGCATAAACTGGTAAAACTAAGTATAATGTTGTATATCTACTAACATCTATGCTCTCTTGCAATAAAACTTGATCATCATATTTTTAAGTCCCGCTAGTAAGTCTAAATCTGGTTTTGAATCAAGAAACTGGCTGACACAGATATTTATCATTTCTGTACTCAGAGTGTGTGTTATGGCCCTGATCCAGTGAAGCACATAAACACATGCTTAAGACTCATATCCCAGTGATTTCCTTGGGATTACTGATCTGCCTATAATTAAGTATGTGCTTACGTGCTTTGCTGGATTGGGATCTCCAAGAACAGACACACTAATGGATGAGGGAGAGAAAGAAAGGACAGCAATGTCTTTAAAACTTTACATCATTCTGAACTGACACTAATGGCGATTTTATCAAGCTAATTCTCCCTTGTTAGTCAGCAATTTGCAGTGCCCTGGACGCTGCTAGAGGGAATGATTGATGAGGAGTGTAATTTTGCGCTCTTGCACTGCCACTCCCTACACTCGCTCAATATTTCTCCACAGCGTGCATGGTGGTGACAAAACCTCTCAGAAATTGTTGCTGAAATTGATGGAGCAGGATGAGAGAGGAGCCAGCACACCTGCCTTCTCCAGTCAAAGGCCATCAGCACAGAAAAAAGTAAGATTGATGGTGTTTAAATTAATGTGGATTCATTTTTCAGAAATAAGCTTAGCAGCAGAATTAACAAAGTTTTCTCACACTGCTCAGAACAAAAAGAGCAAGAAGAAACGTCTGTGCTGTTAATTATAAGAGCTGGTGCAACAGCTGAAGCTCTGACCAGGACCCCACGCTGTCGGGCACTAACCAGAGGCAGCACGAACAGCCAGCTCCAGGTCTCACAGTGCACTGAACTGGCAGCCACTGTGACCACTGCCAGTCCATTCTGGTGCCACCACCTCTGCCTGCCTGCCACTCTGAAGACCTATTTTCTGCCTTCTCCAGTGAAGGCTGATATACTTCTCAGCCCCATCTGCAGGGTGCAGATGACAACAAAACACAGCCTGGAAGAACAGTGCTCCAAGCTGGAGAACAAAGCTGCCTCTTGCTCCCCATAAGGACAGATAGAGAGGATACCTGTGTCAGCCTTCACCACATGCTTGCAACCCTCATTGCTAAAGAAACTCAGTCACCAGCCCAGGGGAGCAATGCTGATTTTGCTCTGCCTTTGTGCAAGTGGTAAGTTACTCCCTTTGAAGTGATGGAGCTATACTACTCCAAGCCTTCTACAGCTTTGCTTTTCATCATGTCAAACACAGTCATTCTTAACAGACCCTGGAAATGTCAACTGGTTGACCATTCTTAATGTCACTGCAAGAAATTTTCCATTATATTTAGAATGTTACCAGAGATGTGATACCAAAAACCCCACCAAAATCATATTCCTTCATGGAATATTATGAACAGACTGCTGTGTATTTAATCCTGACATGTAATTTTATCTCCATATGTGAGTTTCACAGTTTTTCTTTACTATTGTTTTCAAGCCTCAGTATTCCAAACTGCTTTTATTTCTCTGGAGAAAAAATACATTTCACGGGTCTAAAAAAGGTCCATGTAATAGTTCACTACACTCGGCTATCTTTTCCTTAACCCTTGTTGTTGTCATAGGTAATTCACAGTTCAGGTACTATATCTGAATTCTGACTTCTTCTTTGGTTAGAGGCCAAAAAGTCCCTGCATCTTTTGTGAGACTTCTATACACCACTGATAATAAGCTGATGAGCCCACAGCCATTCAGGCCTTTCATGTTTCCTTCTTTAATGAATAACATTGCGATACTGCACATTAACAGCATCTTGCTATTTTTCAAACATTATTTGAAGAATTGGTGAACATTGCATGTTGTTTTCACACAGACTTTCAGCCTTCTAAGAAGGCATCTGAAATAGCTTCCTCTCCGGTTCAGTGTTTTCTCCCTTTTTTTCTTTCCTGATTAACTCTATTTCTGTTGAGACTATAGGGAGTGTTTTAAGGATGTTTTACTTGTTTGAACACCAGAGTAACAAAAATGCAGAGAATTATTCAATTCTCTGAATAATTTCTATTACACTGGAAAGTGCAAGAAAGGGCAAAGCTCTCCACAGCCAGCCAGGCACTACAATGTTCTTATTATTACTAGTTACAAAAGAAAAGCCTGTCTACATTAAAAGCATAAAAATCATTCCTTGTATGCTGAGGAAGTGCCGATGTTAGTGTCTCCCATTAAGTCTGAGCATTTGAAACACATACATACCAGCATTCGGTAAATTGTAAATTCTGGCAAATTCTTTTTCATGCTTCCCAAGTGTATTTCACAGGCTTATGGCTCAAGTAATTCTAGATTCTGCACAACCAACTGACAACTTGTATTTCTCTTCTGTATTGCACCACCGTTTAGGTGCCACGGGTAAGAGCAGATGCCCAAAGAGAGGGTGTAACAACAAAGAGGCCTCAAAGACCTTCCACCTTAAGTAGACAAAATAAACCAGGGATGATCAACTGGTGGTCCAAGATGTCACCTAAAAGACAGTTTTATTTGTCTCCTAGGTACCTCACATGTTGACAGACTGACCAGCGTGACCATGTTGGGATGAAGCCACTGGGACTAGCAGGGTGTACTAGGACAGCTTCAGTACCACACACATGGGCTGTACCCAGCCAGCTTCCAAACACCAGGCAGGGAATCTAACAAGTCATGGTTATACTGTTTGTCCCCAAAATGAACAAGTGGTGGATGACAGGTATACCACCATTCCCACCTCACAAATGGGAAAAAAGATGAACTCACTTGCTCAAGGTCAGCCAGAAGCTCTTAGAAAAGCTGAGAGGGGCACAGAGCTCCCCTGTCTCACTCAGTGCCATATTCACCCACCATCCTTTCTCTTACAATTTTATATGCTAAGTTTCATTTTTTCATTTAAAAAAACCACTTCCTTTTTACCAGACCTTGCACACATTTGCTCAAATGAGTAGTCCGTTGAAAGGAATTTCAGTAAGGATTTGATTTAGGGCTGAACCCTTCATCAACTAGAACTCTTCGGGGTTTTTTCTTTCCCTCCATGCACAGTAAACCCAAGATAAAACATGGTTGTTTGTTATGTTTTCTTTAGGTGATGCTATACATTCACCAAGCATCCAAAATACCAAGCCACCTGTAACTTGGCTATCAAAAAACCCCAAAGAGCAAACCACAGCAGCTGAAGTAAGCCTTGCCTAGGGATTCCAGCATGATCACCTTCCCATGCTATGCACATGTGCCTGTCTGCAAGTATTTCTGAATTGTTCAGCTGTGAATATCACAGATGTGCCCTTCAAAACTCTCAGAGACTAGCAGAACACAAAGACAAGGAAAATGGACTAGCCTGTGTTCACTTACAACACAAAAAAAGCCCCAAGGGCAATCAATGCTTGACACACACGTGCAGCATTATTATTACAGTTGCCTAGGAACCAAAGCAAGGAACCTGCCTAGGGAGGGACGCCCATGTAGTAGATGAATGGAAGAAAGTTGGCACTAATATGACAATGATTTGTCCCTAGAAGGAGCTTGTTAAGACAATGCCTTGTATGCCACACGGTCTTTACCAGATACAGTAGGTTTTTTTAAACACCATACTTAAAAACTGTTAATACTTCAGACTTGCTTTTGAAAAATTTGCCTCTGAAGAGGAAAAAAAAAACCCAGGCCAAACAAAACCAGAACAGTGCTCAATATCCAGCCCCTCAAATCTTTACATCTGAAATTCCCTCTAAATGATTAATTCAGTGTTCAGGGAGCCAGCAGTGATTCAAAACATAATCAGAGTCTTCCTTTCCTTATACCTGCTCATCAGATGGGGGTTACCCTTGACATGCCAGCACAGCTTGAAGTTGCTCCTCATTTACAATGGCATGGTTGGGTCCTGGCCCCTGGGGGTACACAAACAGCAGAAATAACAACTGTAACAGCCCAGCTTGTGTGCTGGGGGAACTGAGCTGAGGGGTGAGCTGGTTACAGGCGGCAGCTAGCAAGGGTTGTACAGCAACTGCCAGCCTGCGCTGATGGGACTCACCAGGTAGATCACCCATGGTTTGCACCTCTAGGGGACAAGCCCAAACACAGCCTGATGTCTGTGACCAACGCTACCACTGCTGCTCTA
Source organism: Falco rusticolus (assembly GCF_015220075.1). Lineage (NCBI taxonomy): Eukaryota > Metazoa > Chordata > Aves > Falconiformes > Falconidae > Falco > Falco rusticolus. The sequence goes on from NC_051194.1 coordinate 51,480,714, forward strand.
CTAATGCCACCCGGGGTAGCCAAAGGACACACTATCTGGTGTCCCTGCATGAAAACTGCCAGCCCAGGCTCTGCTCCTTTTTACCCAGCATGGGTTAGACTGAGCTGCTAGAAAAGCACCCCAGGCAGGGTGGGGAGGATGAATGAATAAGCCTCTATTCTGGCTCAGCCACCCAGGGCTTGCTACTGGGTGCCTCTTCGTCTGAGCCATCTCTTGCCCCAAGTCCTGTTGTGCCAGCACCCACTGCTGAGGTGGACTGCAGCCAACAGATGTGCAAAGTGGTCAGCGATATTAAAGCCTCACAAATGAGGGGAAAAGAGGGCTGCTCACGGGAAGGGAGAGAAAACCCCCAGTGCTCCACCAGTGGCGGGGGGAGCCTCAGTATCAGCTCCTCCATTGCTAGACCCAGAGAAATCACAGAGCAGGGCTTTAGTTTGGGTGCTCAGAGAACAATTCATTACAGGCCAGGGTTGAACAAGAACAGCTTGATTTAACCACCTGCTATCCTCCTCCTGTGACGGTTGTGTACGCAGGCTGAATTACCACACCGGAGCACAGCAGTGGGGTCAAGCAGGAGCCAAGGGATCTTGCAGCTCCCAGACCCCTCTTCACAGAGCTCTGTCGCTCCTGATTAAGGAGGGATGCATGTCCTCAGCTTCCCCCCAGCTTCGGCTGCAGGGATTTATGCTACACTTATCTATGTATATTTTCATACTTGCCTCCAGCAGAACTAAGGACTGACTGTCAACCTCAGCACTGCACCTCGCAAGTTGTCTAAGTTCAGAGATCCCAAGCCATGTAACGTGGCCTGTACACAGCAGTTCACAATATAATACTAAATATATTCTATTTTTATATATATAAATATATAAATACTAAAATCAGTATTAAAAAATTTGATCTGAAACTCATGATTACACTGTAGTGAGTGGAGCTAGGTTACTTTGGAAAGGGGAAGAGCCCTGGCAGATCCGCTACTCGCAAACCACTGGTGAGGCTGAGATGCCACAGATATTCAAGTGTTTACATTGCTCAGACACATATCCTCTGCCTCTGCTAGCTGCAACAGCATGAACTGGACTTCGCCCCTCCACCTGTCTTATTATTAATTAACTGTATTCACAAAGTAGTGGTTGAAGACCTAAAAGCAGAGATTAAGGCATATTATTAACAGTAATATTAACATACTGCCCTCAACTGTTGTAATTTGACTGCATGAGTCTACAATTTTGCTTTTTTCTGTAAGTCTCAAGTCTGGAAATCCTGTGATTACATTTATTAAAACAGAAAGGTAAAGGCATCTGGACTTCAGAGCTCTGCCATAGCGTTGAAGACATGCCTATATGGACCCAAGATGGAAAAAAACAGCTTAACATTTAAAAAATAAAGTAAGTACAGAAACAAAAAGATTCTTAAGGTAATCGTAGAATTTCTGAGTGCTTAGAGCTGGCAGTGTTGGCTTTTATAGGCTAAGTCTGTCTTAGAAGGGGAATTTGCATGAGGAAGGAGAAGGAAGAACTAAGAGGTCTTGACTGGCAAGTTGGAAATATCTAGAGTGAGGAAGAAGGCTGAGCAGAGAGCTGCAAAGAAGAAACTGGAAGCGAGACGGCTGCCTCGTTCAGCCAGCAGTACAAGGCAGCACTGCAGAGACCTTCCTACTTGAAATAGGAATCTGCCTTTACCATGAATATTCTAGTTAATACCACTCTGAAATGAAGCAGATAAAAACAACCTATAAAGCTAATTCAGTTCTAAAATACAATGCTTGATGAAAAAGCCAGTGTATTTTATCTCTTTCTTTTTATGTGTTCTAGGTAACACTACTGCACTAGCCTGCACAGACAAAAATCAGAAGATCTGGGCCAGAAGATTTTGACCAGTTTTGACAGATTCAGATGAAATTAAATTATCGAGAGAACCTAACACCTACTTAGTAAGTTTCTTTAAAGAAAGTGCTGAGCAGATCACTTCAGGGTGCTTTGAACCAACTATCAACACCCGATAAGCTAAGCTCTTTCAAAAATTAAGTACTAAACTTCTAGCACAGCTCAGGTAAACTGGGCTTGGGAAACGGATGTCTAGTATAAAATGAACTTTTCAGAGCAAGAGGGAAAACAACGTACTTTGAGTGATGCCTTTGACCTGTGCCAAGGTAATTCCTGGAAATGCTCTGCACTACGTATTTCAGTCTCTCCACCTAATATCTATCTTTAACATTCTCCCAAAGTATCAAATAGCTGGTTTTGTCCAGTGACACAACATCCATAACACAGTGAGCTGTAATCTTGCAAAGACTTCGGCACGCGCATAGAGCTAAGCGCTGCCTCAGAGCCTTTAGTAAGACTTCTTGCTATGTGTAAAGTTAAGTACATTCATAGGTCTTATCAGGATGGTGGCCGAAGATTATAGAGGCATCCAAGCTGATTGATATAGTCAAGCCTGTTCTGTGGCACATCTATTTTTAAAATTGGGTCTTCTGGTTTGTATCTTAAAAGGTCTACATGCCTTAACTGATCTGTAGAACAAATTAACTTTGCAAAGTGAAAACAGTTTAGCCTTGATAAATGCATATGAACACAAAAGAGCAACTCTCCAGGGTTCACATACATCGACAGTCACCACATAAAAGGCAACGAATTGACTAAATCACAAGCAAGTAGCTTTACCAGCAAAACACAACAAACTGCCTGTGAAAGGAGTCCCTAGGATGCTGACACACAGGCAAGACCAAAACTTTATTAACTGGGTAGCATATATCAATCTTAAACACAGCTATAATTACTTAATTATCTAACTGGTCACAAAACTCTTTCTAATGAATAATCTATTATTGTTCCAATGGTATTTTTCCTCATTATTGCTTAAGTTTTAAAACTTGTTAAATATTGTTCTAGGTTATAGAACAAACACAACCACATGCTACAGACAGCAGTATCACTACACGGGCATTTTCTTTTCACCTCTGTTGTTTGTTTGTTTTTAATTTTAGAAGAAAGGAATAAAAACTTTTCACCATGGTAATGAAAAATAAGCAATATCAGAATAACTTGAAGAGCATAGCCTGGCTGCTAACAAATGGACAAGAATAGGTCTAACAAGTCAATTCATAACCAGGGATATTTAAATATTTCACAACAGTTGTAAAAATAAAATTAGTGATATAATAGGGTAATTTTGTATGATTATTTACTAAATTTAAGCCCAGGGCGAATTTGGTCCAATAAATAAAACAGGAGGTAGATGCTCAGGTTAAGTTGCCAGAGCTCCAGCAAAGGCAGAGCTGTGCAAATTTACGTTAGCTGGCAATTTGCTCCATGAAACTGCAATTAACTCAGGAGGATTTAAATATAGTCCTCATTATTTAAAGGCCTTCAAAAAGATGCTGAAATTGTGACATTTAGAAAGAATCCTGATGAATTGTTATATAAATATGGTGAAGACAGAAAAGAGGGAAATGGGGGGCAGAGGAATCAGACTGACTGGAAGAGGCACCCAAAAGGATGGGACAATTTTTAGAAATTGTTTAACTACTGAATCACAGCTTTCATTACGCTCTGTGCAGAATGGCCACCTCCCAAGAAAAGCCACAGAAAGGAAATATCATTAGAAAGCTTATGACTTTGTGAGCCCACTCTTACACTCAAGGCAGAAAACTGTTGTGCTGTATTGTTCAGCAGGATGTAAAGAGCCTGCCAAGCACAGCCCACAGACCCGCTAATTAAGTGAACTGATTGTGTTTGTTTTGGAACCGTTTGCCAACAAAGGAATGTGTCATGCTGATTAGTGAGAGAAGGGTATGTAATATATGTGTATTCAAACCCTGAGGAGTGCATAACCCAGGTATTCACTCTGTTTGCTCAAGGACTGACAAAAATGACTCTCAAGCAAATAACCTGACCAAAGAGAAACTCCAGCCCTCGAGAGGGGCCCTGCTTTTCTCTCAGCTGTATCTATCCAAAGAAGATCCATCCTTCATGAATTCCTACTGAAGATTGCTCCAGAAACTGCTGAGAATGTTTTAGAGAGAAACAATCTCTTCACCTCAAAGCTGTCCTAAGAGACCATGAAGATGGAAAAGTAACAGCCAGCTGAGAATCACCTCGGAATTGTGCCCTCTGACAGCTGTCACTCTTCTTTCCAAAGAGCAAGAAAGGTCAGGGAGGTAGCCAGAAAAACAAATGCCAGCTCAACACACCCCACCACCACCCACACACATGCAAACAGACCACTTTTCAAACATTTCAACAGAGAGATGAAGTTTGCAAAAGCTGTCATACACCCACTTTTGAATATTTCTAACCTAACAGCACAATTTGCTGGCAGAATTAGTAGCATGCTCAAAAGCCAATGAGCAACATTCAAAAGCAAGAAGGAAAACATGGTCTTCAGAGCTCAGCTGCTCCTCCCTCCCAAACTCAGCAGCTACAGCCAAGGTACCTGACAGTCCAGTACTGAGTATAAAATGTGAATATTATGTTGTAGACACCAACTCCAGAAAACCAGGATGGTGAAAGTGAACTGTAGTCAATTCTCACTGCACACTGTGGACTCAGAACAGTACAACTAAATCCCAAATCTCAGCTAACTGTTCACTCAGAGCTCTGTATGACACTTAACAAACAGGGAAAGCTGAACACGTCATCAGAAATTTCAGGTGTAATTGCAAGTCTTCACACGAACGTTTCGTGACTTGCCAGTCCATCTGCCACAGGTTACTCTGTACATTATTTCACCTCAGCTTACCCTTGTCGCTGTAGTGGTCAGCACACCTACCTCAGAAATCTCTCAACTGTAAGAGATGGAAAAAACACAAACCCCCTCTAGCCTGCCTTCTCCCTCACTGCTTTGCAGCTGATGAAGCTGCACAGTAAAACATATAAGAGCTCCTCTGTTGGCATGACTTGCCTACAGTCTGAAGGTGGACAAGAGCAAAAATACGGAACTGAAATAATCTGGTTAGTTTCAGAGGTACATGCACACACATGAGCAGTAATGAGATGAGAAAACTAACTAGGAAGGGAAATGGAAAATTCTGGGGATAAAAGCAAGATTTAGTGATAAGGAGTACAAAAGGAGTAAGCAGAACGACCTCTGACAAAGTTAAAAGGAAAAATATTGGAGGACCTCTCATGTTGATCGTGTTCTAATTAAAATCATTAGCAAAGACCACTGTCTTTGGCATGACATCAACCACAACTTCACATTTGTAAAACATGAACAGAAGTCCTTCTGGTTTCTAATTCACATAAAATGAGGAGCCAGAGCAGCTTCTTGTGGCTTTCACTGAACTGCTGACAAATACTACTTGATTCCAGAAGGTTTTAAACTCTGTAATTGCGAGGTATGCCTGATCTCAGCTGAAGGGCGGGGGAACAATATACATCCAACAATGGTTTTGTGACCAAAAATCCCCCAGACAAATCAAATGCACACAGATTTCAAGTAAACCTGTCTTCCCAAATGCTCTTACACCTTCTCATCAATCTTTCAGGAATATCTTCAGTCACCTCTTACACAGCCTCAACAGACATTGTATGTTTTATGTCATCTTAGTCTTTCTCTTTTTAACTCAGCCTATCTCACCATGCACCCTAGGTACATTCTTTCTTGAAAGCCATTTATAGAGCTCAGCTGCACACCTTGTTTAGCTTATGTCCACCTCTTTGTCAATGCATCTTTTAGAATGAAAGTCTGGAGAAAGAATGCACAAACAGCCTTTGAAATAGGTCAGGCTGAAAATCCCCAAAGACTAGTCCCTGGTTGCTTGTAATTTAACATCTTTGTGCATGCAAGGGAATCAGATTCTTAATGAAGCCCTTTTAACAGGCTGGTCCTGATTGTTTCCAAAGGTGGCTCTTCATTTTTTTTCCCCTTCAATGGAACACTTTGGAGAACAAATTAAAATTACTGTATTTGAAACAGCCAAAAAAGTACTTTTCTAAGGAGGAAGGCTGTGCTGTCAGACATACTGTCTTTCTGTTGAGTTAAAAGAAAATATTTTTAAAATCTTCTTTATTCAAAATCCAAGACATTTCTGAAGAACAGCAGTAACACTTCTGTGTTGCCAAGTCTGCTCTGGTTTCCTGCATTTTGCTACTAGGTTTTCCATGCAACTCCTGTCCCTGATCTGGCGTCCAGTACTCCATATAATATGAAATGTTCTTTTGTTTAGCTTAGGACTGGCATATGCTTATACTTATTATGTAGCCACCTGAGAAAAGCAAAGTCATTTAAAAAAAAATAAAATCTTGTACACACAGGCAACAGAGGAGTATGCACACAGAAAAACAGAGAACTAGCCATAACATTTCATGGGGAAAACACTTCAGAATAGATGGTTATTTTTTTTATAATGGACAATCCCAGCACATCATGGGCTCAGTGACGTCCAGAAAGATGTCTGTGATCACCCCAGAGAATTCATCTGGCTTTTCAAGACACCTTTCAAACTCAGAGGAGCTTTGGATAAATCACAGTGTGATGCAGCTGGGGACTCTTCCCTTTCTGAACAGCTGTTCTGAGATTTACAGAGTTTGGGAAGTAGCTCTTCCCATCTATTTCCAAGTCTGCTTGTGGTGGCCTCCCTGGACCTGTAATCTAGTGTAGCTGCCCAGAAATGTGCATGGGTGAGATCCAGTCCCTAGTTATTTAAGTAAGAGCATACAAGGCTGAGAATCCGCAAGAATATGATATGCAAGTCAAATGTAAGACTGACATTACAGTACCTGCTTGTAGACATGTCCTCAAAGGGGTAAAGTATTTCTCCATTGTTGCAAATCTCACAGATGAAGCCCTTTTGACTACAAAGGCTACAGCTGTATACATGAGAGGTGGCAAACTTGATCACCTTCCCCAAGAAAGGAGCCAGTTTTCCTTCAATAACCTGAAACGAGAAGACAATATTGAATGAACTCAAAAAAACCCCGAAAGACTAGAACTCCCTGAAGGACGGAGACAGTATTTATTAATACAGAAATGCAGCTAAGTGCTGCTGGTTAAAACAACTGAAAAGTTACATCTCAGCAATTACAGCTCCATGAAATCACAAGTGATAATAGTAGCCAATGAATTGACAATGATGTAAATGTAAAAACTAAGTTACTATCTCTCTGTAAGTCTCTATATGGCAGTAACATACAAGATTAGTAGTAATTTTAAGTACAACAATGCATTCATTTACTAAGGCACAAAAAAGCAGATCAGAAAAGAGTTTAAGCCTCCCATATTATCATCTGATAGTTATAGATACTGCCTTACATTTATGATTTTCACTTGTTATTTTTTATGCACAAATCAAAGTTTTGTCTTTGTTCCTTTTCTTCCAAAGTGCAAGGTTTTTTTGCGTATTTTGTGTGAATGGAACCCTGGTTTTCCTCCTTTAGTGAGGTTGTGTTTCCCATTGAAAACCATTAAAATACAATATTCCCCTCATTGCCAAAATGAATAAATTCTCAGATAAAGTCTTGAATAGGAACTGGGGTTTTTTCCTTCAGTGTCCAGCTCTCAAAATCGAGAAGTCCCTCGCTGCCAGACAATCCTGCTAGACCATTAGAAGTGATTAGCACTCCCTGTACTGTTGTGAAAAAACAGCCATGCAGTATAGATTAAACTGCTAGCCACAACACTCATCTAAATTTCTGACTCGGTGACAATGCCTCCATAAGGGGTGCTATTCAGGCAAAATAGTTTCCATTCAGATCAAACTTCCAGAGACTTTAAGGAATTCTGCTGGTGTAGGGAATAATGAAGATGGAATAAGGCCCTAAGTGTATATTCTTCTCTCCAGAGCTTCCTGTGGTCTGAATGGCAGCCTGCCAGATTAGTGATAAAAATGTGTCATGGGATTTGATAGTGACCTCTATAAAAAGGAAAAAGAATGCCATAATTGCTGATTGAGGAGGACTTGCACAGGGCTGTGCCCTGAATCCTAAAAGTGAGGAGATTCGTACTTAACTATGTGCCAGATTCGCTTCAGGCATCCCTTCCCTAAACACCGTAACATACCACTTGTGATTTGGGTTTAATGTAAACCAATCTAGAGAAACCAAAGGTCAAGGGAGAGAAGAACAACAGAGATACTGGAAGCACTCCTCCCCTATGTAAAGTAGAAAGGAAATAAATTTGTGTTCCAGGGCAACTTCCTGCCTGCTAGCCGAGACAGGCTGCTGAAGAGTACATGTGGAAAAGGAGGTGCATAGATAGCATTGATGGCATTGAATGCATGAGCTGAAATGTGCCCTCTCTTTCGCTTTCAGCTCCAGCCGGCTACCAACATCTGCAACAACAGGAAGCGGCAATGTTATTGCTAGTACTGCAGATAGGACATCTGCTCATGTTAGAGGAAAAATGACGTTCCTATTGCATCCTGGTATAGGAAGATCCCCTTCAACTAGAACATAAACAATGCAGAGAAGCTGCTGCATGAAATATGAAATGAAGGTATAGTTCAAGGTAATGATGTTACTAACCTTCTAACAGATGGTCAGAAGTTAGTTTAGCTCCCCTAGGCTGTGTTTTGTTTTTCATTTTAAAGGGAGAAACTTTCTGCTTGCAGACTCCAGAGTTACAGAGGGTCTGAAAGCCGAACAAGTTGGGAGCAGGGCAGAGACACAAGAGCTGACAGTACTCAATAATCAGGAGGAAAGAAACAGTGAAGCCACTCAGCTAGTGACACAGCTACAATCACCCTCCAAAAAGCCATTTAGCAGTTACAGATGAAATACACATACAAAGATAATAAATAACCCACAATATACATACATATTTTCCAAAGCATTTTCATGCTACAGCAACCACCTCTGACAGACTGCCAGAGCTCAACTTAAAATGCCAGTCTGACAACAGAGCTGCAAAGTAACACTTTTAAGTCTGTACTAATGTCACTATCAGCAAGGACTTAAAAGTTAAATCTCTGAATTAAAATCACATTTTATATAATGTAATAAACAAAACTAACATAATATATTACCTTCCTAAGCACCAGGGGTGAATTTAAGTCTGTACAGGGCACAAAAGTTTCCCTATGCTGAAGAGCTCACAACCTAAGCAAGACAGATTGAGAGTGGGCAGCTGCCCCTGAGGAGCTGGTGTTACTTGTCCCTATTTATTTATTTGTATGGCTTGTTGTAGCACTGTAGTGGGTTGGCTTGTAACTCTGGCCACTGCAGACGTACAATGAAGATGGTATCTTCAAAGAGCCATGCATGCCAATTTTGCAACATGAATTACAGGCCATTTTACTGCATTATAGCAGGAAGACAAAATGCAACATCAAACTGATGTTATCACTGTTTTTAGCATCTGTAAATTTTGTGTCATTTTGTTTCATCAGAGACCTCAAGGCTGCGCACAGGACATGACTTTTGCCTGCAGCCTTCTCTCATTTGTGTTTGTAGTTAGCAAGAATAAAATCCTCATCTCCGTTTACCCTGGCAAGCAAAAAGAAGATTTCTACTTGCTGTCCCCAAGAGGAGTTTCATGATAACACTTCCACAGTGAGTGTTTTATGGCCTGGGAAAAGAAGCATAGGACATATAATCAAAGGTGTCAGAACTTCTCCTGTGACTAAGCACTCTCTTGTAACAGCCAGAGATCCAGGGTCAGTCAGTTTAGACATCCCAGAACCACTATGGCAGAGTCCCAGGATGCTCTCCCAGTTGATGCTGCAATCTGATTTTGAGTTTCAAGGAAACACAAGTGATTAAAACGTAGAAGTGTGTTAAACAAATGTAATTCATTATCCAGACATCGGGGCAAATCAGGACAATGATGACAACACCTGAAGAGGCAGCCTTGGCAGAGCCAGTAACACCTGTGTCGTTCTTTACAGCTGTATCTGTTGCTAAAGCCTTTTAGAGATGGAGACTCCACAGCCCCCAGTGCAGCCTAACCCAGCACACATCTGTTCTCACTGCTGGAGTCACTCCTAAGCTTTGACCTGAACCTTTCCTAAGGACATTTCTACTTGCTTACAAAGTAAGTTCACAAAACAGAGAAACAGTGAAATCACACAGTACAAGTTGCAGGACAGTCCATCACATTTCATAAGAAATGTGGAAATTTAGCAGAAAACTAAGTTAAGAGTATGCCAAAGGAACAGAAACCAAAAATTTCACCATTGATGTATCCCTGTAACATAATACAGCCTCAACATGCACCCGGAAAGGCTTAAAAATATATTTGTGCCTCTTAAAAAAAACCCCACCAACCAAAAAAAAAAACCAACCAAAAAACCCCATCAAGCTTAAATTAAAATCTTTCTGAGTTCAGATTCTCTCCTATCTACAGCACACATGAAGAGCAAGGTCTGCTTTCTAATTGAATTCTTTGTAGTGCAAGCGTTTTGTCACCCCATATTAAGGGTGAAAGGCGACTGATGATGGCACCCTAGTCATCAATTGATGGAGGGTGGAATGCAGCTTTCTCTTCCTGAATTGGTCAAGCATCCCATCCCAAAAGGATTCTGGACACGGGCCATGTTCTTACAGTTAGCTTACCACTGCTGTACCTGGAGCATACTAGGCTATGCTGCCTGGTGGCGACGGGAGGCAGATAGTTGTCTTTGGAGACCCAAAGCAAGCTGTGTCTCTCAATAGCCCCAGCAATTCACATCAGAATCACTGTCCACTTCTATGGGTCTGGATAAAAGACTTCTCTAAGCTACCACAGGACAGAAAGCCATGGCTTTGCATACTGCTGCTGCTAACTGTGTGTCTCGCATTAGGAACTGTATAAAAATACACACCCACATGTACACACATAAAAGGCAGGCCCTGCCCTCAAAGCACTTACTATTTAAACCCACAAAACAAGCATTGCTTTTTACACTAACTGCCACTATCTCCCACCCTAAATGGGACAATCTGCGTTATGGAGAAGCCTCCGTGCCCATAATCCAGAGAGCATCCCTCCGGCCAGCGCACAGCTGCAAGTGCCAGGAAGGGGAGAGGAGAAGCCAGGAAAGCCAGCAAGGGCAGCAACCCACCCTGCTGCCCAGCCTCCTGCACCCGGCTTGGGAAAGCTGAGGTGTATTGGCAAGCAAGAGGGGAAGGCAGAGCCTTGTCTGCAGCAGTGGGAGAAACTAAAGTGTATACACACAATCTGAACACATGCCAAAGAGGTGCCGGGACAACTATTTTAGACGATTTCTACAATAGAGGCTTTTCATACAAGTGAAAGTTATGAGTAAAGGTAAATAAAATTTTCTTCTCTGTATATCTTTGTGCTACTGTTCAGTTAGGCAGCAAATATAAATCTAACAAAACAATTATGCTCTGTATGACTGAGGGGGGGGCGGGAAACGTGGGGACTGCCAAACGCTAGCAAAGAAGCCAATGCTGGCAACCACTGCAAGAGCCTTGGGTGGTGGGAAGACACAAAGCACATGCACTGGGCTATGTTTTTCCTGATTCAGCAGGAAGACAGAAGATGGAAGGCAGCAGGGGCTATGGTACAAGTTGAAAACTCTTTGGATACATCACATTAATATGATCATGAAGGCAATATGTGACCAGTCAAAGTTTAACTACTTGTCAGGAGGGCTGCTGGCCCCCAGAGGTTTCTTGATCCTGCTGTCCAAAAACTGGAAGTTACTCATAGTTCCCTCGCTCTCTTAAAGTGATCTTTTCAGAGCCAGCTGCCTCTGGAGAGCAAGAACTGGAAAGGCCATAGATCACAGCACCTTCCACAGGCGAATCCTCCTTAGTGGCCCACTGTATGCACAACAGGTCATTGCCCGTAGACAACTTCCAGGAGCAGCACGTGTTGCCCAGGGGACTCTCACCGGTATCCCTGTGCCCTACCTTCATGACACATTTCTGAGCCCACGATGCTGTCCTGCACCAGAGGAGAGGCAGTCCCCTCACCTCCAACACGCTGTGCTACAGCTCTGTACTGACTCCATCCCTCTTCCAAGCTGCCCAGGCTAAGCAGAATGCTAGTAGAAGCCCACCTCTGAAGGTCCCCCATTCCCCAGCCCTAGCCCTGGCCCCTAAACCTCCTTCTCCCATGCAGCACAAGACAAGGGGTTCAAAACCCCAGCCCATTACACACAGCAGAGAGAAGTCAAGCCACTTTGTCTTCCCTTTTCAGTCAACAAAGACTCCTTGTATGTGAACATACTTGCCAGCATGAAGGAGGGTTGCACAAACTGGTCTCACGGGACAGCAGTGTTGCAATATGTATGTTTTCATACTAAAAGCCAAACCAGAAAGGTGGCCAAGGTAACAGTGGCAGAACTTCTCATCTCTGTTGGGAGTTCTAACCCAGAGAGATGGTAACCTAAATCAATGGCTTGTGATAATTTTCTGTTTGGAAAACAGAACAAGACCAAAAAAAAAAAAAGGCATAAAAAGCCCTAATACAAAATTAGTTAAGAGTTTGTTCCAGTCCCTGACAGTTGTTCAAATCAGAAAAGACATAACAGAAGCCTCTGACTGTCAATGAAAAGCAATCAAATATTGATGACACAAGGTAAGTATGTAAGTCCTCTCTAAACTCAGACTATGTCATTCCCAAAGAGGTAATATTACAAGGGCTTTGGGGGTAACTAGAGGGGGAATGCATAGAAACAGAAGGAAAAATGAGTCAGCTGTAATCCACTATTGCTTCAAGTAACACCTCCATAGCCCTCCACCCACCTATTAGACCACGTCCACAGAAATACCTAACATTTGCATCGTGACCACATAAATCAACACTGACATCTATCAGACATGATGAACTTTCTGGACAGGAGAGGAAAAAACAGTACAGTTTTCAGACATTTCTCAGGGCAGCGAGTGTTTGTTTTGAGGGCAGGGCTCCTATCAGCAATGCTAGCTAACAAGTAAAAGGTAAAGAGTAAGACCTCCATCCCCGCAGGAGTCTATATGGTGAATTTGAGTGAGGGCCATCAAGTCTCCTGCTCTGTCTGCACATTTTTACCAACTTCTGAAAGTGCAGTAGATGTTTACATAGCATGGAGATCATAAATACCTTTGATCACCTACATGAGGACTGTCCAGACAGGCGGTAAAGGGAATACAGTTTGCTGAGCTTTCAGATACACTGTTCTGCTCGATTCTTAACCTCTGCCAAGGTTAAGAAGTCCAAATTCTGAAAAGTGTCATGGTATGTTAAACAACATCAAGGGTTTCAGCATTAAAATAATTTAGATTAAATTCACTAGTCTGAGTAATTTCCAACATATGATAACAAAAGGAAGAACAGAAGCTGTTAAAAAATAATTTTTTCTTATATTAAGATCCAAGAGAATGGAGAATCAACAGATGAAGAATATTTTAAGAGAAACTCTCCAGAATCTAAAAGAAGGCAATCTACCTACATCTGTATATTTTGCCAGCTCTGGCACAAGGGACAGCCAACAACCACAGGCATCATGTAACAGCGTGCCCAGGAACCCCATCACTTTACTGTGTCTAAGTGACCAAGGAATAAACACTGAGAAGGGAGCTAGAAATGTCCTCAACTCTCCTGAATCCTCAGTCCTGGACCTGTGATTTCCTCCTTACCAGAAGCACAGGAGGAAACCCTGGTTATCATCCTCATAGATTATCTGTTGCTACCGTTCTGCTTTAAGAACCCCCGCACCAGGGTTACGTATTCCAGGTAAAGTGGTGAAAATACTGTAAAACTCAGATTCTGTATCAGGGCCACTGTGAGACAAGCTAAATTTGCAAAATGGCTTTGTGACCCCACCCTTGTAAATCAGCTTGTTAATCATTATCATCACAGAGGTGATAAAGTTGTTTTATAAGCCAACACTGAAGCAGTAACATTAACTACCTATGTAGGGGCTGGTGTATTTCTCTGCAGATAACATTTATTAGAAGGCACTCTCTTTAAAGACACAGGTTTCCTTCGTAGCCTTCTGGAGCACGGAGCGATCTGTTTCACTTATTCCTCCAGTCTGATTTACATGTCAGACACAAGTGATGCCTGGAGGGGATGGGTTAAGTGATATGAAATCCCTAAAACACCTTGAATTACAGGTTCAAATCTCAACTGGATTGTCCCGGCCTCTCCTCCTGACAGAACACAATTTATGATTATTTCTCAAGGCCAGACCCACACTTGGCTCTCTCTCAGAGACAGACACAGGCAGAATCTGCCAGCAGGCACTGACGCAATGCAGAAGAGACATGAAAAGACCAAGAGGCACTGAGAAAATTGAAGGGGTGGTAGACATGAAGCTCATTCACCACCACCAATTATATACATTGAAGGGATAGAAAGTACTTTAATTAGTGGCATTAGTGTCACAAGCACGTCTGGCAGAAGGAAGTTATTTGAAGGAGCAGTCAATAATCGTGCACAGCCTTCCACCATCCTCTAAAGACAAGGTTTCTTCTTCTTCCTGGTTGTTTTCTTTCTACCTCTCCAGAAACAGCTGGTCTGAACCAAGCCTTTTGCTAAGAAGCTCAGAGGAAAGCTCCAGCTTTGCCTAGACTTCGGAGTACCACAGAGAGCATACTTCCTGGACAGAATGAAAGGGCAAATCTCCTGAACAGATCTGCTTGGATTCACCACTGTGCTCACTGCCCTCCAAATTCCACTGCTGGAAACTTTGTGGAGGAGGACTAAACGCTCAGCAATCTTTCTTCACCTCCAGGACAGATGAGAAATATGCTTTTGAAAGAACTACCAATGATACAAGAAAATAAGGCTAGAAAAAACACCTCTAGAAACCTCCAGTTTACTCCTCTCCCTGCGGCACAGCCGTCAGATGACTGACTTGCTTAAAAACTTCTCACCAGAGAGATACCACAATGCTCCAGCACCTAAAATGGCTGGAAAGGTGTTCCTAACTCCTGCCTCAGACCTCTTTTGCTCCAGTCAACTACCTTTGTTTCACACTCTACCTCCCATCCTTACATTGTGCAACCTGTTTCAGAATGCGTTTTCTGATGCATTCTGTTCTCTGTCACAAGCGATCACTGTCACAAACTGGGAAGAGTAAGAACAGATTAGGATGCAGGAAAGCTACAATGGTTGCCTTTACCTGTTTGCTAAGTGGAGAATAAGCAAGTGTTTTCCACATCCCTTAAGCATGGAAATTGGGCATTAAAGCGCAAAGGGTAAATGGAATCTCTGCCCTGTGAGAGATTTCAGCAGGGTCAGGATTTCTGTGATGAAAACATGGACATGGAGACAAGCATGCCACAATATGCTTAGCTAAGGATAATGCAAGCTGCAAAGAAAGGGAAAACACATTCCCCTGGCTGGGAAGTTCCTAGTCATTTATTTCTAGGGAACAGACAATGCTCATGGACTGCTAATTTCCTTGAGGATTTTTTCCCCTTCCGTTCACCAGATTCCTAACACCGTGAATCCTTGTTATGATTTCAATGCACAATTAATCTTTAGTTCAGAGGAAAGGGAAATGGAACGAGGCAGGATGATCATGCAGTAAAAGCCCCAGGGAGGTAGATATCAGATCTCAGCTCTGCCCCGTCTTTTGTGTAATATACTGGTCCAGTCAGCTTTCCTTGCTCCATTTTGACTCCCAGTCATCTCTTTCAGGTTGCCTGTCCTGTTTATTTAAATTGCAAGTGACTTAAGGCAAGAATAATTTCTTAATATTTGTATGCACACACAGTCACTGTGCACTGCCGTAAAACAAATTAAAAAAGAACACAGCAGTAACTTCAAGAAGAGCCCCATTTTTTGTTGCTACAGCCATGCTATGGGCCACAACCCCAGCTCCAGACAGTAAGGGTGACACCACCCCATCCTCTCTCTCTCTCCTCTTCCCTTCACAGCCTTTGCAGGTCCCTGGCTGTTCCAAAGGCCTGTTCAGCTCATGGTATGGGTGGCAGCAGGGTGGACAGGAGTAGGTGAGGCTAGGGACTCCACTCATCCACTGCTGACATCAGCACAAGGCACTGGCTCTGACATACATGTCACCATTTTGCCATCGCTGGCCTTGACACAAGGCAAAGCAACATCACACAGCCACACACTGTGCTGTGCTAACTCATCACTCACCCAGGGCAGAGAACAACCTGAAAGGAAACCTGGCGATAAACATTGCAAAGAACAAAAAAACCCACAAAACCACCCACCAAATAAATCAAACTAAATGAGAAATGAGTGAGAATTTGAATAAACAGAAATCACAAGCTCCCTTTGGCTTCTTTGCACCAGGCAGACCACACTGACAGCAGAGCTGTTTGCGGTCCCTCCAAACCAGACCACTCAACATGTTGCACTTTAATTTGGTATTAAAGTGATATTCCACAAATTAGCTACTAACTATAACAGGCACTGGGAAGAGGAGGAAAAACAAAACAAGGTCAGCAGCAAATGCTGCTAATCTGTGACAAGCACGTATAGGCAGGGGGCAAGGTGAAGATGGAGTTTTACCTTGGCTGGGGGAGAGGAACAAACTGTTGACAGCCCAAGTGAATTTACAGCAGGAGGCAGAGAGGCTGACAAGGTCTCTCCGAGCCCTCCCCCACTCCTCCCTTGGAAAGGAAGAAGAGCCTGAAATTTCAGCACATCTCTGGGTGCAAGCTGACACAAGTGAGAAAGAGATGGAATTGTCTCAGTATAAAAAACACGCCTGGAAATCACTCGTGCCAGCTCCCCAGCAAGCCCTGCAACAAGGCTCCAGCCCTACAACTTCTGCCTTCACACTCACTGTGTTTCAATCACCTTACCGCCTTTCTCTTTCCCCCAAGGTTTCCAAGGCAGCTGCATGTCAATTTTGTCACACCCCAAGTTCTCCTAATCCTGTTGCAGGGATGAGTTATAGGTTGTTTTAAGAAACAGGTATTCAAGCAAAGGTTAAAGGCTGTTTTAATCAAACAAGCTTGAAAAAATACCAGGAATTTGGCTGGTAGAGAACAGAAAGCGCTTGCCGTAGCTTAAAAACATACGGGACTCTATACACACAAGCAAATACACAATATGCATTCAGGCAGAGAGTATATGAGCTAATATATGTGCGTCTTTTTTTTTTAAGATTAAGCAGGCAATTGCATGCAGAGATAACTGACTCTACACGCCCACTGCGTAAGTTGTTATTTCACGGTGATATCACAAAATTTGAAAATTTCCTGTCTTGCACAGGACTGGATCAGGGCATTTTAAGGCGGAGTCCTCTGAAGGATTTTAGAACAAGACAGCAACATACCAAGAAAATGGCTAGGGTTACTCTGCGAGTACAAAGTGTATTTTAAAAAAGTCTCTAAAAAAGAAATGTTCTTCTCTCATCCAAGCAGGTACCCCTGAGACAGTATTTTGGTTTCTCGGTAAATATGGTTTCTTGGGATGTTATTCCTTGAGATATGCCCAGCTGCCTCTCCTGAATAGACATTTTACGTGAAGTACGAGGTTAGAGCCCTATCTTCCACACTGCTAAGCCTGACCTCCATTCCGCACAGCCAAAAAAGAACAGAAGAAACCTGGTTAGCACAAAGGACTAGAGAAGGGGTAGCTTCTATTGCTACTGCCTCTTTCAGGGGCTGAAAAAATTAAAAATATCTCTGGACCTCTCATCTTAGAAGCTCCTGCAAGCCTCTGGCACCACTGATGCGTTGTTTTAAACAGTTTCGTTCTAAAAAGCCACACTTAACCCCAAGCAGCCTCGATTATACATTCAGATGGAAAAGCACCACACGTATTTAATAAGCCCTGTTGAAAACTCTGGTTTCAAGCAGTGCAAAAAACCAGTTCTGCTCTTAAAAATATCTATTAACAATCTTGCTGTATCACCACACTTTGTCTCCAAGACTTTAACACACCTAACTCAGATGAACTTGTCTTCCTGGCTGCCACTTGCCAAAATGCTCCTGGCCAGGTCTTCACCCACGAGCCTGGCCAGCTCTGCCACGCTCTCTGCCTGACCATGAGCCATTCTGAATGACAGCAACTCCCTTCCCCAGTGAAGCTGTGGTAAAAAGGAAACACCAGTAAGATCGTTGCCATTACCACTAATTGTAAGCAGAGCTGTCAGCACTTCAGGGAGTTATACACACACCTGAAATATCAGCTAACCTGAAGTTTCCTGTTCTGCTGACAGACAGCTCAGTGCTAGCAAACTCCAGGGAGTGACAGAAATGAGTGATAAAGGAGCCATAGCCACAGGAAAGTATACCAGCTGCTTAATTGATCTTTTGCTATCAGAACTTTTAATATTTAAGGAAATGCATATACTGTGCTTCTCCCATTCTAGGACTACTCTTCTGCTAATACAGTTACCACAGTCAAGCAGGCACAGGTTGTAAAAGAAGGGCATAAAGATGGCTATTAGCATCATGTCATTAGGGTCCAAGATGCATGTTTACACAGTTCAAGCACAGAATTATCTAAATGCCTCAAAATCTTAGTGTACTGTAATTACACAACATATTTAAAATAGGTCAGACAGACTAGCCCTCCAAAGTGCTGGGCTTCCCCCTTTTGAACTCAATTGTGCTTAGGATGACTACTTTAAACATATGCATAGTAAAGTAGGACCCATTTTACCTTAATCCCATTAAAAATTATTTGTCCCGTGTCAGAGAAAGCCTGCAGCAGAGCGGGAAAGAGTCCAGATCTCATGTGCCTGAGGATAAGAACTGGACCACCATGCAAATTAACGATGTGTAGATCTCTCACCTCCCCACACAACCATCTGTTTCTGTCTACCTCCTCCCCAATACTTAGGAGCAGCGGCTGCCCCTGGCATGACATGGCAGTTAAAACCCACCACTGTTTTAAACCAGCTCTAGTCTGAGCAACATCTTCCAACCCATGGTCAGCTGAATACTGGTAGTGACGCACTGGAGGACTTGCATCTCTGTCACACATACCGTGTCAACTCTTGCTTGTGAGGCTGGGGAATAAATCAATGTTTTCACTATGGTACTGAACTCTGAAGCGTGGCAGCTACGGCACAGCTGTGCCTGGCATTTTGCTGCCCTTGTTGAGCATGGTGAACTCCCACAGAGAACTGCGACAGACAAATCTTCAGCCATCTCAGCACAGCCAGGCCTGCCAAAAAGCACATTCTCCTTCTCATTTGCTACCTCCTGCACCTCAAGCCAAAAAAGGGCTTGCCTAAACTTAAAGGATCTGCTGGTACAGCTACAAGGGTAAACCCCTTTGGTAAATAAAAGTTTAAGCTGATACAGTTTATATTGAATCACTGAATGAAGCAAACGAGAGCAATCGACCTCCTCATTGGTATCACTGAGTTTGGGCTAATGCTTTTACAGCTGTGGCTATATCCATTAAGAGCAGGGAGTGGGGTGGGGGGTGTTTGTCACGCATCTACCCCAGTAACACTTCTAGAACTAGAGCAAGTGCAAAGCATGTAAGCCAAACCCCAGTTTTGTCACTCAATATAGCCACATGCACACAACCATCTTTCACCAGCACAGGCACGTGGGTTGGATGCCACATCCCATCCTTTTTACGTGTCAACAAAAAGGAGCTGCTGGACAAGGACACCACCACTGATGGGCTTGGAAGTCATTAGGCTGTACATTATACATCTAAGCTAAGCATTTCTCAGTAATTGTACGAGGACTGAGTGATCAGAAAAGAAGTTTTACTTCTGAAAACACCAGCAAGTAAAGAGCAAAAAAAAGTCCACATGTCCTTGTTGTCTTTGCTATGTTTGGGACTTATTAAACAACTTGTCTAAATCAACCTAAAATTCTGGACATACAAAAACCTAGAAAGAGCACCTCCAATCTCCTCCACCTCACTCTAGGAAAATAAAGGGAAAATCCAAAGAAAATGAGGTATTATGATAGTACGAAATGGGTTAAAAGCCTGGAAAAGTGAGCGACACCTATCAATTTCTTTGTTCTCCTAAGGCTTCCTAATCCTGCTTTAACAATATACTAGGCTCAAATTAAGTACAACTTCTGTTTCATGAAAGTTCATTTTTATTCCCCACATTTTTGTTAGGGGACTTTACATGCACAAAACATGTAAAGTTTCTCCTGAACAGAAACATTAGGAGTTTCCTATTGGGAATGCTTCTGTTAGATCCAGCTGTTCATCTAGTGCGAAATGCTATCAGACACTGTGATCAGTACCGTATATGTCAGAGGAAGATGAAATCATTGATCTGTCAATAGGGAAGACATCTTCCTAATCCGCTCCATAAACAATATGTCTATTCTGTAACCTTAAAATCTCTTTATCTACCATAGTGTAACTGTGGACATTCTCATTATGGATATTTAATCCTCTCAAAGATGATAAACTTCTGGCCTCAGCAATATTACTACGGCATTAAGTTCCTCATGCTCACTGTGTGCTCTGCAAAGCAGCATTTCAGTTAAGGATTTTTATGCACATCATAGTCACTGTATGACCTACGCTATATTATTGTGAGAATAGGTCTCTCCTGTTCATCCTTTCTCTCCACTGTTCTTCGCATTGTTTGTAGGTTCATCTACAGGTAGATAGTCAGGAAAGTTGATCTGAAGTAAATGGATGTTTTAATTACATTTTAATGGATTAGTTTATCTACAATGTAAAAATAGATAAATTATACTACATTAAATCCCTGTTGGACATACACATTCAGAATGAAAATGGCCTTAATACAATTTAGCTCACTTTGCTTCCAAAGTAAATGGAGATAAACCAAATGAAAGCTGCTTATATTTTGAATAACAGTATTTACACAGTGATTCAATGTAATTCAACTCATCATTTTAGATTCCCATATCTTGTCACTTCAGTTTTTTTACCCCAAGTGTTCCCGTGTAAACAAGTCTTCAAATCATCATCTTTTTAAATCTCGCACCTCACTCACAATTTACATCCCTGACATCCAGTCATCTCTGCTGTTACGTGGATCCTTTCTATTTTAACATATCTTTTAGGGGTAGTATAACCAGGATGAAATAATTGAGATGATTAACAGTGTTTCCACCGTAAAGTCCATCACTACAATAATCTACGTACAATTGTGTATCTTCCTATTTAACACAAAAAACAGGCAAGACATTAGTTAACTCTGTGTGGATTAAGCATCTGAATTCTGAACTCATCACAATAGCTTCCTCAAGTCTTTTACTTTAAAAGCTCCCATTAATATGGATTCTAATGTAAACAACAAGAATTACTTTTCCTAAGAAATGCAAGAGTCTTGTCTGAGTCTGTTTCTGTCCAAATCAATGTTTAACAGTGTAAAAACTGTTAGTCTCAACAAAAGCAGCCCCATAGTCACACAAAATGAATGGACCGGTTTTAACTCCAACTTGCATGAACTGTGTCCACTTGTCCATAAAACCAGTGATACGTCCATTAGTAATGCCTGCAGGGAGCAGAGTTCATAAGTCCAGTAGGTTTAGGGTGAAGCTGCCCCGGACTGTGACTGCATCATCAGGGACCATACTGCACATAAATAAAAGTAATCCATTTTTCCAGTGTACTACGTCTGCTAAAACCAGCAATTTCAGGAGTGAATACTGGCTTCCTAACAACCGGAGGTCTTCCTCTTTAAAGCTTTAATTGATTGGAATAGCCCTGGATAAAATGGCTAACAGAGACGCATGGTGCTACGGGTGACACAGGGCAGGTTACTGCCTGAGTAGATGACACCAGGGAGGGTCGAAAAGGAAAGCCATTGAAGACAATAGGGGAGAACAGGCAAGCTGTCACACTTTGGGTTTCTGTTTCCTAAATCTGAATGCACCTGATTAGTTATCTTATCTGCTAAACACCTCCAACAACTGCAACAAGAGGATTCTGTGAATACGTACCCAACAGGAATGCCCATCGACAGACCTGCTGTAAACTTTACTGTAGTCCCTGGGTCCCTGGTCTGCAGTGAAACCTTGCTGGGGTACGTGTGTGCGTTTGTGTTTATTTTAAACAAGCATGCACATACAAGTAAAGATGATCACTTGCTGCCTCTTTGGTTAAAGGTCAGACCTACTCACATCTGTACTACAAGCATCTGTGAAGAACTAGCAAAACCACCACCTCACCATGATGTGGTGAGTTTCCAAGATTAAGGCCATTTTTTTCAAATTCTTCCGCTCTGCTTTTAACTTTACAGTTAAGGTCTTCCCATTAGAGCCCTATCCAAACTGATCCATCCCCAGACCATCAGATAGCTCAAGTATGTACTCTGCCACATCCATAAGGTCTAGGCATGGAGCTCTATGAAGCTTAGAAATAGATTCAAATTGGGTTTCATTTTACAATAGTATTATATGCTTCTTCATCTACCAGCAAACAGGCATTTCAGCCTTTTTGCACCCAAGAACAGACTTTCATACCACATTTTTGAAACTCACCTGCTTGGTAGGAAATGACCTTTAAAGAGAACTTGGCTAGGAAACAAATCAGAATTGAGCTGGGACTAACCAGGGTAAAGGTTGCTTATATCTGCAGATTACCCCTCTCTGCTTTTCTAATTCACTCACCATGCCTTATCTTTCCATTAATCTTTAATAAACCTTTTAGTTAATTCCCCAAACACATGCAATCTACATGACAGCAGGATACAGTGGACAGCAGGATACAGCAGCCCATGGATATGAGGAAATAGGCTGCAGAGGAATCAAAAGGAGGGGAAACTTTTAGGATTAAAAACCACCCAAACTGCAGGTTGGTAGAAAATGATGAGCAATCGGGAGAAAGCAGTGGTAAGGGGCAAACCACAGGGGAGGCGGGAGCTGTAAGGGTATTAGCGTTTCTCTGGTGGTTGGGTTCTTTTTCTCAATGAAGCCCTTTCCACTTCGGCTCCGTTTCGACAGAAACAGGCAATCCGAGTTCAAACTTGGAACCTCTGAAATGTGGAAAAGCCTCTCCAGGCTGACAACAAGGATATAACTAGATTAAAAGGTAAATGCAATTTAACCCACCCCAGCAGAAATAGTAATGAAACTATATAGCCTCTCAATATGATAAGTTTGGGGCTGAGGCTCTCAAGGGAAGAAAAGGTGTCTTGCAAACACAAACACAAAGAAACGTGCGAAAGCAAACTGCTAAATCAATGGATGAATTGTGACTTCTACCCTCCCTCCCTCCCACAGGGTGCTTGATAAGCTGCTGATTGCTTCTAAAATATCTACTACCAATGTTAGGAACTGATTAAGCAGCTTACAAAGCACTGGGGCTAATAGACAGGCCCACCAGGGAGACTGCAGCTCTGGAGTTAAGTAGCTTGCTTTTTTAATGGCTTGATTATTAAAGATGAGATAGCAGAACATGCTGAAAAGATGTGCAAACAGGTTTAGACCTCAGATGACTGGCCTTTCTATTTTATATATGGAATCATTTCTACCCTGTGACTTCCGTGTTTCCTGCAGTTCTGTAGTCTCCAGCTCTGAGGGACATCTGAACCTGAACTACCTCAACTTAAATGTGTAAACACCCATAACTGACTATGCGACCCATTATCCTGCAGAAAAGGCACCACCAAACAAGGGAAACATCAGTGGAATAAACTTAAAATAACGTGTTTTACACATCACTGACAATGGCATCAGAGTGCAAACACAGACATGCCCAGGTCAGCTAGCACATCTTACTCACTGCTCCCTCCATTGTGCATCCGAGTGGTGCAGCACATTCACCTTATATTCCCTGTCCTCTCTTTTCAGCTCTTTTTGCCAATTTCTTCTTGTTCAATCTGGTACGTAATAAAATTCTGCTGTTCGGGCAGATGTACTGCAAGGTGCTTGTTTAGTTCAATCAGTATGAATGCAAGGACATGTTTTGCTGGTATATTACCTCTTCTGTGGTCACATCTGCCATAGTAACATTGCATGGCTTAACTCTGTACGGCAGGCTTGCTGAGTTTTTTCTGTTGTTTTATTTGTATTTTTTTCCCCCCCTCTTATGGTACTGCCTAGCAGATTTTGTAAATAAGTGTGTTGCCCTAAGGACTGTACAAACTCATAAATTCCTGAATAACTATTCCTTCAAGCAAAGAAATAAATACTACTTGTCACTTGTACGCTGAGCCTTAGATGAGCCTTCATTGATCAGATGAAAAACTCCTCACAGCAAAGTTCTCTCTGCAGACTACGTTTTTCTTCTGCAGCCTCTTTCCAGCTCCATTTCAACACCGATGCTCTTGGCTTTCTCTCTCTCAACCCTAACTAATGCCCCATTTAACCTCTTTTTACATTAAACTATAAATCACAGAGATGGCTTGGAAGTAAAGCTATTTATGCTACTACTAGCTAAAAGGGGGACTGTACAGTTAGCACTGAAGACGAGAACAAGCTTGATGTGTAAGTTAA
The DNA here is from genome assembly GCF_015220075.1 of Falco rusticolus. Lineage (NCBI taxonomy): Eukaryota > Metazoa > Chordata > Aves > Falconiformes > Falconidae > Falco > Falco rusticolus. The sequence goes on from NC_051194.1 coordinate 51,504,923, forward strand.
AGAAACTTACCTGCTGAAGGTCTGCAAGGGAATAAAGATGGATTTGCTGGAGAAGATACTCTCTGGGAAAGATCCTGGAAAAGAGAAAAAAGTGTGTGTCACGCCTTTTTGATGGGGAAACTCAAAAGATTTCCTCTCCCCACCAAGACTGCAGAATAATGACGCTAGAGACAGAGCTTGTCAGAAACTGGAATTATGTCACCCTGTAAGAACCAGCTACTTTTACAGCGTTCCTCACGGGCACACAGTTCCATAATAAGAACGAATGCTGTGCCAGTGTCATTCTCTAACTATCAGGTAAGCATGTACCATGACATTTAAAGCTATTGAAAGCTCATCCTGAGGACAGAAGGTGTTTCTTCAAACAATTAATCCGGTAACAAAACCAAGTAACTCAAACTACGCATCAGAAGTATTTCTTAGGTTTTTTAGTACAAGATTCCTGGTCTGCTAGAAAGCTATAAGAGTTAATTTCAGATGTGATTTATGGTTTTGTAACTGAAATAACTATATTGGGGAAAATGTCATGCAGATACATTTTTTCCAGATACTTTTCTTCCAGCAAAGCTGACTGACATCAGTTCCCTTTTGCATACAGAAATATATAGATTGGTATAGATTTTATAATGACTTATTTGAGAAAGGTATATTTTCCTTACATAAACCAAGGTTTCAGGCAAGACCATTGATTATCCACTGACAGACCTGTTCAGTAAAGCTAAATTACAGAACCCTGAACAGAGAAGAGATGTCCTAATTAAAGTGACTTGAAGTAAAATGAAAACCTAGGTTAAAGTAACATTAGAGAAAAATGAACCTTGTAAAGTAAGCAGATATTAGCAAGAAAAGTTTATGAAAACCTACGAATCTGCCATAAAGATGTCAGGAAGACGAAAAGTGCATCTAATTAAAATGTCTATCTTTGTGTGCACACACAGAGAAACAACTAGCTGACCAGCTTTATTTTCTATCTACACAGAACAAATGTCACACCACACAAAGGCATCATGATGAGTGGAGAATCGCATCACTCCTGCAAAAAACACAACCAAATATCTGAAGAGGTGCAACTATTTTACACTACCTGTTGCTTAGAGAAGAAATTGTGAACTCAGTTCCTACATTACAATCATGTAATTTTAACGCAATACAGAAATCAAATTCTTGACATTACTAAATGCTTGAACAAAGCTCTGGCAAAGACTGGTTTATAATGGTGGAACTGAACGGCAGTGAACAGAAAGACCACTGGACATGTTCAGAAAACCAAAAGGTACTGAAAGGACGATGTGAACTTACATGGTCATGATATGAGACTCATGAAAAAGTACACAGCAACTCAAAGAGATTTTTAGAAACTACGACAACGTAATTAGCTAAAACACAGGTCAGCAGGGATAACAGCACCAACTGCAACCTTTAACAGAACACTGAATCTAAGAAATAACGGAAGTACCCCTCTTCATTTTAGTCCATCAGTTGTCTTAAACAACTACCTTAAACTGATGCTTTCAAAGCTGTGTTCCAGGGACTTGGCCTTTTCACTGCAATTAAGGTGAGTGGTACAAAGTCTCATACTCCTTTTGTATGTTTGGAAAAAAAAAAATCTAAGTTTTACTGGTGTGGGAGGGGAAGAGTCCTGCAAGCAAGGCACTGACAACTGGGCACTGCCATCTGACGGCACTCTTCTGGAGCAGGACTGTGTCCTTGCTCCTTCTGACTCAACAAGCATGTATGCTCTACCCACCTAATTCTCAGCTGCAGTCTCACTGGGATACTGCATTTTCCGCTTTGAGTTATGTAGGCTACACCACTGCTCCTATTAGAAGTGACCATGTTTCAGTGGCTCTGCTGTATCACACCTTTGTAATACATTTGGCACAATGTTAAAGACCACTAGAAAACAATCAAATTCCAGGTATTAGACAATATATGACATTGGGATTCCTCATTTGCACATACACGATTTATTAAAAATGATTGCTAAGGAGTCAACTCTGAACAGCATTTTGAAGCCATTAGTATTTTTCAGTTCTGATACAATTTCTTCCATTAAAATTTCCCCATTACTCCTCCCGATCACACAGGCAGGCACTAAGCAGTGTGGTAGCTTTGCTAGGAACTGTATTATTTGCTGATGCCCTTACAGCAGTGCTAAGGAAAATAACTAGCTAATCAAAGATTTCCTTTTTCAGGAAATAACCTGAATAACCCATAAGGCAGAAACTGTCAATGACTAATATCGATGACTAACATCATGTTCCCCTGCCTTCAAGGATTGCATTTTATTTCCTGCAAGTTCTAACCCCTAATAAAAAGTGTGCAGATGAAAAGCAAACTCATGATCGAGGGACCTCCTTTATCAGGTGGTGTCAGCCAGCACAAGTCCTGGCGACAGTTATTCTTTCCCTGTACCTGCCCCCCTCCCTGAGGTATGTTAGCTTGCAGCAGCAGCCCTGCAGAGCCAGCACCCAACACTACTCCTCCCTTCCTTCCAAATCTATTTCCAGGAACAGAAGCAGGCACTGCCCTCCCAGTCTTATGCAAGACACATATATACATGCACATACCAGGCACTCAAGTGACAGGAGTGCTTATTTCTATTGCTATAGAAACTCTACACATTAAAAAACCCTCAGTAAGTAAGGATGGTCCAGCTTCAGATTTGCAGTCCTCCTACTGACTCAAAAAACCACAATTTGGTTGTGATGGGCAAGAGAAAAAAGCTGAGCAGACAGAGCTCCCACATTCAACAGCATTTACAAATTCCTTATTAAGCAACCGGACCAGTTCCTGTATGACTCCCAATACGTGTGGAGATGCAAAACACTCCCTTTGCCACCTGCCCACATCACCAAAGGTGGAGAGCACACAGGTCCATGAGTAGGAGATCACTGAAATCACCTTCAAGTAGGCAGCTCAGTCCCTGATCACTTAAAATATAAATGATGCACCTTCACCACACCTGTGGTGAGCTGAGCAGCTGTTTCAAAATCACATCTTGCTGTGCTGCATGTCTGCAATTAAGATCACCTCCAGAAAACTTCTATTAGTCCCATTTGGAAAGGAAAAATGAAACTTAACAGCTACCTGAATGTAACTTGTGAAGCCACCTCTCAAATACATTATTGCCAGTGTTGTCACTGGATGAGGAACAAAAATATAAGCAGCACCAGAACGTCAAATTCAAACACATTTTCTAAAAATCTCATGATAAAATGCAAGCAAATCAGTTGGGGCAGGAAATCCACACAGACCAAGCAAGAAAATGAATGACAGCTGGTTTCCAATAGCTTGCTTGTCTGCACAGGTTCTTTGAACCTAATAAGGTGGTGGCTTTATATAAAGTATTTTTCAGTAGGGGGCACACAGGACGAATTTAGCACCTCTTACTTCTCAGCCCAGACACTTCCTCTCGCATAATTAGTAGAAAGGTAATGGCTTTGCCATCTCCAGCCCTCTGTCAACTGCAACTGAAATTGGTCAAAGGAAGCCAAAGTCAGTAGAGTTCAGCAGGCGAGATGGGCTCACACAAACACCATGCCGTTGCGTTAGTGTCCAGACAAAGAAGTACTACGTGGCAACCAAATCAACCTAAAATCACAGTCATACCTACAAATCTGACACAGACCACAGAACAGGTTAAGACAACTACACTTAGAAACATTTCACTAGAAAACACATATTTACTTTCTGCACGAGATGGATCTTTGAGCGTGCTTGGGTTAATAGAAGGCCTTAATCCAAAAAGACCAAAACATCTGCTTGCATTTTATTTTTCCCTTGATATAAAGGTCCTTTACAAACACCAAATGGGAAATCTCTAATAAGTTATTTGAAAGCAAAATGAAAGACGTCAGTTTTGTAAATATTTCAATTGATGCGTTACAACAAATTGGATTTTTTATTTAAAGTTGTTCTATTAAAACCATTCAATAAACAGTGTCCTTTCAGTCAGATCTTAACACAGAAAAAACCTGGAGCAAGCTAGACAGAGGTCAAACACAAGATGTTAAGACTCATCACAGGAAAAACGCAAACCTCTGCTGCCTCAGAATGTGACCTGTGACCCTTGAGAGGCGAATGGTATCGAGTGCATGTCCACTAAAAGCACCTCCTAAGCTTTCACAGTTTGGAAACTCCCAAACCAGTTTCAACATCGATGCAAAACAGAACAGTTGTGAGTCACAGGGCTTCTGTGCTATAAACCCTGGCTACCAGTCAGGGTTAAGCCTGCAATGAACAAACCAAGTTCAATGCTAACCAGCCCTCCAGCTTTGCCAGTTCCTGTGAACAATGAAATCCAAAGTCCTGTTGGTTAAAGGTCTCTAAATTGCTTTATTGTTATGTGCTAGAAATAAAGCAATCAGTGCAAGCAGGGAAGAAACTCACCATCAGAGACTTTCAGTCCACCTAAAAGAGAGAACTGAGCATTCTTGGTTTGTGATTATTATTTCTTTTTGTTTGATACTTTGAAGCATAACCTTCAGGCAAGACAGAACCAGAAATTTCATCCCCTTTCGGGTGATCTTATCAAGTAAGTATTTGCACAAACAAAGGTTATCTTTTAGTGTCCTCCTGCAAACAGAACCACCGATAAGACTTTGCTTTTTGCATGTGGACAAAGTGCGTAGTCATGGTGCTTTGTTAGCACTAAGTAATTGCTCTGCATTTAAAGCCTGTTCATCATCAGCTCAGGTAATTTTTCTCCAATGGGTTAAATACCCTGACAGCTCTGCTAAAGCTACAACCAATTAATCTGCCCAAGCCTGACACTATAACCAAAGTACAAACGTGATAAGCAGAGCGAACTCTTCTTTTTACAGCGCAATCAAAAGAAACCAAGTTAGCTGGCAGGTGGGCACAACCAAGTCTCTTTTGTACCAAAACGCCTGTTGAAACCTAGGACGGGAGGGGAGCGGGGGGGGGAAGCTGGCACCGCGATTTCATGTGCCAGCCAGGAGTGTCTTGTTTGACCAGGCTGAGAATTGTATGACTGAGCTCTGACTCACGGGAGACGCAGATGCACCAGTCTAACACGCAGCCACACTCACACGTCCTCTCCACCCCTCTGAGGAAGCTGCTACACCCACAGCTGGCACAGCACCACAGGTACCCAGGCACCGGCACAGTTCATACCCTGGCACCGTGACTTACACCACCACCAATTTACTTTTACACTACTGCACCACGCTGCAAACTAAAGCAGCTGGAAGGCAAGCGCATGCTGCTTACTGCTGCTCCCACAGTTTTTCCGCCCCCTAGACACAGGGCAAGAGGATCTCTGATCCCACTGACAGGAGCTCACATCTTTCTGAGTTACTACTTGATTTTAAAAGTATGGAGGGGGATCAGCAAACTGCCAGCTACCCCAAATATATGTAGCAGGGTACATAACATCTCTTCCTAAGTTTTCTCTTGCAATTCATTTGACACGGAATCTGTTAATTTAAGGTAGATAACAGCACCAGAGGCGAGGGGGAAAGGTAGGATTTTTTCCAGTGTTGCTCATTCTTATAGTTTTAGTCAAGCTTTTGATTTTGTATTTCCTTGGAAATTAACAGAAGTATGTTGGGCGAGGAGAACCCCAACTTTCCAGCAGAAGTAAGTTACTCGAGTAAGTTGAGCCTTGGGAAACCCAACAACTTGGAAGTCAAAAAAGTAGTAATAAATTAACGAATTAAACCAAAACGCTACTTATTTAATTCATGTGGTATTATACCACATTAGTGATTTTTTTCTAATTCTATGGGTTTGGCTAAAAAAGCTTTTGTAAACCATTTCACATTCGTGAGGTACAAACACTCTTCTGGTTATGTTCTAGGAGCAGACATTCCCACATATTCTCAGTCCGCATTAAGTGCTAGAATTATTAGCAAGCGTGTCCAGGTAAGTTACTGTTTCATGTTGTTATGAAATTCCCCATGAGCACCCCTATGTTAAAACAGTTACTCTTATCATCCACCAGCAATCCTGAACGAGGACATAAACTTTCAGCTAAAATGCAGTACACATTAACTCTCCTCTGTGGTTACTTGAGCAAGGTTACGGTAACATTGTGAAAGACAAGAATTACTACATATCAAACTCAGGAATCAAGTACCGCTGTTACTAAAAGCAGGATGCAGAGAATTAGAGGCACACAGTTTCATTTTGAAATCAAAACAGCTTATAACTTGAAGTGAAGAGTAAGAAAATGCTCTCTTTTTGTCAGGCACTTCTGAACCCTTGCAGTTTGCTGCTGGAAGTTCTGATATAAAAACACAGTGATAAAAATGGCACAAGTCAGATTTAACATCGTGTCTAGATCTAATGGGAACCTCTTTTTAAATCATTATGTTTTTTTAAAGCAATCTAGTCTCAAAAAGTGAATGGAAACCACCATTTTGAAAGATGTCCAGTATTACTGATCTATTTGACAAGAAGATGCAAGTGTGCTCCTAGACCAGAAAATGCTAACATGAACTGAAAGACCCACCCGTCCTCTGGAAAATGTATTGTATATACCCTGGCATGCTCCTCAGCTGGATGTTTACCATGGTAGAACACTGGCTTGTGCTTTTAACCATCCCTTGGCTTGAACAGACAGCAGCACTGCCTCCACCCTGGCTGCTCTGGCACAGGTCTTGCTGCTCCAGCTCGGTTTGTTATCCCTAGTTGGAATGAAAGCTCAAAGTCCACCTTAACTCCATCCCCTAGAGCCTTAGCCAAACGCTTTTTAAGATGCTAACTTGCAAGGACCCTGCATACACAGCTACTTCTTCAAAAAGACACAAGAGCTGGTGCAAAGAGGTGGTCTGTTTCTAAGAGCCCCATCAACAGGCATGCTTTATTTCAGCTACCGCAATGACTACACACATGCAGCATCTATATAAAACAACAAATGGCTCGTGCCATCTCTGCATTTATTTTCTCACCTTTCATCACTTTAGGTTGTTGTTTGGTCTTAACACCGGATCCTCTCGGGATAGCCAGATACCCTCTTTGAATGAGTTTCTCTCTCACAGTCTTTCCAATCACCTGTGCAACAAATCTTCTTCTCTTGGTCTTGCCATTAACTCAGAGCCCTGGGTGCTATGAATCCACACCCTTCTGTTCCTTTCCTGCTTAAACTTTCTTTTTGCAGTCTACTGCTTTCACGAGATATGTCTTTGTTCTCCCACTTTAGGATTTTCCACTTTCCAAATGGCCTACGCATTGCTAAGAAAATGGAGGAAACAGTCTCCTTTGACAGTCTGAGCGTGACTTAATGACCTTCTCTTGTCCTTGGTCTGAAAGATGACATAGTCCCAGCTTCACATACGTGAGGTATTTGGTGGTATAGTGATTGCATAAGATCAATCAGGATTCCTGTGATGTGTTTAGACAGGCTCCCCAATTGCCACACAAATATTTTGAAAGTCATCTGCTCCTGTGTCAGAAGTGGTATGCCTAAGGCCCCACACTGTAGGCAATGACAGGACTCTGTTGTTCGGCGTTAACTGAATTTGGGCTTAGAATCATTCAGGTTGGAAAAGACACATCAGGTCCAACCATTAACCCAGCACTGCCAGGTCCATCACTAAACCATGTCCCTAAGCAACACATCTGTGTGTTTTTTAAGCAATTGCAAGGATTCCTGGGCAGCTGTTTCAATGCTTGAACACCCTTTCAGTGAAAAAAATTTTCCTAGTATCCAATCTCAACATTTCCTGCTGTAACTTGAGGCTGTTTCCTCTTCCCCTATCACTTGTTACTTAGGAGAAGAGACCGACCCCCACCTGCCTACGACCTCCTTGTAGGTAGCTGTAGAGAGCAGTAAGGTTCCCCCTGAGCCTCCTCCTCTCCAGGCTGAACAACCCCAGTTCCCTCAGCTGCTCCTCATACGACTTGTGCTCCAGACCCCTCACCAGCTTTGTTGCCTGTCCCTGGACATGGTCCAGCACCTCAATGTCTTTCTTGAAGTGAGGAGCCCAAAACTGAACACGGTGTTCCAGGTGCAGCCTCAGGCTTGTTTTGCATCATGCTGACAGACTGCCAGGCTCAGCCAGGACCATACATCTGTGGCACTGGAGGTGTACGTTCAACCTCCTGCTGCAACAGCAAGCTCTAATTTGGTCTTCCTGTAAGATGCTAAGTAATGTATGCAGCACTGGTGTTTTGCTAGGGTAAAATTCATGTATTGCTGTTCTGGAGCTGGCAGACAACAGAGATGAGTAACAAGATGGAAGTTTTTCCATATAATTTCTCACCACCATTCAGAAGATTTACTTAAAGAGTGAGGGCACTGCAATGAGCACTAATGTATAGGGGAATGTGCTGCAGAACATTTACCTTGTGTCACTGCCATCTGTCTAAAATATCTGAGCTAGCAACACCTGAACTCCAAGTTTAGGTGTATAGCTGGCTGAGAGAGAAGAGAGCCCAGAGAGAGTTCCAAGGCTGACTTGGGTTAGCCTACCCTAGAGTAGATATGGAGGTGCCTGAAGATTGCTCAAAAAATCATTCTGACAGTTCCTTGACCTGAAAAGCCTTCAACCATGACAAGAACAGAGGAAAACAGGCTGTGGCATATGGACACACTGTTAGTCTGTCTTACGTCTAGAGATAAAAGGAAAAAAGCAAAACCAGAATAAAACTTGCAGATTTACAGAATAACCTCATTATTTAATGGACTTGGAGATTCTCACTCTTTCCCAGCTATCAGTTTTACTGGCTCCATCCTGCTTGTCTGTGCCATTCATTCATCATCCCTAATCTGCAGGTCTTGGTGGGACCTGTACAGCTCCACTTGCACTAATGTTAAGTTGGCTCTAGGTTTTGGTCTTGTATATTTCTGCCTGAATCCTGTCCACACAAGCAAGGCAACCAAAACAAGCAAGAACTTGTTGAGTAAAGACATCTGAGGCAAATTATGTCTGTTGCAATACTGAGGTGACAGCCACAGCAAATTGGGCGTAACAAGGTCCCTGGTAAAACAGGGAGCTCAGCAACAGGCTTGGAGTCTCAGCTAATGGCAGAGGAATGCTGCTGATTCGCACAGGTGGAGGGCCTTATTTCTCCTCCCAGCCGTGTTGGAGTTCCTTGCAAATATAAAAAGAACTTAGAATCCAGTGGAGCAATAGGTGAGAATAAATCATTATAACTGATGAAGACCACTTTTATTGTAAGCTTTCTAGCTACTTTCAGGATTTCTTCCACTTCTTTTCCTTTCTTCCTTCCTTTTTAATTCCTCTCTTTCTACTTAGTCACTTTCTTCTTCAAAGTTCACAATGTGGTTCAGCCCTGAGTTCTCTGCTAGATGCCAAGTTTCAAAGTTCCCAAGTACCTAATCCATGCACACGAAGCATTATAAATAACATTTCCACATTTATGCCAACTGGATCCTGAGCTAACCTGGTTTATAGCCATCTGGAATTCTTCAGAAAAAGTGACTTGCAAGCACTGTAAACAGTTTTGTCTTCCCGGAGGACACCAACAGTTTCCAACTTCATTCCCATCTTCATTTTGTGATCTGGGTTCAAGGGCAAGGTATAGATTTAAAGATGATGATAATGCAAATAGCATTAATAAAAGAAATCTCAGAGTGATCTGCTTTTCCCTAATAAGGCAGGCTCTATCAGTGTCCCAAAGGCAGCAAGGTGCCAATACAATTAATCAGACTGTTTTTAGTTCTCCCTAGACAGCAATATTAACAGTTTGTTTCAGTCTGTTTATATGGGTCTGACAGGTCTTCAAGATGCAGTGTTCACTTTCTTGTGATTAATAGTCATTCACATACTAAGGTAAAGACCAAGCAGAAAAAAGAATGTTTTTAGAGCAGGACTGATAACCAGATTCTCTCCCCCAGTCTTTCATTTCTAACTAGCAAACAGTACTAAATTTAGGAATGCTGTCTCACTGTACTGTTTTAACTCCTCCTTTTTTTGTAACTTGCCCACGTGATGAGCCAAAGGGAAATTTAAATCACGTATTTTCTTTGTTTAATTTTCAGCTGTGATCTATAAAGCAATCACATTGACAGTGAATGTCTGCACCGGGGATAACAGATGCAGAAAACAAAGCCATTGGGACTGTTTTGAGCAAGGAATAAATCCTGGGAAAAGAACTTTGCCTCCTTTCCATCTCTGCAGACTTCTTAGAGGAGATATGAGGGCACAACTGAGCACCAAACCCACCCTGACAGAGCCTTCACAGACCAAGAAGGAGCTAGAATCTAAGATGTGTTTTGTACATTCCTTCAGTGGCTTTCACAGCCCTTTTAACAAGTCCTACCAAACTGGAGATCCTTCCCCTAGTACAAAACCAAACTCTTCTTCGGCTGGGGTCCTCCTCTCCACCACAGAGAGCTTTACTTGAAGACAGTATGAAGGAACTCATGGATAAGAAAACGGACCATTGGACTACTTCCCAGTTTCCCCTTCTGCCATTCTGGGTGTTTCATTTTGATACAGGCAGGTTTTCCTCTCTCCTCCCTGCCCCAAGAGAAGACCATGGCACACATTTCTGTGCTAAATTTTCTCCATTCTCTCTTCTCTCCATTTTCTCAGCACTCGTCATCTGTCCTTTTTGGAAGCAGGTTTTGGGGCTCCCCTTTTGTCCTGTTTTCTTCATTAACTCTTAATTTCCTGAGATCCCTTCTCTCTTTGAATCTCCTCCTTCTCCTGGCTTTCCCTCATCCTTTGTCTCTAGTCCATTCATTTCTCTACTTAGGCCTCCTTTGATCTCTCTTCTTTCACTTTCTTACCCAAGTCCATTCAGTCTTGTGCCTCCTCCTGTCTATCTTAATCAGGGTGTTCTTTTCTTCAGCATTAATCAGAAAGCATAATTTCTTTTCTGCCATTTATTCTGAACAGCAGCCTTCACAAACCTTATTCCCCTTCTAGTTTTATTGCAATTGAAGAGGATGGCGCAGGAAAAGTTATTGTAGCTGAACAGCAAAAAAGCTCTGCAAGATAATACCATCCTCTAGAACAGAAGAAAAATAATCCCAGTTTTTAAAATGCTGTAACCTGCCCTATCAAATAACAGGAACTGGATAGTAAGACACAAACTCATAGTAACACACAATGTCCCTGCCACAAGAACTCAGTAGTGCTCTCCAGAAACCTGCTGCTGTATCCTTCTCTTAGTTGTTAAGAGGTAATTCATCAAAGCAGTGACATAGGTTATATACCAAATAGCATACTGTCTCACTCCTTACCTGGGATAAAGGCACTAGTGCAAGCCTCCTCTCCCTCCCAGAGAATTCAGGTCCCCCATCCCTAAAACCACCATGCTCAAAATACAGGCACTGTTACCACTTGCTTTCTTGCCCTTTGGCAGCTCATAATTTCAAAGCAGAGGCTTTCCTATTTGCAGTCTTGTCTTACGTACAAACTTGGGTATACAAATGCTTACAGATGCATTTACCATCAGGTCAGCTGCGTCTGCCTGAAGCCACTCACCTCACAGTACAGCATGGGCACAGACATCTCCCCCTCTCTTGAGGAGATCCACAACACAAGTAACTTGGCTTTTTTAAGGTCACAACTGTGGTTTGATGGTTTCAAGATTATTCATTTTTAGCTTGTTAGAAAAATGCAGCAGCAGCTGGATAGACTTAAGATACAGCCCTTTTAAAATGAAGTTCATTTTTAATAAAACTACTGTTTTATATGAAACATCTTCTGCTGTGCTGTAATCATGTATTTTCCAATAAACAAAATGCTCAGCGCAGCCATGTCATGGATGGAAAGGATAGTGGCTGAGCAAGAGCACAATTGCTCTGGTGTCATAAATCATATGCTGGGTCACATACCAGTGGACTACATCTGGCCCCTGCCTTTGTGTGAGATCATGTCACAGAAGAGGGCAGAAGTGCTGGACAGGTGGGTGGCTCTGGCCTCTCTCATGCTTTGCCATACAGTGAGGTGTTTCAAAGGTCCCAACAGTGACTACCACACTGTGATGCCATGGCAGGGAGCATAAGTTATTACACCTGACTGAAAATACTCACGCACAGCCAGGAAGCCTGAGGACTGAGGAAGAATAAAAGATGCTTACCACAACGTGTGACCCCTGGGCTAATAGTTGCCAAGAACAATTTCAGGTATTCAAACCCTATAAAACCATTTTCTCTGGAAGCAGACAACCCAGCTGCCCAGGGAAGTCAGACACAAGATACAAGCACAATAAGGTCACACCTTCAGAAGCAGATTGTGACAAAAAAAAAAAAAAGAGAAAAGCAATGTGACAAGGAAACTACATCCTTGTGGTTCTTACCTTCTACGCAGATCTTCAGCCACTGCTGCTCTGCAGCTGAACAAATAGGCTCGGAGAGATTTTAGCTGCTGTCTCAGGCGGACAACAGTTGCCAGAGGTTCAGCATGCTTGTACAACATGGGGTTTTCCTGCTGGATATCAATCAATGGCTCCTCATAAACATATTCCAGGAACTCTTTGGCTTGCTTTGACACCTGAAAAATAAAGCAGTTTAGCTAGGCTTTCCTCCCAGCTCTTCCTAAGCAATCTTTCCCTCTGTGATGTGAGCTATTCTCTGCATCTGAAAACTTAACTCTGTTACCAATTACAAATGAAGACAGAGCTGAGAGAGATCCAGCTGTCTCTACTTATAGCCAAGTCAAACTTCATCATGCCCATCCAAGTTGAGTGTATGAGATAATTACTTACTTACCCAAAGTACAGCGATATCTGCAGCCACACATGTTTTCACTGCAGGCTAACATCCTTACTACATGTTTTTCAAGTCTAAACACTGATTACCAAGTTTATTCCCTGTTAATATTTTTCTGTTTGCTGTTTTCTTTTTGGCAAGAAGCAAGTGATTAGCTACGTGCCAAAGCACAACATTATAAAAGGAAACATAAACACTGCAAATCCAATCACATTGTACTATCCCAGGGTACAGAACTCCAGTGTAGAGTATTGCTCCCATTTGTTTCATGCTCAGCAAATATGGTTAAAATTATATAAAAAGAAAATAATCAGAAACACATCTATCAAACTGTTGTGTTTTTTTTAAAAATACAGATAAATAAAGTTGAATTTTACTGGTATTGCTTACTCCCAGTGTTTCATCTGTGAGAAATTTGTGCTGTGTTATACCCCCACCTGCAAAGAGGTACTGTAACCTAGACAAAGTAATGGGACTTTTGTTCCCACTAGAAAAGACACTCCTGTTTCTGAGGTGAGAAGGCCAAATTCCCTCTCATTCCTTATTTCTGCATTTTATCACAGCTGGAAAAGAGAAGATGGGATTATCTGAAATGAGCTGGAAATCACTTGAAACTGTGCTATAGAAATGCTATTCCTTCCACAATTCAATTAGTCCTCCTGGACCTTTAAATCAGTGTTTACACTGAGTTGAGGGAGGCATGAATTAGGCTAACAAAGGGAGAAGGGCACACCATAGCCTCTTGAGATTTAGGATGTTATTTCCCTTCCGGTGCATTAAGGTAGGAAGAAGGGAAAAGCAATATACATCCTTACAAATAGCACCACTTCTGAAACCAGCACAAGTTACAGAAGTCACTAGGTACTTGCAGGGAAAGCGAGCTCCAAGTGTAACCTTTCCACAATGCACAATAAAAATATAAGAAATAATGCAAAAGCCAGCCTTCCCACCAATAACTACACAGGTAACACAGCATGTAATTTTAAATACAGCACACCATAACTCCACAGGTTTCCCATGCCCTGAAGCTGTATTCAATATCTCACCTACCTGTATTAAATACCTCACTCATTTCTCTTTTTTTCTCCCCACACCCCTCCTTTTTTTTTTTTTAATAATGCACATACAAGGAACTGTGCTACTGAATGGAAGCACAGGTAACATGCTGTGTGAGGAGCAACACAGGCAACTTGGATTTTGTAGAACAAAACTCTACAAACTGCAAATATGTCAAGTTTTCTAACACTAGCAATGTTGATGTTTTATTAGACATGCTAACTGCAGCGCACAAAAGAGACTACAGTTAAACAACCTGTTTTTACAATCATTAAACTATTCAGCGGTAATATCTCAGCAATCCCCTGACAACGCTGTATCTATAGTAAATATTATTCCTCTTCCACTGATGTGCAAATTAAGCCACATATTCGTTGATTCCCTAGGAGGCACACGAATACTTGGTACAGTGACTAGCACCTCCCACCAGGAGGACCTGGTGGGAGGTGATGTCTTTGTACTCTTACGTCCTTGCTTTAAATCCCTGCCAAAGCGATGGGTTCCTCATCCACCTGCCCTGCTGCCTCAGGAACCAGAGGACGATTACTCTATAGTACTACACTCACACCTGTGGACACTTATACCCTGTATAGGACAACCCTCCTGGGACTACAACATTAAGAATATAGAAACAAAAGAATGCCAGAATTGAGGTCACCTGAGTGAATCTGCAATACATGTGCACTATGATGCCAAAGTATTACTGTGCAGCTCTGGCACTGCATGGTAAATGCAGCCTTTAAGGAGAGAGGAGCAAAGCAAACCTTTCTCTCTCCTTGCCAATACAATGTACCTGCAGGAAAAGTAGCTTCGCCCAGCATCACTGGCTGACAGGAAGGTGTCGGTTCACTCTGCATGCCTGACACAGGCACACAAGTCACGTAAAACATTAACTCACATTGCCAACCATAGCAAAGTTACAAGAAGCTGAAATGCCGTCTTATAATGAGAAGGGTCAGGCAGCCATAACAATTCAGCTTGCTACCAGCCAACAATCTAGTACATGTACTAGGGTACTCACAGTCCCCCAGTTTCACTGGACAGATTAGACAATCCTATTAAACAAGCCAGAAGGAGTGAGAAGATGCAAAGTGCAACAGGGTTTTAGCTTGAAATGTCATACAAGGACGGATGCTAACATTTCCAGACCTTTCTTTTTTAGAGGCTGAAAACCTAACAGTTCAGAATTCAATCTATCAGAAGTCAGCCTCCCTTGAAGCCTTCTGGCACAAGGAGTTCCTTTCCTTCTGTGTTTGTCTGGCATTTTGCACAAGCTGGAAGCCACCTGAACCAGAGTGCAATACTTACTGGTTTTTGCGTGCAAATGGAGAAAACAGTTGGTCTAAGTAAAGGAAAGGGGAAGGGTGTTCACAAGATTGCCTCTTTTCTTTTCCCTTCACACAAACACGAGAAAAACACAAGTATGAGAACAGCAGTAAGACAGGAGAAAAAAAAAAAAGCGAACTGGGGGACTTAACTGCTGCTTCAGTTATGACAGAAGAAACATGCCTGCCTAACTGCCAAGTCCTTTCAAAAAGCTTTTATTGCAGTCAAGGGGATTTTTCTTTTCCTACCCATGTGCTTTCAGGTGTTAAGTGCATTGTTGTTTTTCAAGATCCTGGGTATGGGAAGACACAATCCCACAGATTTCTACTGCTTCTGTTTTTTCATGACTCGTCTTGCCAAAAGTGGACAAGAACCTCTCCATTTGCAAAACTTACTTAACTGAGGAAAGTTTACCACAGCTGCTCAAATATCTAGGAGTCCATGAAACAGAAAAGAAATGTAACATGTTCAATTACACTGTACCATGATAAAAGCTCACATTGTAGAGTACCTATTGTTGCTTGCTGTGCCAGAGACAGGCAGGACAGACCCCAGAAACCCCTGCAGATGCAGGGAAAAGGCAGCAGGCAGGAAAAAGTGCAGGCTGTCAAACTCTTAATTCACTTTGCTTCCATTTGGTGGACTGACAGGCATGTTTCAGGCTGTGTGAAACACAAGCTTTTGAAAACTGAAGCCTTGTTTCAGTTCTGACCATCAAATGTGGTATGTGCTTATTTCCTGCAGGACCTCTCTGGGGTATGCTATGAGTCTTGCCAGGAGCAAATACCCCCACCGGAGAAGCTCCACTTGCAGGCATTGCTGAGGTACCTGTGAGGGGCAGGGCTGTGCATTTAGGAGAAGCTTTGTTGTTTAGCTTCATTTTGGAATGCTGCTGCACAGCTTTCTGTGGGCATGCTGGCCAATCACAGGAGGTGAAATGCTAACAAATCAAAGTGATCTTCCTTCAAAAATGAGCCCAAAGAAAATTATTACTCCCAAGATCACAGAATGCTCGGGGTTGGAAGGGACCTCTGGAGATCATCCGGTCCAACAACCCCCTGCTAAAGCAGGTTCACCTACAGCAGGTTGCACAGAATCACATCCAGGAGGGTTTTTAACGTCTCCAGAGAAGGAGACCCCACAGCCTCCCTGGGCAGCCTGTCCCAGCGCTGTCACCCTCAGGGTAAAGAAGTGCTTCCCCGTATTCAGGAGGAACTTCTTGTGTTGCAGTTTGTGCCCATTGCCCCTTGTCCTGTCACTGGGCACTGCTGAAAAGAGCCTGGCCCCATCCCCCCGACACTCGCCCTTAAGATATTTGTGTACATTGGTAAGATCCCTCTCAGCCTTCTCTTCTCCAGGCTGAACAGGCCCGGCTCCCTCAGCCTTTCCTCACCAGGGAGATGCCCCACTCCCCCCATCATCTCTGTGGCCCTCTGCTGGCCCCTCTGCAGCAGTTCCCTGTCTTTCCTCAACTGGTGAGCCCAGAATTGGACACAGTTCGCCACAAGAAAGTGGGACAAGGTATCTGTCTTTGCCAAATCAGCAGGTTGAATCAATACACTACCAAGGATTCAACGTAGTTTCATTGTAACTATTAAGTGCAGCAGCCAGCACTAAGCTGCCTTTTAGACCATTCCGAAGAAGTATCAGACCTTACCTCTAAATGGAGAAAGGAAATGCAGATGTAGAAGTGCAGGCAGTATGTGTTCTGCCTCAAAAAAGTGCCGCTTAGTTCCTATGGAGGTATAGCAGGGACAGAAATAAAAGCATATGTATGCAGAATTGACCAGAAAGGGGGAAACCCCAAAGGTTTCACAAAAGTAAGAAGAACTACTTGTTATTTTAATGCTATACATGCATGGGATGGAACTGAAGAGAACCAACCACCGATAGCTCAGTTGTTACAGTGCCACTGCGGCACATGAAGTCTTCTTCACCCTCCCTCCCTGCCTTAGTCTCTGCTCTAGTAGCTGGGGATGCTGCAGTGCTCTGCCCAAGGGATGGTGTTCCTTTCTTAAATCCACCCCTCTGAGCACTTTGGCACAGAGACTGGTAAGGTATCTGCACAGAATCTGCTTGTGCTCCCAAGCCACATCACAGTTGTTCTGCCTGTTTACAAAAAGTGCAAATTAGTAAATTCTCACTATTAAAGTGAGATTACAGTAGATTAAGCCTTCAATAAATGCTTAAGCTTGAAAGTCCCATTTATTTTTGTGCCTCAGCTGCCTATACCAAGACCACAGGAAACTGAGCATAGACCACAGTTTTCACCCTGCAGGTTTAGAAAACAAAACAGTTTGTTTTCACGGCAGTATTACTGACAGCTCTTTGCCTTACCATCCACTTGCCCCATATCAGGTCTAACTATACTACCATAGGCGAGCAAGTTTAGTCCTTTGTAAAAGCATTCAAAGAAAGAAATCTTAAATATTTATCCCTAGCTTCTAGGAAAAAGAGGGGGGGGGGGGAGTGTCTCCACATGTAGGAACATCGTAACTCCAAAGAATCTTGCATTTCATGGCGCCAGACTATCATTTTCCTGATGGCAGGCTCTGGCTACCTTTTAATAATCTCCCCATCTGACAAATTTTCTTCTTCAAGAGAGCTGCTTTTCCTCTAATAGGGCATGTACTCGTGGTTTTTCCTTCTCAAATAGCCCATAATAATAATATTCACAGACACAAAACATCAAACAGCCTCTCCTAACAGTGGCTGCTAGGTCTGAAGCTCTAGCATGGTCTGGATTCCTTATGAGTTTGTTATTGTTTCAGCGTATGTTCCCCAAGATAGCAAAACAACACTGCTACCGTGTTTGCTGGCATAATGCTTTAAGGCATGTAATCAGTTGACCCTATCTAGTAACCAGCAGCCAAGGCAGCAGCAAACAGCAGATTACGGAAGTTTTAGAAAAGCTGCTTGTGTGGCAAGTGAACAGCTGTAGAATTTTCTCTTTGTGTTACTTTTGGTTGTCTGGTCCAAACAAGTACTATAGCAGTGTACTTCGAGTGTGCTTGAAATGTTCGTGCCAAGAGACAGGACATACCGGGCCTTGCAAACACCACATGTGGGTACGCTTGTTTCCTGGGGGCATTTCCACAACTGAGCCTCCATCACCAAGCAGTGGCAATCCATAGTCCCTAGCACTCATGAAACAGGTACTCCTCAAGTGCCCAATAATTGCAAAGATTAGAGTTAAAAGAAAGGCTTCAGTGTTCTGTCCCTCCCTGTCTCTTGAACAGCCAGATAAGCAATGACGGAAAAGATGTCACCAAGAAAGAGTATGGCTACTTTTGCGGAGGAATGTCGTAGGCCTGGCTAAGGAAATTGTGATGAAAACATCTGTCTTGTTGATAGAGCATGGCTTATTCTGGCCAGAGGGACAAAGATGACAGTATTAGCAGTTAATGCCTGTAACCTTCAACCTGTTACCATGTCTGTGCTTCTATCTGAAGGGCAATTCAGCTGACTTGCTAGCAAGCCAACCTACAGCGAGATTACCTTGTATTTGGAAGTATCCCAATTATGAACCAGTCGTGCAGGGATGAGGAAGCTGTCATCCACATGGCAGGTGCTGCAGTAATACCATCCACTGTAGCTGCACACCTTGGCTTTCCCATTGGACAAGCCTATGGAGCGCTGACAGCCTAGAGAAGAGTGAGAGGAAAAAGTCTGGATTTGTACATCATGCCAGAGGTACACACTCAGATGCAGTAAGAAAAGTAGTTATTCTACCATTTTAAATTGTATTTATTTTACCAATGCGCCATTCCTCATTCCCTAAAAAACAGAGGAATAGATATCAGTATTCTTGAACTAGCACTGAACAAGCATAAACTAACTTGGGCATCTATGACAGAGAGTTCAGAAAGCAGTCAAAGAATACTTAGCATTTCTTAATAAACAAAGGGAGAAGACCAACTCTGAGACACTGGGCATTTAAAAGCCATGGCTGTCTGAAAACCATGACCTGCAGCTTAGACAAAAAATAACAGACCACGGAAGTACTGTGTGCTTGCTCCAGAAAGCTCCCATTTTCCCCACAATGGAACAGGCCAACACTGGCTGCTTGGAGGAATGCAAGCCAGCTCCTGCTGACAGCCAGAAGGGATGCTGACTTGGCAGGTAGGATTCAGCCACATTAGCACAGCCAAGGCAAATGACAGTCAGACCATGAATAATAACTGTGAGCAGCAGTCACATTGAGAATGAGTAGTCCTTGACTAGCAGTAGTGACACAGCTCAGTTTCCTGCAGGTTGGTTGGGGTTTTTTCCTTACAATTGGATTACTCTGGGTCTTACACAGTCTGAGGTCTGCCTGATACTTTTTTCACAGCTGGATCCCTTGCGTCTTCCCATGCCCTCCTGTGTGGAGTCCCTAGGATAAAACAATGCATTCAAAAACTGCTGCTTTAGTTGGAAAGAACTAATGCAGAGCTCTTCTTCACCTGACCACCTGTTTTCACGAAACACATCGAAACTCCACGTATTTGACACCCCTGTCTTTCTCTCAACTGTGACTAAAACGAACCAACAGGTTCAAATAGTAGAGTGGAGGGTTGAAGACAGACAGCACAGTCCCATTAAGCAACCTGCTCAGGAAGTGAGGCTAAAAATGTTTGGATAAGATACAATGAGATATCTATGGTTATTAACACCTCTTTGAAACAGCACACATGACAGTGTTTCTGCTTTTCCTTCAAATGCTAGTGTCCTTGTATGACATTTACAGCTACAGACACAATTAGCACCAGAGCCCCACTCCAGCATGTGCTGTATGCTCAGACGATCTCCACTGGAGCTGGTTAGTAATGCTGATTAGCGGAATCCTTGTACATCACTTTCACAGCAAAAGTATTGGTTAAAGAGAGTTTTTCAGGCAGAAGTCAACTGACTGACTGCTTTTGTCAGTATAACTGATTTTGTTTATTGTAACTATGTAACTTCTCTCACTGAGAACATCTTTTTTCCCCAGTAGAAGTTACCCTGACTTGAGGAGAGTTTACAGTTCAACTACTCTAGGCATTAATCAAACTCCTCCTTCTCCCCATTAGCTGATGCTACCATGTCCCCTCTGCTCTAATCAAAACAATTACAATAACCTGACCACACAATTAGTTCACTTCCTCCTCTTCCACACTCCAGAGCCATTTGGCCATTGATTTCACACTATTAAGTGAATCAGTGTGGAACCTGTTCTGTCTCCATCTCTCTCACCCTTCCCTTTTTCTGAAGTGAGGATATGCAGTTGAAAAAGGCAAATATATCAACAGGTCAGCTGATGAAAGAGCTACTCATATAGTGTCTTCTCCTTTACCATCCATAAAATCAGAGCGTAAGTATAAGCATGTATGTCAAGTGGTATAATTCAACGTACATAATGCAAAAATGTGATCTCACCTTAGCTAATAATCAAGCAGAAAACCCAGACATTATGACTGTAAACTATTACCACTATAGAAATAATTCTTGTACAGTAAATCTTAGCAAAACTTTTTGGAAAGCAACATTTTTTGGGCAGAAAGAATGCGGGTATGCCTTTTATAAGGGTAAAGTCAATTCAGGTAATTCAGCAGTGTGTTACAAAAAAACAGGTGATCTATGACTGTGGCTTGGGATCAGAACTTAAAGAAGCCAAAAACTTCGTATTTCCCTCAGTGCAAAGCATGCATTTTCCTGTCTTTCCTTTCCTGTTTCTTTTTTTCTGTATTTTTTTCAAAAAGGCAGTTTCCTGACTAGTCTGTTAAAAGTGTTTCCATGCAGTACTGCTCCACTATGCTGTTATGGTTGAAGTCAGCAGGCATACTTGGTAGTAAGCTCAGTATCAGTGCCCTGTAGTACATATAAAACTATTCTTTCAATTTTTAAAATGCATTCATACATAAAAGGTAAAGGTTTTGATCAGCTAAAGAGACATGAAATACCAGTCCTGTTTGGCTGACATGAAATTAATCTGACTAGTAGCACTGGAACATGCTTGCAGAAGGTACTCAAACTGTTGCTATGGAGCCTGTGTTTTTATAAGCACAACAGAGGTAAATCTTGCCCCTCTGTAAAGGAAACAGAAGTATGCCCACTCCTCATGGAGCAAGATGAAGAGATCTACAAAACAGAGCATCCCTCTTTCCCAAGCTAAACAGGAACAAGCCCTCAGAGAGGATGTTTGTGTTAGCAGTACCTCAGTATAGCACATTCTTCTGTGCCAGCCTTGCTAAAAGAAATGAAGAGTCTGAATCTTTCTCCTCACTTGTTGCCTTTGAATTCCCTATCACTGAAAAGCACTGAAGCATCTGTCTTTACACCTCAACTGGCTCCAACTTTAGCTTTCATTACATACAGCCATCACCTCACATCGAATGAAACAGAGACTGCTAAGTGACTTGTAGCATTCTCCAGTTCAATGTGACTGGACCAGCTGATGAAGTACTAGTGGTAAAGCTGTGTCTGAATGAGACTGAAGTTTCCTAACTCAATGCCACTGAAACCTTCATCCACACTCCTCGCTAGCCAACACTCAACTCATCTGGCGGATGGGGATGGGGACAGGACACACTGATTTCACCTAACTGCCACTGTGCGCTCCTTGCCACTCCACAGGCTGCTTAGTTTGCCTCAGTACCCTAACTCCTATCCATTAGACTGAAGGTAAGAATAAGCTAAATTCCAATTTGAATTGCCATCATCCTAAACTAAAACGTTTGCAGTTGAGAAGTCATCATTTTAAGGCCTGATTTCTTGCACCCAGAAACTCATTCCAGTCCATGGGGTGAGTTTCCTCAGGAGAGGAATGACAAAGCACCAAAGTGCACCTCCTCCTCCCTATGTCCAGCCCATAAGAACTAAAGGTCTCTGGGGTGAGGAGGATCTCAGCAAGCAATCCTGGATGCCCTTGCCTTCAGGAAGGGTGGTTTTATAAAGAGAGGAAAGTGGAAGAAGTTCCTACCCAAGCAGCATCATTGCTTTCTCCCTTATCCCAGCCCTTCTCTGAGCCCATGTTTGTTTTCCTGTTCCTCTGAAACACATTTTTACACAGACTATTTCTTACTCCATATCCTCAAGTAAAATCACATTCTGTAAAGCTACAAAACAGTTGCAAGGTTGCTGTATTTTAGATGAGAATGGAGCACTGGCACCTACCTTACATTCTCCCTTACCTTGCAAGCTTTGCTGTTTGAAAATCACCATCTTTTCCATTCCTATCTGTTGTGACTCATAATGATGGCTATTTCTACAATCCTTTCAAATCAAGTTATCAAAGCACTGATTTTCTTTGATGTTATGCAGTTCAAAGCGATGTAGTGTGACAAACATATTTCTGTGGCATAGACCACTTATGCTACTTTTTTTTTTTTTTAAGATGGAAAAAAAGAAAGCAAGAGTGAGAGAGAAAGAAGAGAAGGAAGAAATAGCTTGTGGCTTAATGCTCTTGGAAATCTGGCACCTGGACGGTCAGGTACATAAACCTGCCATCATGTTTACCAGAAGCAAAGCTAGTACTGATTCCTGGCTTTAAACTGTTAGGCACCCCTCCCAGCAAGATAGTCAGATGTAGCTGACCACCTCAGAGGCAGTAACACAACACAATAAATAGTTAAGGGTGGGGAAAGGGACCATTCCATGTTTGCAGAGAAAACTGTTACCTCCCTGTGGTTAGAGAGCACCTTCCACAGATGGGGGTAAAAAACAGCACAACTTTCACCAAGCCTCTCTCACCTATTCCTAATGCTCTCACACAGAATATTATTTCTATAACATCTGTACAAAGGTCTGGCAAACCCTGAGCGTAGAGCAAGGAGAATAGTGCAATATTTCCCTAGTATCCCAAATCATCCCTACCTAAACAATGTTATAGAGCAAGCTACAGAGGGAATAAGTGTAGCTGTAGGTGTACTGTTAGCAAAGTGAGGGAAGGAGTAATCTCAAACCTTTCATCACAGAAAATATAACAAAACAGCCTTGAAATCAAGCAAAGAAAATAGGGGTTAGAAAAAATAGCAGCAGGAAAGTGCTGCTGAGTACAGATGAACTTCTCTCAACATGTCTGTAAGCAGAGCAGAGTATCAACATCAAGAGGCTCATCTCCAAATGCTAAGACTTTGGGAAGCAAGAAGCACAGGAAGATTAGGTTAAAAAGTTGTTGTAACAAGTCTCTCTCCTTGACTTAAGATGGTGGTGAGGATAGTATGGAGGAGGAATCCATGACACTGGAATACAATTCCTCTTCTGCAAAGTGTGGAAAACACCATTTCTGCCACTTTCAGGGTGTTGCATACTCTTACGGTCAAGGAAGACACACACACAAGTACTCTTTTTATCCATATACCTATTTCTTCAGTCTTTCAGTAGGAAGAGATTGGAGTAGCTCCACAGTGAAACAGAAAAAGTGGAAGACCAAATTAGAATTAAGTACACAACTGGTCTCCTTATTCAGTGAAGTTCCTTGCTTAGTATCAGGAAAAAGCAACTCCCTCGTGATTGTGTACCATAATTAAATCTGTGACAGATTAGCTCAGAAGCTAATTCATTTAGAAACAACATACAATATGAAGAAAATGACCCACAGACTTCAAAAGGCTTTCAGCTTGATAAAGCCATAAAACAGACTAAGCAGGAGAACCAAAGCAATGAATTTTCAGCGTGTTAAATCAGACATACAACATTGCTCTAGCTGCTCAGCACAATCAGAAAGAGAAGGTGAGAATTACTTCAGCTGCTGGCCTTGTGTTTCTGCACCTATTCCAATTCACTCCACCATGGGAAAACTCAAACTCACAAGGAAAACACACTAACAAACCAGCTCAGTTTCCCCTCATGCCTATCCAGGCTTGAATGTGCATTACACTTGGTCCTTTTCCCAGCACTACTTTTATTCCAAAGCAATTATCTTCCTAAAGAAATAATCAAAAACTCATAAACCTCCAAGCAAAGTCCCACACTTTACTTACCTTGCCTACTTTTTTGTGAGCTTCTTACAGACTTTATCTAAGTAACATACAAATCCCACATTATTTATGGCAGCAATGTACAAATCCCACTTTAATTATAATTTAGATCAGCTTCTCCAGAAATAAGGAACAGCTCACTATTCCCCAGCTCCCAGATTCTTCTTTTTTTTTTTTTTAAATAGACTCCAAAGGATGGACTAACCGTTCTGAGTCAATGGAAACCTGTTCAGCTTTGCTTTGCTGAGACTCTGAAGCGCTGCCTGACAGCAGGGAATAGGAGCTCCTGTGGAATGACTTATTGGCAGGATTCAGTAATTCGCCAGCTCTTAGTCAGGAATGGGAACTGAACACACTCTCTGGGCCAGCTCTTGAAGTCTGCCAGCTAGGAGTAAGTAGGTAATTTGAGCATAATTAATAATGGTACTCCCATTCCTACAGTTGATTACAGAATCACAGAATGGTCAGAGCTGGAAGGGACCTCTGGAGATGGTTTAGTCCAACCCCTGCAGGTTCACCTGCACCAGGTTGCACAGAATCACATCCAGGAGGGTTTTTAACGTCTCCAGAGAAGGAGACCCCACAGCCTCCCTGGGCAGTCTGTCCCAGCCCCAGCGCTCTGTCACCCTCAGGGCAAAGAAGTGCTTCCCCGTATTCAGGAGGAACTTCTTGTGTTGCAGTTTGTGCCCGTTGCCCCTTGTCCTGTCACTGGGCACTGCTGAAAAGAGCCTGGCCCCATCCCCCCGACACTCGCCCTTAAGATATTTGTGTACATTGGTAAGATCCCTCTCAGCCTTCTCTTCTCCAGGCTGAACAGGCCCGGCTCCCTCAGCCTTTCCTCACCAGGGAGATGCCCCACTCCCCCCGCCATCTCTGTAGCCTCCGCCGGCCCCTCTGCAGCAGTTCCCTGTCTCTCCCGAACCGGGGAGCCCAGCACCGGGCACAGCGCTCCAGATGAGCCTCACCAGGGCAGAGCAGAGGGGGAGGATCAGCTCCCTCACCCTGCTGGCCTCGCTCCTCCTCATGCCCCCCAGGGTGCCATCGGCCTTCTTGGCTACAAGGACATACTGCTGTCTCATGGGCAACTTGCTGTCCATTACACTCCTATTCGGTTTTACATACTGATAAGGTAAACAAGAGAACAGCAAAGAGCGTACCAGGTACCTGTGTGATCTGAGCAAACACTGGGGCCAGCGTCCTCAGCTGTGGCCAGGTCCTTTAGCAAAGAGAGTCTCTGCTTAGCTCAGTTTTCATTACTGCTCCATAGTTAGTTTGAAGACCACTTATCCCTGGCACTGCTCACTCATTTACCTACACTGAAGGCTATCTGGTTTGCTAAGTTTAATTTATTTGATACAGCAACTATTAAATGTACTTACAAATAATCAGCTCTGTCTCTGTTTGAATACACAGCTGGTTTGGTACCTCCTTTTAACATGAGGAAGAACTGTGCGTTAAGTGTGGTTATGTATTTTTTGCCGATGCTGTTTGGCTATATTTCTTCTTGGTCACACATCACTACCACAGCACTACCTTGGGCACAGGCACTGTTCAGATTTACACAGCACAGTTTATGTATCAGAGTCTAGTGACAGTGTAGAAGGCCAGACTCACAGCTGGCCTGTGGTTTGTTCTGTAACTTTTTACACTTCCCCTGACCTGATCCACATGCAATAGTTTTGCTGATGATACACTGCTGTGGGACGTAACAGAAGGCGGGGAACCCTGCCAACACACACACAAATGCCCTGGTTTTCCAGTAGTGGACCTAAAGCAGCCATTTTCCTTCTGTATTTGTCTCCCAGGGCTGCACACCTGCACAGATGCTCTGATGCTGAGCAAATGCACAGTGCACACCACAGGTTTTTTTCCAGAGCAACATTAAGAGGGGCTCCCTATGATGCCAGCTTCTGTGAAACCTCTAAGATTCCCAAACCTTTGCTATTTATCCTCTTCCAAATTTTGTTAAAACAGTCAGGTAGATTCAAATCTTATGGGGCAGGGGCAAAACTGTGAGCAAACAGCATTATAACATAAGCTTTTTTCCTAGGAAACTAAATTAACAGGTATGTCCCAAACTAGCTCAGGGACCTGGTATAAATTGTAACTGCAGAAAGTGGTGTGCAACTAGTTCCTGCCTGTGCCTTTCTGTAAAGGCAAGGCCTTTATTAGTAAAAGCTGGCTTGACTGATTTAAAAGATGCTAGCCCAACAAGTAAAGCTGTCTCTTGTAACACAACTCATGAGGAAACTCTGGGTTCTCAAGAGAAGAACTGGAGATGGAGGTGTTAAAGAGTTTTGGGGTCTGAAAATGCTTCCTTTTCTCCAGTAGCTTTTTCCATCCCAACAAAGGCGAGACTTGGACATTTAGACTCCCTGGTTTTGGCATTCTCTTCTTTAAACTCTATGCCAAAAGATTCATCAAGCCTGGCTTCACACAATAAATGGACCAAAAAAATCCCCCAAGCAACCAAGAGTTCTTTGGGGGCAGAGGAACTAACACCTAGCACCCACAAGCCAGGAAGAAACATGGCACAGCCAACAACAAACACAGAGCCTACACTGAGGGTAGAGACATACTCACACACAGCAGAACTGAGCTCTTAACAGTAAAAGAAATAAGCACAGATATTTTATTTGTGATGGAAAAAAAGAAAAAGGAAAAAAAAAACCATACTGAAAGCTTCCAGATTGTTCACAGAGGCAGATTAGAGCAATGGGGTCACCTATCCCCATACAGGCAGCACAGGCACCCTTAAAATCTGACAGGGGGAATATGTAGATTCATCAGCCAAGACATTTGTGTCAGCTGTTCTGACTGAAGGGCTGAGGCAAAGAAGTCAGTAAAACACCAACTGAGGATTGCAAAGTGCACATCAGGCAGGACAGGCACTGAACTGGCCAAGTATTCATCTAAACTGCTCTTCTGGGCAGCAGCAGGGCAACTCCAAACCAAATCCTATGAAGGGGAAAACATCACCGCAAAGGTGACGGCCAAATCCCAGGAAGGTAAGGGATCTAACTTCTACCAGCTCAGACAAAAAAAATAGTTCTTGCTGCCATTCCCCCTAGTCAAAGCATCTTAAAGCTGTATTGAAGAGCTCACTCACCTTACCAGTGAAGATTAAATAGCTTCTGTGATCACGTCATGCTCATCTGTGATCGCTGATAACAGGTTTAATCAACTCAAGCAAGTAAGAGAGATACCATGCGGTCTGATCTTTCCCCAGACAAGATGCCACATGGCAAAGCACCATGGACCAGCAACCTTTGAAACACAGAGGTAGGTCCACTGCAAATTAAGTACTTTGTGCTACACAAATTCAAGTCACCCTTGTCTGCAAACCTTCCCCCGACTCCTCCCAACAAGTCAGGGGCCTTTTTTAGACACGTATTTTCCAAATACTACTTTAGACATGGAGGATGTTTTTTCTGCTCAGCTGGTGTTAGCTACGAAAGAGTAAGAGTTTAGAAATACCACTGTCAGCAGTGGAAGTTTTACTTCGGAATCAATAGAAACTGGGCCTGAATGTCAAATACAAAACTAGAAGACTGTGGTCTAAAGCGAAGATACTTAACAATAAAACCTTTAGAGTGCAAAACACATTCCCAGGGGACTTCACAGAGTCTCAAATACAGGGAAGGCAAAAAGCTGCTGAAGTCTTGGAACAAAGAGATCAATTGAAATGAAACCAAGCACAAAATACATATAGCACTTAGAAAGCACAATCCTAAAAGCCCTGGACAGGTAACAACAATTGTTATTTGGGACTAAAAATGTGACAAGAGTGCTGACAACCTTCCAAAGGACCTTCTGGTATTTTATTATTGTGCTACATTTGCTAAGATTTGTCCCCTAGGATTTTTACTTCAGTGACATGCTACCAATAGGTGCTGGGTGTGATGACAGTTCACAAACTGTATTTACTAAACTCAGGGACGAAGCACCCCTGCTTTTCAACTATCTGGATTTGAGAAGTTTCAACTATATGGCTTTTCGAGAAGCTGAACAAGTCAACATAGTACCTGGCTAATTTTTTTCCCTTTTTTTTTTTTTTAAAATCACACTTTCTGGCTTGCAACCTATTAGGAAAAGACTTCCTTCTCATGAAGGGGGGGGGGGGGGAGAAGAAAAAAAAAAAAAAAAAGGAAATAACTTTACGTTTATTGCAGTAGGGGATGGTTCCAGACTAGGTGAGCTAGAGCAGAGGCTGCACGAGCTGGGCACGTTGCGCTGGGCTGTTCCCCATCTACACACATGATCACGGCACTAGAGGCAGAATGACTCCTTGAAAGCCAGCAGCTTTCCATCTGCTGCTCAATTTGACAGGGCGGCAAGCTCAGGAAATAGCCCATTTACTAACCTCGGCTTCTCATTCAGCTCAGCCAACTAAGCCAGTGGAGCCCTAATAGCAGTATTTATCCTTCTGGCAAGTGAGGAGACATGGAGAAAGCAGGGAAATGAAGACAGAAGGCACCCCACAAGAGGAACCATACAGGCAAATAAAAGCATGTAGAGCACATTTTGCAGAAGGCACAAACTCCCACATCCATTAGGACTTGCAGTCTAAGCAACAAGAGTTCCTGGCAGACACAACTGACTTCTCTGAAGAAATGTTTGTTTTAATATAGGACAGGGGGAGAAAAAATAAAAGGTGAAAAGGAAGTCAGACATCAAAAGAACAGGAGCTATGCAAAAACAGGAGGCAAGGGCAAAGGCCGTTTGTCTTCCCCATCTATGGAAACGTGAAGGCACATGCCAAGGGAACAGCAGCAGTGAAGGGCACCTGAGGACATGAGGGCTCCTTACAGACCTGCAGGAGAAATGCCCACCTTGTCCCAGCAGCCCATAGCCGGCCCAACAGGGAGACAGGACAGCCACTGGAGTACTCACAACCAGCAAGCACTGTCTGCAAGGTGCTGCGCTTACCAAACATGTTTTGATGGAAGCCACATCATCTCAAATTTGTAACATGAACTATTTGGGAATTTCTCCTTTATCCAGGTGAAATAAAGACATAAAAATAGCACACACCCCCCAACAGATCCTCCTAACATAATGCATGTGTCATTTCCTACATACTCCTAGAAATCATAAACCCTGATATTTACCTGCTTGGACTTGCAACCAACTTTCACTTCATATCCATTTGAAGGTAAGGGGTAGGTCCCTCCAAAGTCTCACCTGAGCAGACTGACACTCACAAATGCCACTCTTGCTCAGAGCCCCAAACACTTCCCACAGGAACACAGCTGTACCCAGCAACAGCAAGATGAAGCCTTCAGTTATACAAACACACAAAGGACAAGGCAGCTGCCATTCCAGTGCTACCAGTTGCTAGTTAACCCCATGTTCCAAAATGTATTGCTCTTCCCTGCCAAAAATATAAATAATGGCAGCAAAGGTAAAAGTGTTTTCAAAAACCAAGCCTCTCCACTGTTCAAGCAGCGGCCTATTCACTCATTTCCTGGAAATCAGGAGAAATAATGCCCTGCCCTCCACAGCAAGACAAAGAGTTAAAAACGTGTGGAAAAGCTTTTGCATCTGCTGATCAAGCAAAAGAAAACTTTTTTCAAGCTGCCCTTCTGACTCCAGTGCATCAACAGTTTGTTCCCCCTGTCCCATAACTACATCTGACACCACCGTCCTGGCTTATATCACGAGTTGAAAAGTGCTAGTCAGCCTCCAAGATAAACTTGTCAATAGCGAGGCACAGACATTCGCATTCTTCCCTACCTGCTTTTGAGTGTCAGCTGTGTGTCTGGGAGCGGTCCCTTGAAAAGCTTTTACGGAGGGAGAGAAGGAAAGGGGGTTGCAGAGGGCATTTCAAACAGAAAAAAAATCGGGGAGGAGAACCCCACAAAGACTGCAAAGAGAAAATAAAATAAAAAAACCCCTGTCCCCATCAGGTCCTCCCAACAACCTTTTTTATCAGAGGTTCATTGTCAATCAATTAGCCAAGGCAGCAGGGGTCTGTAGGAAGGGGGCTAGCTCGAGAGACAATGGTCTGCCCTGTTGTATTACTATTTAATCACTTTTCCTAAATAAATAAAGCAGCCCTGAGGTGCTGTCATGTCAAGGGAATTTATAACAAAAAAACCCTTCATTTTTCATTGGTCATTACTTTTCCTTCCCTCCCACCCCTGCAGGACTAGAGAGGGTTATTACTGTAGCCTTAAGTTCCATCTTTGTGTTGCTTGTCTTTGATTCCCACTCGGACCTTGCCACTTTCTGGCACTAATTTGTTAGGCCGAACAAAGGAGGGATTTGTACCTCCTGTAAGGTCTCAATTAGGAAAGGCTTCTGCTGTATTATGCGCCATTGGGACAGGACACAAAGACGGTAATTACAGGAATTTGCACTAAATGGCTGAAGAATTCACAGCAAAACTTTTCTTCCTCCCCCCTCCTCATCCTTTTCCAAGCTTACCCCTCCCAGCAGCCCTGGGGAAAACCCAGTTCTCAATGCCTGCAAGCTGTAATTACCAACAGCAGGCCCCTTAGGTTAAACAGCAGCCCATGCCAGGGAACAGCACAAACTGCCTGCAGGGAGCAAGGCACAAGGAAGGGCTCTCAGCTGCTGGTGTGCCTCCGAAGTCTTCTCAGCACAAACTTTTCTGAGCCACACAAGTTTCCTCAGTTTCTCCCAGTTATAATTACAATTATTAATTTCTTTGTGATGTGCTAACAGCTACAAGTTCCAGTTTCAAAGACCAGCTTTAAGGGTCTCAGGCAGACGGCAATGTGTCCACTCCTACAGCAAATGCTGTGCACCCCCACCCTCAGGTACGGGGAATCCCAGTGGCCAGCTTCTCACAGACTCCACAACTCTGCATTTCCCTGCACGAGTGTTCAGTCTTGCAAACTAAAAGAAGACCACAGGAGCACTGGGAATCCTCACATGCATCAGGAAAAGACTCCACGCAAGCCTCACATGGTCAGAGTACCATATTTCTGTGGGGAATACGTGAGTGCAGATGCATCGACCCCACGTTTGGGGTTGGAAATGAACCCTTTCCCACAGAATTCTGCTCCCATAGTACATAATGCAAGACTAAAACCTAGTCCACATTTAAGACATGCATTTTGTTGCCATCCCAGGTCCTGATCCTATTTTTGAGGAGATCACTAGAAATGCTCATTTGAAACTCTCCTGCACCTCAGTCAGAGGATGAAGCAAAATTACAAAGATTTCCTCTACTGAGCTTTGAATTAAAAGAAATTAGGAGAAAGGAATAAAATTTTAATGTCAACTGGGATGTTATCTTAAAATGCGGCCATTAATTCTGCTGTCCTCTTGAGTTTCACAAGGCTGTCTGCTGGGTAACACAGTGGGCTGGATCCATCTTGGGGATACTTACTGGATCCATTCCCAGAGTCTCCCTGCAGTTTTCTCTCTCACAACTACCTTGAAAGGTAAGAAGTGACCATTGTCCAGTGGTGTTCAGGTAATCAGTTACCACAGGACCTATAGGCACCTTCAGTTTCAGCAATAATTTGGCACATAATTACTCCCTGAAAAAATTGACATGCAGTCACACAAAGAGCCTGTGGTAAAAAAACAGAACTGATTTCAGGCACAGGCCCAAAATACTGTGACCAAATCATTAATTGCAGTGAGGCCAGCCTTCACGATGCTCCAGCTACCAGGCGGGTGCCATGCACTGTGCAGAGGTGAGCAGGAACACCACCTGCAGATGACTACCAGAAAGGGATGAACCTAGCTGAACCCACTGCCAGTTCTGAGGGCAACCCAGTACTTCTGGGGCTCAGGTCTCCCCTGGAAGGGATTCAGACCAGCCACTAGGTCCTGAGCCCACACAGACACCACGCATACTCACACACACGCACCCTGAGCGTGATTCCAGAGTAACAGGAGACCTCCACACCAGACCCCTACGCCAGGCCAGAGCAGGGAGGAGGCAGGACCCTGACAGTTCACATAACAAAAGAGGAAAACCCTCCAGAAAAGCTGTTTCTGATACAGCTGACAGTTGCTAAGTGAGCATAACTAAAGCCAGCCAGAGACTATAGTTTAGGCACAAGGTGCCCCAATTTGCTCCACAAAAGTGCCCTTGCTTAAGTAAAAGGACACTGAACTGCATTTACTTGGGCTTTCTCTATTTCCACTTAGTTCCCAAACTGGATAAAATACTCATCTTGCCTAGGACTAGAATCAGCAGTCAAATTAACTGAAATTTACAATTAGATGCTGAGGCTGAAGGTTGTTTTCACCCTTGCCTCAAGGGAAGAACCAAGCAGAGAGCTCACGCCTGAACCTCAGTGCCAGAACACATATCACCAAATGATGGTGTTTCAGGGAAGCATATATGCTTTGAGGAGTCTCCCCAAAAGGCTCAGAGCTGAAAATGAGTTCCAAAAATGACCCAGAGGAGACACACTAATAAAACGAAACAGAAGTGCTCAAAGTTGGAAAGTTGCATCGTATCCAGAATTCAAATCCCTTTGATTCTGGATCACCTTTCCAGTGTCCTGAATCAAGAAAACAGCTCGGTCACCCTGTAAGGCGGCACTGGCTCAGTAGCACTGTATGTGCAGGATCTAACATTCCAGCATTACTCATCATCCAGGTGAATCCCTGAATATCCCCATAGGCTTTTCCTCCATATCTTACAGACAGCAAAGAAAGGCTAACGCACCTAAGTGTCTACAGCCATAGTGAGAGGCAGGGAACGGCTGTGTGCTGCTAAAAAATGAACATGCTTTTCCAAGTGATTTTCTTTTACTGCAGAAGGGGAGTGGGTGCAGGAACCTGGTTGCTTACCTGCACACTTGAAGCTCTGAACTGTGAGCCCCCTCTCTAGAGACAGCGTGGTCAGGATGCTCAGGAAGCTGGTGGTCACAGACTGGCGCTTGCTCTTTCTAAGATCATTTCCAAAGGGCCGATCTCCAGGTTTGTTCCTAAGTGTGACCTGTGGATTCTGAGTTAAACTTCTGGTAGTGCTGGCTGCTGCTCTCAGTGCGTCCATCCACTCCTGGGCCCTCTGACGGGTCTCTGCACGCAGGCGGAGGACATCTTGAGGAAAAATGACCTGAAAGCAAGAGTCACAGCCATCCTGAGTATCTGTCTGGACCGACAGGCACACATCGACATTGTAGCTCAGCAGAGGATCTTCATCAAGCCTACCCGGCTGGAATGCCATGAGGTAAGACCTGTTCAAGACAAAAGTAAATGCCTTCCAGTTATTCTGGACAGTTAACCTATAAAGAGTCCCTGATTTGAGAATATTTTGGTACTCTTTAGTGTTTTCAGTCAAATTCATGGATAGGAAGAGTTCCATAGGCTTCTCTAACAATCCATTGGTTTGAGAAAGGTCACTGTTATTTTCAGGCTTTGGCACATTCTCCAGTTTCTCCTGCTGTCTTGTGAAAGCAGGCACAGAAGCACGCACCACTTCCCACAGTTTCTGTCCCCAGTCCAAAGCCTCCCATGAGGACTCCGCCTTCAGCTGCAGCTGTGAGTTGTCTGACAAGACAGCGTCCACCACCTTGGTTTCAATGCAACCACTAACAGTGACCCTTTGAAAAAGCATGAGTGGATACACAGTGGGAAGAGTCTGGTTGCCACTGCTGTCCAAGCAATATAGGTACAGTTTGTATGGGGAGAGCTCAGCGTAACAGGTTTGCCAGTAGCTGTCATTGTCTCTTCTAATTTCTAAATATCCCTTCTTCAGAATATTTGGGAACATTGGCTTGTGTTCTGGAGGAAACAAAACGAGAACATTATCATTAATTTCTTTTAAATAATCATTTTGAATTGTCATTCCGGCTCATGCAACTCTCCCACCCATACATGATACATCTGGAGGATAGGATCACAGAAATAGCCTTCACACAATAGGTTATAATTATTAAATACAAGCACTGACTCCACATCTGAGACAAAGAGAATGCAGAATTTTTTTACCCAGAGGTACCAAAGCACTTCACAAAAAAGGGGACAGGGAAACAGAGGGACAAAGGAGCAAAGCAATTTTTCTAAGATTATCCTGGATAGCGACAGAGCAACAACACTGCAAGTCTCCCAGAATCTAGTCCAAAAGAATACAGTATTATCAAGTAATCTATTGCCAACTAAAATAGATCTCACAGTGAGAAACACATACAAACTAAAATGCCACCTTCCCCTCCTGCCCTTCTCTGTCCCAGGCTCAACTTCATGCTTTCACACACAACCCCTCTACCTTGCCCCTGTCCCCAGCAGCCCAGGGGGAAGGAGAATGGGGGGTTGTGGTCAGTTCCTCTCTGCTGCTCTTTCTTCCCTCTCACACTTTTCTCCTGCTCCAGGATGTGTCCTCTCCAAGGGCTGCAGTCCTTCAGGATAAACCTGCTCCTGCATGAGCTCTCCATGGGCACAGTTCCTTCAGGGCATCTCCACCTCCTCCAGCATGGGGTCCCACATGGGACTGGAAGGAGATACCTGCTCCACCACGGTCTGTCTCCCCAGGGCCTGCAGTGGAATCCCTGCCCCAGTACCTGCAGCACCTTCTCCTCTGACCCTGGGCTGCTTCTCACACTTTTTTCCTCACTCCTCACACTGCTGGGCAGTGCTTTGTCCTTTCTGACATGCAATCTGTCAAAGAGGCCCATCTGGTGGCTCCCACAACTGTGCCCTGCATTGAGGCCACTGGAACTGGCTGGAACAGCTCCGCTGCCAGCACCTGGGCACCGCACCTGGCAGTGACTTACCTAAGACACGGGGAATGGAGAACTGTGACCAGCAACAGCACATCTCAGCACGACCTGGGATCAGAACATTTTGCACAGCTCCATTTACTGGAGAGGAGCTTTGCTGATTTCTGGGAATCACGGTCAGGACCAGCAGACATGACCAAAAAAGAGAAGCAAGAGGTTTCCCAGACCCACACACAGATATCTAAGTGACTCAGCACTTCAGGTGCTTCAGACCCTTTCACAAACCTTGGCACAAAGCAAACTCAAGGGGAGTTTTCTTCACCCCCAGAAAACCAGCCATATATGAGTCAGTCTGGGCACCAAAGTGATAGGAATTTAAAAGAAATTATCTAAAGCATTTCTGAGTTTTAAAAAAGGTTTCCACGCAAGATTTGCCCCAATCTGATTTGCACCACTTCAACCATCATCAATACATGCAAACTGTATTTTCACCTTGGGCAGGACATGTGGCTCTGTACAATTTTTGTCAGTCTCTGTATAAATTCAGTGGCATTCACACTATTATGCTCTAACACCAACTTTAACAATTGGACCCCAAAACAACCCAGCCCTGAGGAACAAATTTTTGCTTCCATTTGACTTCTAGTTCCACTTGCTTCACTTACAAACACTGACAAAATTAACAGACACAAGTGAAGAGGTTGACAATCTCCCTCAGAGAACAGTATTACTGATGCAGGAGCAAGGTAGCCACCTGGGAACAGCTCCTCATCCACCGCCTGGCACAATTAGGTCAAAACAAAATCAGCATCAATTGACCTTAACAGGCAGTGTTACAAACCACATCAACACAGGAGCTGTTTCACCAGTGGTTTCTGCCCTCAGGCTGACAGCCTTTGAAAGAGCATAGGGCAGACAGCTGGAGGCACAAAGTATTTTCAGCATCTCAGCTTAACCAATTACTACTCATGTTAACAGGCCACGCTCTAACAAGTTTTAGACATGATCACCTCCGAGTGTACCTAGGATGCATTCAGCGCAGATCTAACAGAATAGAAGCTTGATGAAGCTTGGAACAAAGAGCCAAAGAAGAGCCTGTAAAGAAGTCACCGCATCCCCAATCTGTACTGGGCTTCCCTGCTAACATGGCCAGGGTTACTGGCCATGCTGCTCTTCCCCACCACCAGCTAATGGGCCAGGAACTATGAGTGTTTGAGGGACTCAGTTACTGTCCAAGGGGCTTCTGACACCAACTGGTGAGAAAGCAGAACCTGGGCTGTAATGTACATTCTAAGGAGATGCTCCCACCCTTGGCTGAAAGCACTGCTATAGTTGGTTGTGAGTGTCGTGTATGGGCAGGAGGAGGATTCAGGACAGCAAGCGTAAAAATAAAAAGCTTTGTCTAGCTCTTCAGTGAAGACCAACTTTAAGGATTTACAAAGATTAAGCAGACAAGTTTCAGTTAAACTTAATGAACAAACATAAGAATTAATTGTTTGATATATTTAACGTGGATATGCAAACCTTATAGGGTTTAAAAAAACAGGGGGAGGATGCTACCACCCATCCACACTAACAAGAAGGATGCACTCAGGTTTTGCATTGCCAGCTCAGCCTCAGCTTCCCCACATTACCCACATACTCAGAATGGAGCCTGCACTTAACACCACATTCAAAGCACTCTACCTACAAAGATTTCCTGCATATATGACTAAAATCATAACAACAATTTAAAAATTGCTACTGTGGCACTAGGTCTGAAAAGGTGGAAAAGAAATCAATATAACTATGCCTTGCAGACAAATAAGCTACTCAAGAGTATTTCGGCTAAATATGAAAACTGAAAGCCTAATCTAAAACTCAAAATGGCAGAGAAAAACCACTTTCATAGCCCAAATGGATAGATACACACGCATGCACTCACACGCACTAAAAGAGAACCGATTTTGTTCACTGTACATCTCTGGCCCTGACATTCATTAGTATTTCTGCGCTAACTCAAAAGCCATTAATTTCTCTGAAACCCACACTAATCCCTTTGTAGTGCAGATAATGGGCAGCCATTCTAGAGTCATCTTCCCTTTCTATTAATCCAATCAGGGAGGCAGCCCTTCTGCAGCTCCAACTGCAATCTCTCTCGCTTCCATCAAGTACAGATGACAGTTCAAGCTTCTCCATAATAGGACAACTCGTAACCTTCCCCCAGCCACTCCTCCATCTGCACGCAGGTTTGCTTGTCTTTTGTTGAGTTACAGAAAGGCTATCTCTCCCTGCCTTTTCACAGAGGCATCCCCCTCTCCCGCCTTCACCCCACTACTTCCCTTCAAGCTCCCATGAATCAGCTGCACTGGCTCTGGCTCTAACTGGGACAGAACCAGCAGCCAATTTGATTAAAATTCAAATGCTTCGTATTGTTTAGGTCTGGGCAATAGAGGTTGGCAGAAACAGGCTGAATCCATATGCTGCACATACAAACACACCTTACAACCCTCTACTCCTTTATCTCCTCAATGTGCAGAGTGCCAGATAATACCTTTCCACTTAGAAAGCAAATGCTCCATCCACCTTCCAAACAGAAACTGCATCTCTTTTGCTCCCTACAGAGACAGGGAGAGTAAATTGAAGTAGAGTAAAAAAAGGGAAATAATCACAGTAAATGGCCCACACCTGAGCCATCTGGAGTTCTAATTTCAAGGGAAGAGGGGGAAGAAGGCAGAGGGAAACAAAGAGAGATCTAGAAGCTGGGGATAGGGCAGTATCTTCCCCTACATTTCTCCTCTCCTTTGGGAGCTGCCCACTTGTCCCGGCTAGGAACTCCGCACCGAGCACACATCCACTGCTCTCCACACTTGGGGTCAGTTGGTGCGACCAGCACCACAGGAGAGGGAGTTGTCTCAGCACGTCCAGAAGATATATGCTCCTGAACAACCGGCTGTCCCTCTTGGTATGGCAGGAAAACTTCCCCTGTTTTCCACTACTGAAGCATTTCTGATGACAATAATAACAAGTAACCTGGAAAAGGGCTGAAGCAGAGATGCCTTGTTTCTGAGGGGGTTGTCTCTTGAGGTGGCAGTCCCCTCTGGATTCTCTAATGCTTAGTAAAGAGATGAGTGTAAGTTACAGAGTTTTTGTCAATAGTCCTTGTCTCTGATTTCCACAGAACTTAGCAGACACCTTTGCGACCCAAAATGCTCTCAAACTGGGTTGGGCTAGTCACGTCCTTGGTGTGGGTTGCTACATCAGGGACAAACTGTGCCTCAGCCAGTATGACTCAGATCCACAATATCCATTTCCCTTCTAGTTAACAATACGGTCTTTTCTTCCCACCTATTTTCCTATCTGGCTCTGCAGGTATAGCTCTTTCAGGCATGTATATCCGATTCCACTTGGTACTGTAATAACGGCATTGACATTTAGCCACAAATTTCCAGCAGATGGCTGTCCTCAAGCCAAAACTGGCTGCTTCTCCCAATGCTACTTCTTTCCAAGGGACCACTACAGCAACAGGACTTCTAACTAGGCAGGAGTTTGCATTAATTTATATAAAGAAACAGCACCCCTCCCCACCAGAAGGGCATTCACTCTTTTTCATCTTCCTTAGACACAGGGAAAGGAAAACCTGCTTTGATAATGTTGGACTTGCAAACCCTTAATTTTAGATTTATGCATAGCTGTTCATGAAAAAACAGCTCCTCACTGAATGAATTGCCTAAACAGATAAAGAACTGAACAAATTATTTGTTATGATTTTCCCTTCAGATGTGGCATTGTACAAGGAACATACAGGAAACTGCTGAAGTCCATAGCTGCCCAGCCACTCCATCCGACCCTTTTTGCTCCTCTGCAGCAAGTCAAACACTTGCATACTGTTTGCTGAGCAGATGCACCAGCATCCTGTGCCTACTGACACAGTGCCTGTGCCAAGAGGGCAGTGGAGTGGAGAAGGAGGTTGGATCCAAAGTGCAAGACCAAACCAGAACAGCACTCAACTCTGGCAGAGACAAAAGTATAATGAGTTCAAAGAGACGGTTACCTACTACCAGTTAGGAGATGCAAGCAGCACTTGCAAAAGAAGTGAGAATATCAAAGAAAGATGGATTTGCTGATTTTTTTTATATATTTATTCAATTCAGTTTAAAAAGAAGGAAGAAAGGGTATAAAGTGACTGCCAAAGCTAAGAAAACAGGGTCAGTTCACATTAGGAGAGTTAGCTGACATCACTAAGGGAATGATAGCAACTAACCAGAAAATTCAGTTATGAAAGTCATCACAACATCACTGGAAGCAATCAGCACTGCCCCAGGAGATGAAAACTCTGTTCATTAGCTTTATGGAGTGTCGTAACTCCAGAGCAAAAACCTCCATAAAGAATAACCCTTGCAACCAGAACAGCTTCACAACCAAACTCACCAGCACTGTTTACTGTAGTCCTCCTGCACTGTGAATTTATCCACTGTATGTGAGCCCCTCCCATCCCCTCCCACCGCACTCCCCTCTTCATCACTCTGCACCCTCCCAGGCAAGGGAGTGGAGTAGGTCATGTTTCCCTCTACTCGGGGCAGCTGTCCAGCCTAGTCCCCTGCTGCTGCTCTCTGCCAGCCCCCAGGGCCCTTCCAGCTCAGAGGGTGCCCAAGCCCAAAGAGAAATCAGGAGTGAGCCTGCAGGGAATAAGTGTTGCACTCCCTGAATTAGCCAGGGGAGTTAGTGGAAAGTATCATCTGGCAGATGAGTTGAAGTCAGGTGATCCAAATTACATTCCCATTTGATCTTGGGCAAAGCACCTCACCTCTGTCCTTACTCACCCTCCTTACCCTTACTGTGTGGTATATTTAAGCTGTGATCTCCTGGGAGAAGGGGCTCTCTCTTGATAGATGCACAGACAGGGCCTGGCACTTACAGACTCCTGCAGTGGAGGCCATCTAACTCGTATTCTATTTTAAATAACATTTTTGCCTCCTCAAATCTTGAAAGGCCTCAAATCTCTGCAGTACAGCTACCTTTTTCTTGACTACCTTCTAATGCTGAAAATAAATCGGCCACAGGAAAGGGCATCAGTTCTCCAACTGGCTTGATACCTCTGGGATTATTTCCAAGTGGTTTGAGGCTTCCTGCTCTCCAGAGGGGAAGGTGCAGAAGTGTTATTTCCGCACCATCTGCTTCTCAAATGGCAGCACCATTATCTTCTGCACAACAACCACAGACCTATAATGTTGTGCCATCCCAGTGGCAATTAATGACCTGTTGGTCTGCCCTGGCTATGTAGCTTCTACATACCACAGAAAAAGGACAGCATTACAGGGGTGTTTTGCAAAATCACAAATGGCAACTAGGTTTCAGAAACCTCCCTGGTAGATAGGTCAGGAGCTACGCTTTACCTGGCCGTCACTGGAGAGAAAATGTGAAGGCTGCATGTCACACCTCTGGTATTTCACACCTCTCAGGATCTCTGGCCACCTCCACCTCGGCAGCAGCTCCTCCTTCCAGCTAGCTGCCTTTGCAGCTCCTCCCTGAGCAGGACAACAGCAGCAACAACTGATGGCACTGCTGTCTGCTGCTGTGACCCACCACCACAAACCTGTTCCACACACTGGTATGTACCCCGAAATGCTGCATGAGCCAACATCACAGGCGCAGAGCTAGTACCAGCCACCACTACTGCTGCTGCTGAAGGTGAGGATACCTGGCAAACAAAGAGAACACCCCAACATAACAGCTGTGCAGTCACTCAAACAAGAGAAAGTAACACTGGAAAACAACTCCTCAGAACTCAAGGATCACTCCTAGTCCCCAGCCTGTGAATCAGTGGCGTGTTGCTCATGAACACCAATTTAGATGTCTTACCTCCATAAAAGCACACTAGAAAAGTATGCAATATGTACAAGAGCTATATGAAGAGAGTCCCAAGCCTCTCTTGAAACATCCCCTGCAAAAACTGACTACAAGGTCATACTTTTAAAGTATCCCAAATGATGGCTAGGCTCCCAGACTGATAAAAGAATTGTGAAGAGAGGGGGGGAAAATAGGTGTTTTTTTAAACCAGTCAGTCAAAAGAAAGAGGTGAAATTCTGGCCTTGATCAGAGACCATAGAATTTGGGCCTGTTGGCCAGTTTTAAGGCAATCACCTTTCTCTGATATCTCTGTTCTGCCATGCCATAGCGTTGCAAACATCTGGTAGGCTCAGCTTCCTGGCAGAACATACTGCCAGAATCAGTGGGGCTGGCTGGGTACCTCCATAGCTGCCTGTGGAGAGAGGCACAAGGTGCCAGCCTTCTGCAGTCAGTTTGTCATGGTGCAGGTGCTCAGCACAATGACAGCTGTAGGGTTCCCCAAGCTCACAGGCATGGCAGGCAAACAAAACAGCTACCCAGGAAAAGTGCTATAGCATCCCACAATCTTGGGAGCAGCTGTGTTTGAATGAAAACATCCACATGACTATCAAAGATAACTGCTCACATTGTGTTTTAGTGATCTAAGCAAGCTTTCGCTGAATACTACAGATGCAGCATTCTCCCTTTGATTCCCAGGCCACATGTCCAGAAATACAAAAGCCTGCCTTGAATAGGCGTACAACTTCCGTCTTTGCTAGCTCCACTTCCCCCTTGACACCGCTCCCTAGCACAAACAGCGTTCGTTTCTCTTGACCCTACTCCCCGGCACAAACAGCGTTCACTTTTAGTACACTAGCTGTTCCTGCCAGCAGGCCTAAGGAGATACCGCCCCAAAAGGCACAGCTTCTTTTCAGATCCTTTTCTTTCACAGCACATGGGAAGGATCCAGTTTCATTTTATTTGTATTATAAAAAAGCAAGCAACAGGAACAGATAAGCTCATAGTAATAAATATACTATGAATAAAGGTAAGGAAAAAAAACTGTGAAGAGTTAATCTACGCAGCAACTTGGCCAGCCTCGGAGGACGGGGAGACCTCTGCAGGCTCCAGATGGAAGTCCTTCTACAGCAATGAGGCCTGACCAGCAGTGGCTGAAGTTGCTCTCAGTATTTCATATGCGTTCATTTCATCTGTATTAAAGCCCTGGAAAAGGATGTCTCCACAGGCTGCAGCCACTATGACCCCTTCAATCACTGCAGCAGCTTTCAGTCAACCTTAAAACACATTTTTCAGTCTTTTGTGAAAACAATTACCAGTTCCAGATACACATATCTGCAACACCTACTTTCTTGCTTTTCTCTTTTCAGCTCAGCTCACAGTAGCAGCAAACTCTATGGCAGGCTCTCCTGTAAACACAGAGGGAAGAAATACCATGGCTTCCTTCTAAAACCTGTGCAGCTGTTAAACAGAACAGGTTAAGGAAACAAGTTAAAACAGCGTATTTTCAGAGCACAGAACTTCTTTGAATCTTCATTGGATTAACCACATTTAAACAGTTTAAGTGTCTGCTGAGGGGCTGGGGTAAGTACAACTGAGCTCCACTGCTACTACCAAAGCAGTACGCCTTGGGTGCACACTGCGATGGGGTGACTGAACCCTGGATACAACCAAGCTTAAGGAATCCCACGGTTAGATCCACCTGTACACAGAGCACGTTTCTTGTCTTTTCTCTTCCTCTCATGGTTACATGACAGCAGGTTTTCTATCAAACTGTTCTAGACACTGGTTTGAAGTCCTGTTACAGACTTGACTCTGGACACAGCAAGGCCCTTTTAGGGCTTCCAGAAGGTTGGTGCATCTCCCTGTGGTCTGTAGCCTCTAAGCAAAGTGGACTGAAACAGCTTAAATGGGAGCCAGGGCGGAAGGAAGATTATCACTGCAGACAGCCCAGCTTCTGAAAGCACAGAGACTCTCACCCAGGAGGGGACGAAGACTGCAGCATGCGGTCCCTGACTTTGGAAGCAATGATGTCCCAGCACTGCAGTTCCTAATAAAATTTGTTTGCCAGAAGGGGAAGAAAAACCTACATCATCGTTTCCATTTTTCATTTTGCTTCCTTTTATGAACAGCTGCATCACACTGTCTTGCATCTGTGTGTAAAGGAGAGGGGGAACGTAATTTGCTTCACCCCACACTGAAATGCAACACATTAGGGTGCACCCCAATGTGCTCTTGCAGTTGCCTGAGCCCTGGACTGACAGAAGGGAGAACAGTTTGGCCTCAGACTCTGCTGCTCATACCCGCTGGATTGGTGACTTGCTTCTTACAGGCTGGGGATCCAGTGGCCGTCTGAAACAACTCTAACTGAGTAAGTACATGAACAGGTCTTTAAATACAGAATGGCTTGGGTATTTCTTATCATAAACAGTGTATGTTACAGAACCCCCATCTTTTTCTGAGGGCTGCGTGGGGAAATTGGGCAAAAAGTTTTAAGCTTAAAACACTGTCAGGGACACGTACTGACCTTTAATGGCTAGATTTTATTGGTGTTTCTGTGAGCATATGAAGGTGCTACATGTTAAGTTAAACCCATGAGATACCCAGGACACCACTGACAAAAACCGAGAGCTCTGTCTCCAGGCTTCTGGGCGCGTTCCTGTTCTGCATCCCTTTCACAGGAAGGACACAGAACAGAGACTGCACTCTGTGGGAAGCAGTGTATCTCCCTAATAAAAACAACAGCAGGTATACTTGCCTTTGTCAACCAAAAGCACCCTTCTCTGGGATATAGCAACTACGTCACAATATAACACAACCACCCAGAGGTTCGTGTATGCATATATACATATGTGTATATGTAGAGGAATTATAGAGGACTGTATGAAAAGCTTATTTGTAAGAAATTTGTGATGATTGGTAAACACATGAGGTATGAATTGTTAAAAAGAAAAAAAAAGGGGGGGGAATTGTAGAGGAAGGAAGCTGGGTTAATTAATATTGATAACATACGGCTGTGGGCTGGCTTCAGGGGCAGCGGGTTGGCCCATGTAGGCAAGGTGCAGCTGTGGCTGGTTCTGTGAAGTGGTTGGGCAGCCAAGGAAGAAGCAGAGAGTGTGAGCGTGCCCTGGATGAGGAGAGACTAGGAGAAGGCAGCAGAGGGACTGGCGTGAAGAGTATGTTGGTATGAGATGGTAAAAGACCTTGTTGCAGCTTGATAGTTTGGGAGTGCTGTGACGTATATATATACACACACATCCACAAACACCAAAATTAGACACCTGCTTTCCATGCTCCAAAATAGCTGACTTATCTGGAAAACCTAACCCCAAAGACCTGTTTTAACCCTAAACAGGCCACCTATTCATAACTGGAGTCATTCCACCATAAGCGCGCGCACACACACACACATGCTTTTACCACCTTTTGGTTTTTAAATTCCTTTGTTAAGTCTTGCCTTTATTTAGATTATAACAATCTCTGTGGAACTAACTGCTTTTCTTTTCAGTAAGTGCCCAGTCCACTTTTGGCTTCTGCAAAATAAATCATGGAGATGGAGACACTGGGTCAGTGTTTCCGAAGCCCTGAGCACAACCTCTTCCAGTGTACTGCTTGGGAAAGGAAGAGGAAAAAGTATCACTCGCTGAAACACCGCTTCATATGGCTCACTGGAGACGCCTGCTTCAATCTGATAACAAGACTTCCTGTACCCCATACAAAGCTGGCAGAGATGCCTTAATATTGACAAGCACAAATTGCATGCCTGAGTTTTTGTTAATTGTTTATGGACT
Organism: Falco rusticolus; assembly: GCF_015220075.1. Classification (NCBI taxonomy): domain Eukaryota; kingdom Metazoa; phylum Chordata; class Aves; order Falconiformes; family Falconidae; genus Falco; species Falco rusticolus. The sequence goes on from NC_051194.1 coordinate 51,549,171, forward strand.
GAATAGCCAGCATTTCTTAAAGAAACAGAGCAGAGATCTCAGGCCTCACAGTAAAGCTTTGTATGCCCTTTTTTTGATGGCCACTCTTCAATGTTTATGAAAACTGCCTTTTTTTGGATTTGCCATTTGCCCAATAGTTTGGGAAAATCAGGTAAGGAAATTATAAAAAAACATAATTTTTTTCCTGAGTCAAGCTGAACAAAATAGAAGCAAAAAGTAAAACAAGCTTCATTTTTCAAAGCATGAAAGGAACCGAAGTCAAGACTGGTTTGAAAACTGATCCTTAGGCAGGCAAACAGACAGAGCTACATCACTGACAACAAAGCCATGCTGATTTCTATCCTCTTAAGAGCCACCTCACAGCTGTTTTTTGGGGGGGTTGTTTCTTGTTTTTTTAGAACATGCAGCTCCTCTTTCAAGATAAATATTAAAAACATATAGGAAAGTCCTCATACCAACAGAAACAATAAAGCACCAGCACAAACCTGTATTTCCTTGAATGTCCTCTCCCTTGGTTAAAGCCAGGTAAGAGAGCAAAGCACAGTTATTGACCTGACCAGGCGCAGGTGGCTGCTGCAAGGAGGTGCCGGTGAAGACCATTCCCCAGCTTACATGGCTGATATCAGAGCGTGACCTGTTGTGCCCTGGTTTGAATGTGGAGGCTTCCTCATTCTGCACCAGGATGTCATTCACTGAGCGGGGCCTGTCTCTCCTCCGCTGGCAGATATTGAAGATGTTAAAAGCTGCGGTCTCCCCTTCCCCTGCCCAAGCAAGGTTGTCAGCAGCTGTTCCCCTCTGCACCACATGCTGGTCTTTGGCAGGGAATACTGTTTGAGCTTTGGTTTCCAAGAGGCCATTTTTGCAGTGATCCCATAAGAGGCTACTTTTGGCTAAGGAGGCGACATTCCTCAGATTCCTGCTCCCTGTTACCTGATCAAATACCTCGTGCCCAACCAGTTCCGGCACCTCCTGTACACCGTAGACCTCAGAGGGCTGCACAATCTTTTCAAGCTTAGTATCAAAACTATTGAAAAAGTCTTCAGTCACTTCCAAGGCAGGGCTAATGTCATCAACTTCAAGAGCCTCCATATCCTGCGCTGCCAGTGGGGCCAAGGCGTCGCAATGCGTTAAGAAGACACCACATGAAATCCAGAGAAGGAGATGCTTGACATCTGTCCTTGGCACACCATCAACTTAGAGATGGTGGGGCAAATACATTCACCAGCCACAATCCTTAGTGGTAGAAAGGAACCAAATCAACCCGTCTTCAGATGGGAGACTTACTATCCACTGATCAATCGGGCTACAGTCTCTCTATGAAATAAGCTCATAGTGACGGAGAATACCTGTAAAACAAAGCAAAACATCATGTCAGGAAGGGCCTTTTCCCAGGTAAATACATTTAATCACATCACTTCTCTCACAGTCCCCTTGATTTTACTTTCTCCATCTGACACCACGCTGGTTGTGTATGAAGAACCCCTTTGGGGCTTCTGTTGTTCACTTTCTGTGAACTCTGTATTATCACTTCTTGAACTGAAACTTAGAGACAGCATGATGGGGCACAAGGTAAAGGGAACAAAAGGGATGCCATTTGTTAACCAAGCTTTAGAAAGCTGCACTGAGGGGCACTGCCAACATCACAAATGCAGTCACCTAGGGAATGCTTGGTACAGGCTCCCTTCAGGCTGTAAGAAAAGGCTGAGAAACGAAGGGTTAGTAAAATAGGCCAATCAGCCTCAGAGAGTTTGCCACCTCCTCTCAGATTGCTTGCACTCCCAGTTTTAGGAGACCAATATGAGTTCTACAGCAGCTACTTGGCCTACTTGTCTGCATAAAGAGAACTGTGGTATTTGCCTAATAAATCAATGCTATTAGGCTGCTGCAAAGCACTGCACACAAGAGTTTCCCTCTAGAGTATCACTGGGAACCTAAATGAAACCACATGGCAACCTAAGCCCCAGAAAGACCATGCATTCTACCAGCAAAACAAAACATGCCATAACCCGCACCATCACAAATCTGCAGATCTTTACTTCCAAGCTGTTGACTGACTGGACATAACATAAGAATAGCAAAGGGCTTTAAAGCTAGAAGTACTGAAGAACTGTATTGACCCACCTGAGCGCACACTTGTGAGGTGGAAGGAAGGGGGGTTTCTGTTCCTTGTAGTGTAATAACAGGGTGTCTCATTGCTGACTTCTGTCTCACCAAGCCTGCAGCCTTCTAACCTCACCCTCTTGAAGTTCTATCCACAGTGCTGCCATGCTTGAGGGAACTGCATGGTAGGCATGTTTCAGTTAGGGAAATCAGAAATGTGGGCAAGTTCTTGGGACACGGAGACTGGACATTTGCGCTAGCAGGAGAACAGCTCCAACAGCTGCTAGGAGAAATCATGTACCTGGAGTCTGTACATGCAGAAAAGCCCGAAGTCAGAGATCTACATCCCAGCTTTCACCCCATCAGCTCAATCCTAGAAGCAGCAAAGCTGCATTAGCTCAGTGCTCTACCTAGATTAATACACTCTTAACAGAACTAATTAGCCTGCGCAGGCCTGATAATTAACAGCTCATTAGCTTGTGAACGCTGCTGAAGTGCTACCAGGACTCATGAAGATTTACACTTAGCAGGAAAAAACATCTATTAAACATCATCAAACACAGATAATACTTCTATTTAAGGGGTTTTTTTTTCAATCCAGGACAGTCTATTTGCCTAACTTCTATTAGCAAAGTTGTTTAATGAGCATTCTTTTCCTATAGCAAGGAGTAAGGAGGCCAGCAGCCCGTCAAGAAGGGGGCACAGAATCCTGTAGCACAAACCAATTCCCTCTGTAATGACATGCTGGCTTCTTCCCATCCCTGCTTCAGTTTTGGACAGCCACGACACAGTTGTGTTTGACATCAGCAGTTCAGACCATGATTTCTGCAAACGCACTCCAAGTAAATAACTTTCAATAACCCTGGAAACTTTGAGCCTTTACACGGAGAACTTCTTCCCCATATCTCACTTCAAGGATTCACTTCAGTAGCCTCATGGTGAACCAGGACTAAGATCACTTTCAACAAGTAAATGTAGAGTAAGACATTGAAGGCAGAGCCAGAACCACAACCAGAGGGCTCAGGAAAACATATCTGCAGTGGTTTCGAATTGGAATGGTATGGGAACAGACCCTCGGCAAAGCTGTACAACTGTGTCAGTTGACAGCAGTGGGAAATAAAGACATCCTGGGCACATCTGCATTGTCAGCTTAATGCAGCACAGAGTTCACTCTTGAAGCTCATTCCTGTCAGCAACCCCAGAACAACGTTCTGCTCACTGGTACCCTAGAGCTTGGGAGCTCCAGGAACAGGCTAAGCGATATGATGTGGTGCAACCCATCCACTTAGTCTACATCCTGCTATGACATGTCTTTAAAGCAAGAATGATATTTTGAAGTTGCAAAACTGCAACAGGCATTCATTTGAACAAAATCAGCACTAACATAATCATACACCAACAGTGAAAGCTACAGGCTGGCCCACTCAAAGATGCTGCCTCACAGGGGTTGGCAAAGAATACAGCCTTGCTCCCACTCAAGGGACTGGAGCAGCAATCGCTCCAGAAGGGCTTGTGACATTCCACTGAAGCGTTTCAGTGGTAGTAGATGCAATGTTGCTCTGTTCTTTACTTTAAATCATTAGGAAAGGTGGAAAGCAAGGGGGAAAAAATTGGCACTTACATTTAACAGGTTCATTTTTAAATGCTGGAAGCTTCATGTGGCCGCATGTTTCTCTGGATTCTGTGAGACAGGAGCTATGCAGTGTCTTGCAGCCAAGTGTGGTGATGCCGAACTACAAACTGACCTCGCATCCAGTAAGATGCTGAATCACAAGGTCATGAGAAGATGACAGGCCCCTGCATCACACAGCTCACAAATTGCAGCACTCATACCTTCCAAACTATTCTGTTTTTCCTGCCCAATAAAGATGTGAAATGTGACCTCAATGGTGGCAGGCTCATCCCTTCCTATACCGCCAAGAACCTCCCCGGATCAAAGAAAGAATTGTGCCAGTAATTCCCACTAGCACTGGGATTCTGTGATCATATATCCTCCATAAACACAATTTGGCATTTTCTGACAGTGGCACTCAACAAAAATTTAATTCAGACTTCTGCACTAATCTGGTGCCAAATGAAAGCAAACTTTGATATGGCAGTAAACAGCTCCATCAGAATCGCCTCCAGGAAGGAAACGAGCGGAAATCACTTGCTTCACATGAAGGGGGAAAAAAAGGCAAACAACAGGATAGGATGAACTCCTTTTAAACTACTATAAAATATATTATCTTATGCATTGTTTCTTGGAAACACCTGAAATTTTCCAAAGACAGTCAGTCTAAGGCAGTGAATAGGAGAGGAAGAGAGAAGCATCAGCCCAAACTATTAAAGACTGCCAAAGCTATACGCAACTGTAAGCAGGGATTTGTTATGGGAAGTACAAACCTAACAACTCATTCAGGCCCCTGGGAACTAGTCTTACTGAAAAAAAGGTGAAGGAACATGGTGTACTGTATTTTGCAAAAACTGCTGGGCACAGGGATTGCAGCAGCTGAGAAACATGCTTTTTCTGTATGTCTGCCTAGTGCAGATACAGCTTTCGTCCATGAACATGCAGCGGTCAGGTAATTAATGTGCACTTACAACATGAGTAAAGTCTTTACTATCGTGAGTTTATAGTGGCCATATTACCCACATGGCTGAGGTAAACAGCAAGGATTGCTGCCTGCACCACATGAATCACAGAAGTTCAGTTTAGTCATTAGTCAAGATTACTTCCGTTAGAGAAGCCACAGGGACTTAACCTAGGTTTCAGCACAGTCTGACAGCAAAGAAAAATCATGGATGACAAATGCCAAAGCATGTACACTGGAAGAGATCATTTAACTTCCTGATGTTCTTTTCTGGATCCCCACGGGACAAGGAAAATACCCAGGCATTGCATAGCAAAAATTAAAATGCACAGAAAAGGCAAGGGTAGGAAGCAATCTTGCAGGTGATTCACACCACCACTACAGGCACTCACTGCATACCCCCAGATTACACACTATGTTCAGGACTGTTATTCTAGCTCAGGCAGGAGAGAAAGCTAGAGCCAGCATGAGTTTAGGAACCAGTGACTGAAGAGATCCATTTAGCTCACCAATCCATACAGAAAGTATATATAAAAGAAGCACCTTTCAGTCTAGTTTCCTAAGGAAACAGGGTTTGTGCCACCATCCTGCCTATCTGCCATTTATTCTCCTTCTCTCTCTTTCAAGCTGCATGGGTAAGTTCAACTAGATGTGACAAAGCAGTAGTATCCTTAAAGATGCAGTTCTTGAACTGTTGTTCATCAATGCACAGGAAACAGGCCCAAACTCACCTTCCTGCTAAGGGGGAAGCAGGCAAAACTTGATCCCTTATGGAGGTCAGTGTCACCACATGGGTCTCTCCAAATTAGCCACAGCACAAGTGGTTAGTGTGAGATGGATATGAAAACGCTAGAATGCAGAGGAGGAAAGCAGGAAGGTGGAATAGGAGGCATCACACAACTTGATAAGCAATCTTGTTGGTTTTGGTGCTCACAGGACCTCCTCTTCAGTACGCGGGTAACAGAGATGTATAAAACAATGAGTGATACACAACAGATAAATAGGAAATCCCTCTTTTCTCTTGTATTTGGAGAGAAAATTAGAAAGGAACAACCAATGACGTTCACAGGCAATGTGTTCTGGAGGAAATGCATAAATCAGAGCTCTTGGCCAGCAAAAGATAGCAAAAGGCAGATAATAATGTTAAAAGTCCTCCAAGTCTCACCGATTCCTAACGACTCTTAGGCTCAAATTCCTGGCAAAGATTTGGGTGCTTCTGAGAATTTTATCTCAAGAGCAGAAGAGGAGTTTTACAAGTTACCTGTATGCAAATAGAGGACAAGGGTGCCTCAGCTACTGGAGAGCTTGCCTTATCCCCTTCTCAGCACTCTGGAACCTGCCGTGGGAACCAGCTCTCCTTATCTCATGCTGCATTGCAACTGTGGGCTGAAACTCCAATGCCAACAAAGAAAATAGAAAGGGATGTTCTTTCAATTGGGCAACAAATTGGTAGCAGAAAAAATTCAAGCAGCCTCAGGGACCTTTATTTCTGTTGTGTTGCAGGCCCGGACCACTACAGTGCAGTTTATGGGCTGTGACAAGCCTGGTCTGAACAACAGGTCATAAGAAAAGATCGATGTATACCCTCTTTGAGCACAACCCACTGAGGCTGGAGCAGCTAGTACCTAATGAGTTTTTTCGCCTGTCAGCCTGAGCAGCCTCAGCCTATGACCTGAATGTCTTCCAGTGGTACTCTGAAAAATCACAGCCTACGGGTTTTGCTGCTACAAGGATTTCTGACTAGCTTTATCGGTCACGTCAGCCAGGTATTGCCCAGAACCTAAATGGGACACACTTAGGTCAGTGACAGTCCCTGAAAACCAGGCTCTGCTGCGCAGAATCCCAGAAAAAAGCTATGGAACTGAAGACTTAGGCGTTACCTCTTAGTTAAGAAGTTGAGCTATATTTATCAGCTGGGCACACCTGAATGGGTAGAAGAAAGAATGAGGATGCACAGATGGCTGACTGTCACACACAAAGCCTTTTACCACTGCCTATGCACTTCTATACATCACTGATGCAGAACACTTGCAGAAGTAGTTGAAGAACTGGCAGTGGCAGCACAAGGCCCTTAAGGTATTGTGGAGTGCCCTCTTTCCAGCATCACCTTGCTGCAACTAGATGGCAGATGCTGCTTTATTTATTTACAGTACAGCAAGACCTACTCAGCAAACATTCTCCATCTTGTTCTAACCAGAAGCTTTTTCAAAGCATGATGGCATCTAGTTCTCTCCCCAGCCAGAAGCCCTCTCTCCCTTCATTGTACAGGAAGCACAGTATTACAGCTGCTGTGGTTGAAGCCTCAGCATACACTGTCCCCGGTCAGATCCATCATGCTGCATGCCATCCATATGTAACCAGTCCTGGTTCAAAACACACTCCTAGCAGTTATGAATTCCACACATACACTGGCCAGTTCTTTGAGCAGCAATTGAAAGCTACGCTCCTGCTTGCCTCTCATACTCAATTTGGAGAGGCAACTGATAACTAGGAATTTCATAAGGACAATTCCAGGGAGCAAGCATCAGCTGGCACACTGTCCCCGTACAAACTATCCCATTTTCTTGTATCCTGGCTGTATTTTGTTCCCTCAGCACAAGGCAAGCCCTCTCCCCAAGTGATTCCAAAACTCCAGGTGACCTACTGTTGTGTACACCAAGTGAGCAACACAGCACACAAGGTTGTCACATCCATCATTTAAATGTCTGGATGAAATTTACTGTGCCTTGAAAGAAGATAAAACTACAAGAAACATTTAATATGGAACGGGGAATCACCATTTCAAAAAGGCTGCCATGTGAGTCCATGGTTGGTTCAGCATGGCATGAATAATTATCTTTAGATCACATTGTTAAAGCCCCTCTTCAAAAGCCTCTTCCCCCCACACACAACTGAGAAATTAATTGCTTCAAATTTTCAGAAAATACTAGTTTTAAAGTGTCTCACATGAATACCTTCTGTTTAATGTTCCTGCACAAAACCACTGACAATATTCAGGAAAAGCTCACAAAAACTGAAGAAAGAAGCTTTCTCATCAGGAATGCTTGGCTATAGGGCCAGGTGCTAGAGAGGATAACTGAATGTAAGCATAACCATTTTCATGTTGTAAGCCCACCTGTTTGCTACAGTCTCATTGCCCTTAAGGATGAAATCAACCACCAACATTTATTAGTGAAGAAGAGCTCCCACATCCTGTCTGCTAGACCCAGGGAGAGGCAAAGAGCAGGAACAGCTGCAATTAACTTGGTACAATTAACCTGCAATCATAGTCAAACTAAAAGCCAGCAGTGACCTTTCACGCTACAGAAAACAAAACAACCAACTGAGAAAAGATGAAATGAAGAAAGAGGTGAAACCAGGGAGGTAGAAGAACACCATATTCTGTGAGGGGAAGCAGACCCTTAGCAAAGATACATGAGTCTCACTCTGTGAAGCACGTTTCCCCCAGCTTCTGATCTGACCCAGTGCCTTTAACAAGGAGGCTCCCCAGGCATCCTCCCTATGTGGGCAACTAACACACCACAGCTAAAGAACACCTCATCCAGTGATGAGCACACAGTAATGAATAATAAACAGTGCTTATAGACTATGTTACCTTTAATTTTAACTGCACTTTGAAAACAGTAATTAAAATGTAAGAAACTCTAAGCTGGAAAGCACACAACAGCCTGCTGCGCCAGAACAAAGTGAGTCCAGAGGGTGAGGAGGACCCAGCAGAGGAAGATGGACCACAGAAAGCTTTTCTCTTCTGGAGACTGACTGCCACACAGCTCTCCCAAGATCTTTATCACTGACTCCTTTGCCTTGCAGCCATCTGACACACATCCCTCCTGGCTGAGGAGCACCACCGAGTAACCATGGGCTGTATCACTTCCCGTGGGTGAGTAACCATTTGAAAACTCAGTATCTGGACTGGGACTCGACCCTTGGCAAGGAAATGAACAGAAAGCAAAGCAGACTGACTGGAGGGGAGTTAGGTGATGGTGACACACTGTGCAGGCTGCAGGCCAGCCAAACCCGTCAGCATGTGGGCACCTTTGTACGTTATACGAGACGAAAATCTGGCTACCCCCTTGAGCGTGCTCCCTGTTGGCTGGCTGACCTTACAAGGCAGGGTATCAGGCAGAGGGGAACAGAGGCTCTCCTGAGGTCTAGCACCGCGCCTGTAGATCCTCTGGAAGCAAACACTTCAAACCCACTTCAGGCAGTAAGTCCACATGGACAAACAGAATGAAGCGTTGCAGTGGTTTGGCCTGAGGCACGAACGCATTGTCTTAAACATACCTGTAGCCTCAAATAACAACACGAGTGAATTATCTCTATCCTTGGGTTCATTCGCTTTGTGTCTACAGATTTGTGTGAAGTTCTACAAGTTGCATTTTCCATGTTTCCCATGACTACAAGAACTCCTCCCCGCTCTGCAAGGCAGACACACAACACAAAACAGCCGGTTACCTCCCAAGTTCAACACAAGTAGTACAGAGACTGCCAGGTAACAGAGTATCCAAGACGGGTGATACAAACCTCCAGTACAAAAGGAAACACGACTGAACTGGACACTCAAGAAACAACAACCAACATGGCTCAGTCTAATATTTCTAATTGTATCTGTCATGATGTACCAGCTTGTCTCCTGCTAGGATGTGGGGGAACTTTGTATATGCCAGGTGAAATTTTTTTTTTTTTCAAAAAATAAACATTTCTGGCTAATGCAAACTGAAATTTTGTAAGTATGTCCCTACTCCACACTTCCTAGAACTACACTGAAGGGAAAAGACAGACAGCCCCTAAAAACTTTAACCTTTTTTTTTTTTTTTTTTTTAGAAATAAAGAGATCAGAAATTAAAGTATTTTCAGTTTGTCCCTATGCATTCCGAACAGAAATAAAAGGCACATTTTGTTCTTGAGAATGTTGCTCCTCCAGGACCCATTTACAGAGACTGTTGAGAATCAGGCTGCTGAGCTTTCAGCTGTTGTGTGCAGCCACGTCCTGCTGCACCCTGAGGTGGCTGCATTTAAGAAATGAAGGACATACAGACCGGGGGCTGCCAGAAGTCAACATTTATCTCCTTATAACTAGGACTCAGAAGATACTTTTGGACCTTTCTAGATGAAGCACTAGCTAATATAAACAGCAATTTAATAATTGCCCCAGAGACCAGAAGGAGGGTAAGAAACACAGCATCTCCCACAAGAACATGTGAGACATTTCTTCCCTGACATCATGGTGTGGCCATAAGAAAATATACTCAACATCCAAATCTGCCCAGCACACAGCTATGAGTAGCCCTGATCTGTGACTGCAGCCAACTCATCTCTAACCGTGGTACTCAAAGAGCTCAGCTGGGACAGCACAAGCCTTTCTGCAGTGAGACCTGGGTTCCCCATAACTATTAGTGGTTGAACGCTGACATTGATGGAAATACAGTGTTTAACAACAACTTCATTTCAAACCTCAAACTAAGCCCTCCTCCTGTCTTTCAAACAGCCAGGACCACAGTGGTTTGGCGCATTAAATTAATTGGGGAAAGAGGGGCAGGGAAAGGAAAGGAAGCAGTGATCCAAATAATGCTGAAGTTCTACAAACTACCACAGCAACCCAAACCCTCAGGTCCTGGCAGCCCTGCCACAGCAGCTAACCCCACAGGCTGGTTGTAACCACATGTACCGCTAGAGTTGTGTGATTACTCAGCACAAATGCTATTTTCTAAACTGAACAATAACTTCATTACAGAAGAGGTTAGCAGAGGCTCAGCAGAAACCTCAAAACACCTGATGAAAAATGTTAATACATACTGTGACTTCACTCTGATAAAGTTCTGCAGGAATGATGTATCTAGCTACTGTAGACTACTAAGATCCTTTGTTCCACTACGTACTGCCCCATTTCATATTTTAGACTTCTGGAGGTTTTTTAATCCCAAATTTAATTCACTCATTTTGGATAAATCAGCCTTGAAAGTTGTGAGATGAAAACTACTGTTGCTTCAATCTATGAGCATTGGTCCTACTAAGATTCAGATGCTTTTATTCTAATATACTGTGCCTTTTTGTAGTCCCTTAGCGGGACTACACAGTGCCTACATTAGATTTGTCTGTACGTCTTTGCAGGATTGGGGCCGTAAGTGCATATTTGCAGAACAGAGAACAGCTCAGGCGCAAGTCATGATTCCTTACACAAACCTAATCTCGAGCTTCTTCCCCTTCCCTTACCTTGCAGTGCCGGCGACTCTAGCATCTCTGCTGATACTCCACCTAGCACACACGGCCCACATACAGATACTGTCCTGTCGGGCCTATCTGACTCCAGATGATCTAATTCCACTGGCTGGGTTTGGGTGCTTGCTTCTGTAAAAGCAGCGATTTCACTGCAATGTAAGAAGACCACGGCATTATGTCATGCTCGGAGCTATTACAGCAGAGAGGCATGCCTGCACGCTGTGCCTACACATGCTGGAGTTTGACTCTACCGGCGGGGAGCAGCCCCCATTCCCGCCGAGGTGGTGAGCGGCAGCGAACCAAAGCGCAGGGCCCTTCCCTGCGCACGGGAACGTGTCTTTCCAGACGGGCACATGACCACAGACGTGTCCGTGCTATAAATGCAAACAGGGCCAGGGCCGCGCCCGGGCCGCGCCGCAGCCCGCACACCCGCTCGGCGGGTGGGCAGCGCGGTGAGGGCTGCGGCCAGCCCGGCCCGGCGGCCCGCCCCGGGGGAGCCGGGGGACCGCGCAGACCCTGCAAGCCGCGCACCGACCCCAGCCCAAAGGGAGTATTTACCTGCCGCCCCGGGGCCGCGCTCTGCCGGTGCTCCCAGGAGGCCCGGCGCGGAGCGGAGCCGCGGGCACGGCACGGCACGGCACGGCGCGGCGCGGCCCCTCCTCGCTGCCGGGCGGCGGGGCCGCGTCCTGCCGCAAAGCCGTCCCGGCCGCCGCGGGAAACGGCTCCGCGGCACCAAGGTTCCTGCCGCCGCTGCCGCCCGCCCAGGCGGCAGCCCCGGCGCTGGGGGAGGCCCGGGCGGAGGTGGCCGGGCGGCGGTAGCGGCGGCCAGGGCCCCTCCGGCCTTGCGCCAGCTACTGACGGTGGGAGAGCAGCTCCGCGTCCCAGTGACCCACCAGCTGCTTACTTCCTCGTAAATAAATAAATAAATAAATAATCGCAAAATCTTCGGGTTTTCCTACACACACATAAGGGGTAAAATTGCACCTTTCCACGCATCTAAAGCAACCGAGATTCTCAGGGAGCTGACACCCGACTTAAGGAGAGGCAGAAAACGCAAAATCCTAAATGGATTTTTAACAATCCCAAGTGCAAACACGCTTAGCGAGACACAAAGGCTGCAGTGCAGGGAGCAGCGCAGCGTGTGAATTCAGATCCCCCCAGGGCAGCAAAACCATCTCCAGCCCAACCTGTCACCCAAAGAAAACAAAAAGTTACAAGACAATTACAAATGAGTTTTTTCATTGGTATGGATAGCATGGCACACCACCCAGCACGCCCTCACCTGAATTTTGACGTCAAGCACACAGAGCCAGGCTCCGCGCAGCACCACATGTGCATCACGACGCGGGCGCCACGCTGCCTTCCACTGACCGCAACCCAGGGGAGCCAGCGGCGCTGCTCCAAGCAGCACGGCAAGGTCAGTGCTGAGATGTAACGGCACGAAAATGCGGCGCTGAACTGGGTCTGTAAAAAGGATTCACAACAAAAGGCATGTGTTAGGTTAGCTTCCATCTGTAGTTTTTCTTCTCATATTCACACACCGACCACTTAGCATATACTGTGAAATGCGACTGGCACGACCGACAAAGTTGTGTTCGTATGGGTTACCTCATTTCAGTGACAGTAGGGATGAATCGGAGCCTTTGGCACAAAAAAAATAACAGTTTATCTGACTGAAAATTATGTAATCTTGGCCTTTACAAATTATATATTACTGGAGCACCATACATTTCAAGCACTCCTCCTAAAGATGAACGGCTTCTTCACTGGGTAAGAGTCAAAGATTGATGTTTTTATTCTAATTCAACAGTACACAAGTACACACTGCAATCACTCAAGGGACAGGGACAAGGCAGTATCATCACTTGCCATGTTATTTATTGTCATCCTGCCTTTTCTCAAATGCTACTGAGACATTTATCTCTTGGGCTCCTCAGAGGGGAAGAGGCTCTTTAGGACTCCTGGGTCTGACGATGCTTCAGAACTTTGCCTCTCTGCCAACTATGAATTACGAGTTCCCCTTCCAGGCCCAAGACACTCATGCGGGAGGCACCGGGCACACCAGTCTATCCCCTGTGGGAACAGGAATGTCAGGGAAGGAGAGCAGGTAGGCAGTGTGCACCGCGCTCAAAGAGAAGTATAAAAATCCCTCCCTTTCCTGGTTCTTATTTCACTGCTGTGTTGAAGAGAAATTCCCTGTGTTTAATGTTACGCTCATACTTTGATAATTTTCTGGGAAGTGGCTCATATATAATTTTCCACCTGTAGTGGAAAAGTGATTTCAGGCTGCAGGAGGGCATAGATGTCGTTTCATTTTAGGGGACAGAAGAGAAGAGCCTTGTTCAAGAACGCTCACCCTTCTGCTCAAAAACAGCCTCCCAGAGACACTTGGCAGCCGTAAGTCTGAAAGGACAGTAACCATGTGCCATGAACCCAAAACAATCCCAGTTGTCTTAGCAGCCAAGTCCAGTCCCAGGCATTCAGTGCAGTCAGGCACTATTCCTGCACCCTTCTCTTTCCTACAGACTCACCGTGCTCCATGGGGTTACTTGAGACCTCATTTGCCAAACACATCCAAGTATTACAACAGTTTGCATTGTGCAATTCCCAGCACTTAGCTGTGCAAGAGAGAGGAAAGGCACCTCCTGCCAGCGCTCCATGTCCTGCCAGATGCTTCCCTGGGGCCACCAAGCACCAAGGGGCCCCCTGCATCCTCACAGCATTGCCTTGTGCACTGTGGAGGTCTGCAGGAAACACCGTGCTCCCCCAGGAAAGGGGGGGAACACATAGTGAAAGAGGCTGATGATGGTCTCTTAATTTTGTCCTTCCCAGCCCTCTAAAGAGCACTTTTCCCAGCTCTAGATACTCCTCACTCTGTTCTTACCTGCTGGAAACCATTTGCAAAAGTACTGGGATGGGTAACACTTTCCATTTCATAGGCAAAATGCAATTAATGCGCATCTTTCTTATGCTTGGCTGCTAGGGAACAGTTTGCATTCAAGTTTCTAATTTTCTATTCTGTCTGAGAAGCACTTAATGAACAACTGTTACCATTTACTGACAGAAGGAAGAGATTCCATCCCCCTTTCTAAATCACATTTTTGTACCTGTGATTCATCACATATCCCTCTACCATAGCTTAAAACAACTCAATATGAGAACAGGTGACTTGACATTTTCTTCCTCTAGTTTGGTAGAGACTTCTCTTCCTGCCGCCTGTGTGCCAGTGGAAAAGAACAAATGACCAACATCATCCTTCAAAGCTGCAGGATAACACACTCTAATTCTGAAGAAATCTGAACTTTGGAAATTTTTATTACTGTATCTATCTAAGAATACAAGTTCCAGATTTTGCAATTTTCATTCTTTAAGCATATCACCATCCTCCAACATGAAATCACAAGCTGTTTCAAGCATGATATAGTGATTAAAGATATGATGGTGGCTATTCAACAGAACTTTCCGCACAGCTTGACTTCCAGCTTTGTCCCCCTTGCTTGTCAACCATCAACATATGGCCCAAAACTGAACAGAGTGCATAGAGCCATCTGGTGGTTAACTATACCATTAAACAAATTGAACCCTATATGTCCACATGACGAAGACATAAAGGAAGTCATCTTCCTTCTACTTGGAATGTCTCAAATGTCAGCTTTTTCTTAGCTTTTTGAACATGGTTCTGGAAGTCTAGAGAGTTAACACTGAAAGAGGGAGAAAATGGTTCTATCTGTTAACACTAGAAACCTAATTTAGCTGCTTACCTTGTGGGAGAGTTTGCAGGGCCGAGTGCACTCCTTTAGATCTGAACATCTCCCATGAGTCCTGCCGAATCATCTTTCAAAGACCAGATCATTGTACCACGTATTCCTGAGTTTGGCTCCTGTTGACAAGAATTCAAACATCTTTCTCAAAATAGGAAACTCTCAAGAACCCTCTGGGCACATTCTTTGCTGGAAGGAGCAATGCTCATTTATTGTGGCCATTGACAGACTTGCCAGTTCTCACCAGCTGAGCATTAGACCCACTGTTTTTCCCGGCTGCCTCTGAAGAAGGGGCCTTTTTTCACACGTTTTAATTACTGACTCCCTACATAGAAGCTATTACCTCACAGAAAGGCCGTTAGCTGGCATGTTCAGCACAAGATGAAGCCTTTCCGATAATTGTTCCTTGAGTTCATGTTTGTGAAAATAAGTATCATCAGATGATTAAATTAAACACTGCAGCCAGCCCGGCTATACACTATTTTCACTTATCATGCAGAAGGGGAGATCAAAGAGAAAGGCTCAGGTAGAGTTATTCCAACTCCTCCAAGTTTGGCTGATAGCTACCTATTAAACACACTAATTAGCTTCCTGCTTGGGGTGTGCAGTACAAAATTAACCCTCCCGAAATTGGGCAGTATAGCCATTTCCATGCTCTGTAATCAACTGGATGCAGAGGGATGCCTGTCACCTCATTTTCTCTGTAAAGAAGCAGCACAGCTGGATTCTGTTTTTGGAGCCCCTTGGGCCTCCATCCCCTTTTGGTGTCTTGTGTGGGTGTGAGGGGAGAGCCGTGCCAGGGAACATGGGGAAAGGCTGGGGCACTCCTCTTTTTCAGTCCTGAGGGGCTTCTGCCTCCCAGCTCTTCCCTTCTTCCCCTTTGGTGAGCAGATGTGCCGTCTCTGTGCTCCTGCATCGAGCCGCAACACGGCTCCCGCAAGCCCCCTGGCTCAGGCGTTACTTAAACAGGGATTGTTTTTGAGATGGAGTTCCACCCAGTACTTCCCTGCTTTGCTTCCTTGGGCCGTGGAGGGCAAGAGAGGCGAGCGAAAGCAGTGGGCAGCGTAGCCCAGTTCCCACTGCCAACCCGCAGTCCTCCCCGTGAGCACACACACACTCACACAACCACAAAGCTCTGCTATTCTTCTGCTAATGGGATTGGCACCGCTTAAAGCAGTCTGCGAGGGTATTGTCTGCAACCACAGCAAGAGAAACATTATTCAAAGGCCATTCAGGCCCCAAAAGAAGCGGCAGAGCAGAGTAATTATCGCAGACTCTCCATTAACGAGGGCATCTTTGCTCTTTGTCTGTGTTGGTTTAATAAGGGCCACTAATGGGGCCGGGGGAGGGGCACACTAATGCTTCTAAACAAACCTCCTTCCCTTCCCCACCCCCGCACTGTGAGGAGAGCTGCCTTTATGGGCACTGACAGCCGAGCTGGGAGTTACCATATTGCAGAGTGACCTTCGGGAAAACTTGGTGCGAACCCAGCCGCTTTCAGCCCCATCCCCACCGAGCCGCTGGGAGCATCGTTTGGGTCGCTGTTCTCTTTCAAGCCTTTCCATATTTCCCGGTGCTTGCCAGGCACCCCCTGCCCGACCTC
Organism: Falco rusticolus; assembly: GCF_015220075.1. Taxonomy (NCBI): domain Eukaryota; kingdom Metazoa; phylum Chordata; class Aves; order Falconiformes; family Falconidae; genus Falco; species Falco rusticolus. Next base: position 51,565,427 of record NC_051194.1, read on the forward strand.
TCTCATGTCATCTTGTGACCCTTCATGGCTGGACACAACGGCACTGAGTGGCAGTAATGAGGGACGACAGTGCAGATTAAGTTCTCGCAGCAAAACCTGGGGCTGCTGTCCGTTATCCAGCAGCTGTGATTGGGAGATGCTGCTGGGAAGGCAGGACGGGAGCAGCCTCCCCTCCCCACACCGCTGAAGGAGGCAGGCTGGGATCTAGCATGGGGCCATACCTCCTACCTTCTGGCTGTGGGTGCTTTTCTGGTGATGGAGAGATGGCGTGACACAAAAGCCAGCATGAACCTCCATCCTGAGATCCTTCAAAGCCGCTGTCAGGACCATTTTAGAATCCTTCTGAGGGGCTCCTAGACTGTCCCCACCTTCAAACACCAGTTGTACGGGGCCAACTTCTGAGGCAGTTTGCAATAGTACAGGGTCAGATGCACGCTGGTCACTTAAACAGTGAAATGTAGACAAGATGTCTCAAGAGGTCTCTGCAAAAGCCAGCATTCAAACAGTGAACTGTAACGATGCATGCCTATATGAATAATATAGCCTTTTTCAACTACAGAGTACAAGGTGGTGTGGGTACAAGGCCGAGAACTGCTCGACTCATTTCTAGCCAATGAGGAAACTGAAGAACAAGAAAAGGAAATTATTTCCTCGAGTTTGTGCAGATCTTTTACTGAAGCCAATCCCTGGACATTGTGCTATTCTACCTAACCTTCAAATGAAGCACCCCAATGGATGGTTGTATGGTACAGCCAGACCACGGACTGCAGAGACAAAGCAGCACCTGTGTGCCTGTGTACCTGTGCACGTGCATGTCACCAGTTTCAGAAACTGCACTAGTAGCCACCCAATGTCAGTGCTGCCTCTTTTGTTATAAGAAATGGCTTTATTCAGCTGAAGTATGGAATGACAAACTTCTCTGTACAGGCACCCACCCAACCCTCTCTACTTAAGCAAATATCCTGGTGCTAAAGTTTTATCCCAAACAGAGGAAGAAAGATTATGTGGGAACTCCTCACTGCTTAAACCACAAGACTCTGGTTTGAAGAAACAGACTCCTCACAGGATTTCACACTTCTTTCCTGAGGGCTTGGTAGCTTTGAAATTTTCATGATTTTGGCCTTTTCCTTTCAACATTTCACCAGTAACTACATCTCTTGTAACAAAAGAAACTTTTCATAAGTGCTCCTCTGACTCATCTCTATAGGATCAAAACATCTCAGAACAACCTTGCAAGTCAAAGAGAGAGCAATCACCCTTTACACACAGAATGCTGAGGCACAGGGAAATTAAATAACAATACCTGAGGCCATTCTTGCCACGGCAGAATGTGGATACAGTTCTTTCTCCAGATTCAGTCTTGCTGCAGTGTTCTGAGATCAGTGGTATCCCTTCTCCCTCTTTTGAACTGTCTGGAGGACCACACTCCTGAAACAGAAAATAAGTCCTAGCATTTCATTCTTCATGTTAATCACAGTTTCTGTTCATATTCTCTTTTTCTTTTTAGAAGAATAATCATTAAACATATACAAAGGAACTGCTTTTGCCTATGGATTTTGCAATCTAAATGAGGGAGTTAATACACTGATAAATAAAGCAATGGGTTACCAGGAGCACACGGCCCAGCCTCTGACTGGCTTTGCTTTGTAAGTGTCTAAATGTCATCCTTCTTTGCCACTAGCAGTTTATTGTAAATGAAGGTGATAGTTGAACAAAAAATAATAGCGACTCAGAAGGGAGAATTGAGATCTTGTTGATATCCAAAGCAAGGGGAAATGGAGAGGTAAAAAGAAAAAATAAAAAAAAGTTGGGTTATGGCTTAGAAGATAAAGGTACCACAGAAAAAGCAATTGTAGCATGGGAAAGGAAGAATGGTCAAGGCAGACAAAGAGATTTATCACAAGGAAGGGGAGTTTTGAGAAACCCCCTCATGAAGGCAAACTCAGTGATCAGCTTGTGCATGGCAGGCTGAAATGACTTGGTCCTGTGGTAGAAGGGAGGAGAGCTCGTAGCAGTGACAGAGATAGGATGGGCAATGAGAGGCTGCTGGGTCTATTTCTTGGAACTTCACCCAGAATAGTACAGTTGAAGGTGAGGCATCTAGTACGAAAGAGATGGGAACACAGCAAGCAAGGTCTTGGAGCAAAAGCTTCAGTCTGACAGCCATGGCCTTGTCAGCAAGTGTTTGTCCAGTGTATTCTCCTTCAGGTATAGCTCCTGCAGGGAGCAGCAAATGACTACATTGGACCTCGTCAAGTCAGTTTTATTTAGATTTGCTCTTTAATACCTATAGTTTAGCACCAGGATATTTTCTCCCTAGTTTTCCCTTCTTTTTTCTGTATTAATTCTACTAGCATTTGAGGTTAACAGACAATGACTAAGTGGATTCCTCACAGGTTGTTCACTCTGCTGCTGTTATCCTGTCACACTTTAATTAAACTATCTAACCAAAATCTGATATGAATCCTACTAAAACAATGAATAGGTGTGCATTAGCTGTGCAGTTTTGGATTGTGCCCTGAATTGTGTTTGAGCTCATTAATGTAGATTTGAGCTGTTTTTTCAATTGCACCTGTGCCTTGAAACCCAGGGGAAAACAAATAGAAGTAAGGACAAATAAAAGATGCCTTTCCAGAAAATCATTTGTGTATGTTTGTAAACTACTGCAAGCAGAAGACACACTGAAATATGGAACAGGAAGCAGCTATTAATCTCTGCAAACGCATCCCGGTTTACTTCAATGTCACTTCCCTGCTTTGTCTTCATATCCTTTCAGCTCTTCTTTCTCTACAAAACAGGTCTCGCTTTGCCAGCTTAGCAAAAACCTTTCCCTCTAATGCCCTCAGCTGGCACTTGCTGCACCTGCCCTCTGCTCTTCATTCCTCCTGGCCAACAAGAGCCGTACAGGGGAGAAGTACTCACCTGCTTAACAGACAAGTAGGCTAAAGCCCCATGAAAACAGGAGGGACAGCAGCAATTGTGTGACATTTTTGCCTGTCCATGCAGCCCCATTTGGAAATGTTTAAAGGCATTTAAATGTTTAAAGGCAAAGGGTGGTGACTTTCTGCCTTTACTCCTCAGACATGCCCTGGGATTCGTTTGTGAGTTTAGGCAAGCTGTTTCTGTCCCCACATCTCCATCTCCCTGTTTGCAATGGGAGATGTTGCTATGAGGATGCATTTGAGAACACTTAAACTCTACACTGATGGGGACTGAGACATGAACTCATATCCTGACCAGTCTGATGTGGCTTCTGTATCCAAACAATCCAAAGACTGGGATCACCAGGGCACAGTGTTCAGCCTCCCAAGGGTATGGGGGTATAAGCAGCCTTAAGGGATGCAGCTGAGTGTTCAGTACTGTCATTTCCTGACATGTCTTTGCTCTGCTCTACTTGCCTATGAACTCCCCGTTTTGCCTTTGCTCCAGGCCCATCTTTCTCCATGTCCTGTCCCCCTCCGGTTTCTTGGCCTTTTGTGGCCTGCTTTGGTGCAGTCCACGGTTTCTCCAGCTTCCCAGTCAGAGGCATTGACCTGATTCTGGCCTCAGGAGATTGCTCACTCTCCCTGTGAAGCCTTTAATACAGCAGACAAGAGGAATATCTGTACTATAAGAGGCAGCTCAGCACAGAGATCCTCTAGCCAGAGCAAATCCTGCCAGCTTTGGACTGTAATACGGACGCCTCAGTGCTGTGCAGCACTTACCTACTTCTGGCACCATGCTAACAGCCATCCTGCACCCACAGCCTAGGTCAGTCCTTCTGCAGAGCAGCACAACTGTGCAGAGCCAATTCAGGGATTTCTCAACAGGCACTGCTTGCATACAATATAGATATAGCCTATGTGAGCCTCTTGCTGGGCAACTAATACTGTAGGAACACAATACTGAAGCTGGAGAGATCAGTGAACAGATGTTATACAGCAATGACTTCCAGCCCCAACTCCCCTGGAAAGGTTTGGACAGAGACACCCGAAACTGATCTCTTCTAGAAGTCTGAGATGCCAGAGCTTTCACAAATGTGATCTGCTGATTTTACTTTAAAAAAATGTCTCTAACAACTGGCTATTGCTAGTTGTTGTTGCTAGAAACTTGGTCATGTTTTCCCCTCAGAAGTTACAGCCAGACCTTCAGTGTCTGCCTCTGTGCTCCTCTACAGCAACTCTTCATCTTAATGCTAATTTAATTAGCAAAGGGGGAAAAGAAGCAAGATTTTGTTGCTGCTGCATTCCTGAGGTCTCTGGCTGATGCTGTAGCCATTCAGGTGCAGCTGCAGTCAGATATGTTAGAGCAGCTTTAACGCTCTTTTTCTCTGTGGTATGAGGAATAAGGGCATAAATGTAACCCACAGGTATACTTTCCCCATAGCTCGCAATTCCTATACAAATCCTGTCCTAAAAGCTAAAATCCTCTTTACTCCATAAAGCCATCGTTGTACTCGTGTTCACAGTACATCCAAGAACATAATCAACCATTTTGTAAATCCTGAATAGCATGTGCTATAATAGTCTCAGCCTTTTTCATTTCAACTTCTATTGTTAAGAGCATAAATAAAAAGAAGGGGAAAAGAAGGCTGACAGAATTTACAAGGGATCTAGCAAAATAAAAATGATGCCTTTGATGTTCATGGAGATGAACCGCTTAAGTGATCAAGGAACATGACTGCCTTGTCCAGAGGATTCTCTACAGTGTCACCTATAAGAGCAAGCAATGGCATCTTTTGGTACTTAACACATCCCTTATGAGCAAAGCCTAAGGAATCTAGCTTTATGCAACTGTGTTACAAGATACCAAGGAGAAAAACTTCAGCCCTCTGCACACATGTATGTCCCAGTATCTTCTATTCCACAAACTAGACTGAGCTATTAATCCTAGTAATCATCAGCACTTAACGTCAGGGAAACTGTAGTCCAGATATCTATGAAGTCAACATGCTGTAATACCTTCCCATCTTCAGCCCTTTGCAAGAGCCCCCTTGTATGGCTTCCTGAACAGCGTCTATTCCAGCAGGAGAGCATGTTTCTGGCTGTAATATTCCACTGAAATCTCCCTACTGTGACTTGCATTTGAGTGATTGTTCTGTGTCATATCTAATATCCACCTGTCCCTATGGCCCTTCCTATCTGGTATATTGTACTTTCCCCACCATGGCTATTATGGCGAAGAGCAGGCTAAAAGCTCCCAGTTACATTAATGCTGGCCTGACAGCACCTGAAAGCCCCCCCAGAAGAATACTGTTCCCTCCTCGCTGATGTGCAAGTAAAGAAAGAAATCATGACACTGAACACTTCTCACCCCGAAACTGGAAAGGGTCAAAGAAACCTCACACTTTTCATGCAGTGGTATCACACTTGTTTATCTTGCATTAAACACTTCATATTTAGAATACACTAAGTGAGAAGAAAACCAGTTCAGCTGTACGTGCAGGAGGTGGCTATCAAGAGCCTGTGTTTGCACAAGCCACCAGCACCCCTTGCTGGAGTGTGTGCCTGTGCATCACTACCCTCTCCCGGGCAGATCTGCCCCTAAACAAACACGGAGCCCTGGTTGCCAAAACTCAGCAGAACAGTTAATTTTGCTTTGCCTCAGACATTGAAGTAATATAATCGTCCACTTACTGTTGCCCTCATGCTTTCAGTAACCTCACTGAGCAACACAGCGACACCTGAGCTACTTCTAAAGGAGTAAGAATTTTTTGAAATATCATTAAACAGGATACAGGTAGCTCATTAGGATTAGAAGTCCACATGTCAAGAACTCTGAGTAATCAAATGGATGTAATGTAAATTAAATTTGCTCTGATTATGCAAAGTTACCTTAACTAAGATATTTAAGCTAGCCTATTTCAAGTGTGGCTGCATTTCAGCCTCCAAAGATTGCAGCTTCTGCTGGCTAATTTCAACCACCTTGTTACAGTGACAGATCATGAGTGCAGAAAACCAAGGAGGTGGCAAAAGAGTCAACCAACATGTTTCAGGATGTCACCTTGTGCTTTCAAGTTTCCTCCTGGGTGCTTTCAAAAATTCCCCTTGAAATACTCCTTTGTGCATATCTATGTATCTCTATATCTACATCTGCAGTGTGTTTGCTTACATCTGTTTGCATGTGCAGGCACTCTCTTCTCTGATCATCCAATCCCTGCACACAGCAATACCATCATGCTGCTTACTCTCTACACTTCCTTCTCGAAGTAGGACTCTTCCATGGTACAAATCCTGTCAGCTTCCTTTCCCAATCTTCTGTTCTGGCTAATGCTTTCTGCAGACACCTGGTGAGCTGTTCCTCACCTCTGACCAGCAAGACAACAACCTTCTTTACAGCCTGCTGCTGGCTGTTCATCTTATTGAGGTGCTTCTGGGATGCCTTAGGCCCACCAGGTTGCCACAGCCTTCACTGTCTCAGAGAGGACCTTAAGTCCAAGGTGTATTTGCCTTTCATCCTCTCAAACCCACTGAACAGTTGTTTGCTGAATGGTATCTCATGGGAATGTGCTTGAAACGCCTGCTGTCAGCTCCCCCTACTCTGAGACAGCGGGCACTCACAGCTCAGCCCCGTGGCCTCTCTCCAGCTCCATGACTGCTGCTGGCTGAGCCACAGCTGGGGAGAGGGCACAACACAGAGCAGCCCAAGATACACATCTCTTAGCCTTGCCCACCCAGCAGCCTCTCCCAACTGAAGCCTTGCTAGGGTGGGCGAGAAGGTATTGTGACAGGTCTGCATTTGTGCCTCAAAGAACTGGCTGAGCACAGAAATGCAGCACATCGGGACTTCTCAAGAAGACACTGCAGCGCTTCCCTGCCTAGGCACAAGACTGATGCTGGACTGAAGCCACTATGGCAGGTACAGTCTAAAAGCTGCACTGCCATGAGTGCTCTCTGTGTTAGTCTGCCAGGTACTAACAGGGGTATGAGGGGGCTTATTTCCTCAGAGGAAGCTGTGAAGATAAATCCAGCCATGACAGAGAGGTGCTCGGATACAGAAGAAATTGCAGCTACAGCATTTCATTATCTGAGTGTCTCTGAAAGCCATGTGTAATTTCCTAAGCAGATAAACTCAGTCCTTCTACTTTTGCCAGTGATGGAAAAAGGTGCATTATTGTCATCAGCGCCACTTTACTTCCCATCTGTTTCCTCAAGAATTGCCCAAGATACCGTGTTTCACTGACTGCTCAAGCCGTGAGCTCCCTCTAGCATCAAAAAGGATTAATGCAGTTGGTACCTTTGCCATCCTGAAGGAACAGAAAGCAAATGTATCAGTAAGATGAGGGAATTCTACACCTTTTCTTAATTTTTGACAAAAAAAAAAGAAAAAAAAAGGTCCTTGAAGTTAGTTGTGTGCACACAGTTAAGCACTGGCACCCTAAGAATTACGAAGGGAAAAGGCAGGATCTTATTTTATATCCTTACCCATGAAACGCAGGTACAAATTGCAGAAGTCCACCCTCATCATCAGCTTTCACAGGAGAACAGTGTAAGCTGTCAAGATGGTAATTCTGGCTGTAAAGATTTCTATGGAGGGAGACCACAGCACTCATTGCAAAAAAAGAGCTCTGTCACCAAGGAGATAAAAAGAGGAGAACAGAAAACAATGAACTTAGATAATAGTGCGGTGAAATAATCCTTTAGAGTATCTCAGGCCACAGTATTAAGGCTGGATTTTTAAAACACTTTTTCTTTACTCATTACTTACATTTTGTAGTATTTGGGAGCAAAACAGAGGATTCTTTTGGCTGTGCAAGAGCTCCCCTTCCTCAAGACTACCTAAACGGTGTCCCTCGAGTGAATTATGTGAGTGGGAAAGGGGTCCCCCTGCTAGTGTTTAGATCTTACATCTAGAGTGTGTTGGCAAGTCTCCTTTCCCAGACTGAGGGAAAGAAGAAGAGGTGCAGCCGACACCTTTTTCATGGCATTTGGGAATGGTTTTAGAAGTGGGAGGTGACAAGCACAAATGTGTTAAAGCCTGTATGCTCTACTGACTACAGTATTTGTGCTGTGCCAAGGTCCCAGGCAGCCTCACTCTGTAGCTGAGTAATTCTCTCAAAACACAGAGGGAGCAAAGAGTGTCAAACAGAATGAGGCAAAACTCCTGACAAGAGAGGGGCAAGGTCAAATGGATCTGCAGCTATACATAGGTGCTGACCAAAACTGCAAGCCAAAATAATATGTAGAAGCAACACCAATCTTTACAATAGTGCTCACTAGTCAAGGGAGACAGTTCCTGCTCCCCTGTTCAGGAAAAAGCCATAATCTGTAGTCCAGGCAGGCATTGCAGGTTTCAGCTGTCTGTGACACTTCCCAAGGACTCCTCTACACTCATGTCTGGTGTCCTGTCTTTGATATCAAAGCCTTGTCCTTGACATACATCACATGTCCATCAGTGAAAGAGGATTCCTTCATACTACCATTGTTCCACAAAGATCAAGCACCTCTTAAACTCACTACAAAGTTTCAGTTTTGAAGAGGCTGTTAGTGCAAGAAAAACGTGTCTCTACTAAACCCAAACTGGCGCAGTCTTGCTGGGAGGGTCACAGACTTCATTCCATGCTGCAAGTTGCAGAATGAGTAGCACTGCAAGTACCGGAATCTCTGATTCTCCTTTCATGTAGTCTGAGATGCTTTATCTTCATGGACTCGTGTTGTGATCAGAGTCCCAATGACCCACATACAAGGAAAATCTCTTGTGCCTATTCTTAGGAAAAGAACAGAATGGTGCTGAGCAGAGAGATTGGAAGTGGAGCAAGTGTCCTCCTGCTTCCCCCTCCCTTTTGCCAAGGCAGGGAAAAAGACAGAAAGGGTGAAGTGCAGGGAAACCAGCTGATGCGGAGACGCAGGTCAGGTCAGGCCAGGCACAAGTCCAGCAGTGCAGATGCTCCAGAAGAAGTGGTGCCCAGTAATGTTGGTATTTCTTAATGCTCATCTACATTTAGAACTTTGGTGCTGTCTCTCCTTCATTGATTGCTACTTTTTGTGATGTCTTAGATGCACCACCTCATCTCTTGTCTATGACTGCATGGGCCACCCCATTGCAATCCCTCTCGACCTGTTTGCAGAACAAAGCAATGCCTAAATACTAGCTGATACAAGCTGAAAACGTCTTTTTGATGTTGGCTGGAAAAAACAGCAGTCAATGATTCACAAACCATTCAGACTCTTTCCTATGGTCTGACTTCACATTCACTGTAGTAAGACTATCATTGACCACAGCTGTTACTAATTTTATCAACATTTCTTAAAATCAAATATTTAATCAGAACAAAACATCTAATTCTTCTATAATGCATGTCAGACTTGAAACAGACTGAATTCTATATTCTCTACTCAAAGATTAAAAAAAACCCCAAATTGCCGAGTACGTGACTAATTTATAATGTAGATTTGAATGACCAACTGCTTGGCACAGAAGCAGGAATACAAGTTAACAGCCATGCTGTTTAAAATTCTTTCAACAGACAAACAAGTTAGCTAACATTTCAGGAAATATGTATTTTTAAATGACTGCCTTTGTAAAACAGCTGTACATACTATCAACAGTTTCTAAGGTTCTTGTCTCATCAAGCTGTCACATGAACGCAAGCTATTTGCTTTTTACAGGATGACTGAAAATGGCTTTGTGCCAACAGTTGTTTATAGGAAGTTATTATCAACAAATGACTGAGCCTGATATAAAAATATATACATGATTGTATGTGTATGCATTGTGTGAGGCTACACATACACACACAAATGTCCTTTTTTTGCAGCCTCCAGAAGTATAGCTACTTCCTAAATTTGCTGTCTCTTGATGCGGACAGAGCAACCTGCTGCACGAAGAACCAGCAACATTTAGAACTGTTACTGATGTTGTCTGAGCAGAGAGCACTGATCCAACACCCACCTCCTTTCATAACCTGTTGGACTAAGTGGTCATTGCCCCCGCAAGCCAAGAACCAGAGAATGGACAGTCTGGGATAAAACATACCTTCTCAAACAGCCTGAAGGAGGACTGGGAAAGTACGTTCTCACTCCAAGTGCTACAGGAATAGCTGAATGACCTAGAGGAGTTCAACTAGCTGCCATCACCAAGCTCTCACCTCTGTTTTCGGTTGCAGTGCTGCTCACTAATTTCTCCTAGAAATCTTTTGATCTAATATAGGAACAACCAGAACAAAAACAGGGCTCGCATCCATCTTCTGTTTCCTTCCTTGTTCTCTCATCTGCCGGATATAGGGATAAGGGTTGTGTCCCTTGCCAATGCTCATAGCTCTTGAACTATTTTTCCAAACAGCAGCACTTTCAGCCTGTCTCTTTTGCTTGACCCTGTAGATGCCAAAAAATTTTCAATACGGCATAGATCCTGTAATTATTATTGTCAGTTATCTACTGCCACTCAAACCAAATAAAAAATAAAAGCCAGCAGAAATGTTTTTGATACCTCACTCTGTGCTAATTCTCTAATCCTGCCTGACACTGTTTGTCCCCGTATTAGTGATAATGTCATAAATGCAGACTAAAAGTTCAAGATGTGAATTAGCAATGAGAACGCACCATCCAAAACCCCCAAATTTGCTTTCTTTCCTCATACAATATACTAAAACACCAAATAAAGTAAATATAGATAAAGAGAGAAAATTAAAAATGAAAATCCCCAAAAGAATGATGCTTTTTATCCTAGTGGTTTAAGGCAATGTTAACACTCCTTTCCGGCACAAATGAATCAGACTGCTAGCCCATTTAGTCAAACTGTCACGGAAAGTTGCTAGTACTGGATTACTTCAGGATGAAGTGCAAAGGATGTTACCCTCCACAGATCCTCAAAGAATATGCCATTATTTTTTATCCCCATCAGTTCACAGTTAGCTTGTACTCGCTACGCTAAAGGTTTCGATTGCTTCAGCTTATAAACCAGTAACATAACTATGGATAGTCTAAATTGTCATTCTAAATAATGTTTCACTTCAATACTACTTTGTGGACATATCCTTTGCAGATTAACAATGTATTTGGAAGGAATTACCTCTTTTTCTCCACTTTAAATCATTGTTTTAACTTTTTTATTCGAAGTCTCTTTTTCAAAAGGAATGGAGGAAATGTCAGTTTATCTTCTTTGTAGTACACACACTGTTGTGTGTACTTTTATCATTCTGAGAATGAACACAGCAAGAAAAACTTCCTCATGTTTCCTATTAGTGTGCTTTAAAGCAATTCAGGAAGTTGTCTTTAGAAGTGAAACTTTCAAGAAGGATGTATCAGTTAATGCTAGTTTTTGTCAAACCTCTCTTGAAACCTTGTTAACCTTTATAACATTATACACAAAAGCTAATGTTTTTGTGAGTGTGGAGGTGGCTCCAGTGCCTCTTCAGAAATTCTGTCCACTCAAAACTCAATACAGTTCCAGTTTCCCTACCTGAAGCCATTTCTGCTGCAGTCAGGAAACTATAGCTCATTTGAAAACAGTCACTTCATTGCGAAAAACTGCTCCTAAAGAAATGGGAATTCATCAATTCCAAAAGAGAAACACAGATAAAAGAGTGAATCTAGAACATGAAGTTACTCTCAAATTCTTCTCATAATTACCAATAATATTAAAAGATTTTGACTATTTCTGTTAGAAAATATAGGAAATATCATATATCTTGCATGAAGAATTTGTGTATAATGCTCTATGTATTAACTCTTAACTTATTTTAACTTTTTCTACATGAGATGGGATAAAACAGATCCTACACAGGGTATGTGAAGAAGCTGAACGCTAAGTGAAAGCATGACAAAGCCAACAGAAACCAAAATCACCACAGAGCCGTATTTTAGAAAGTGCTTTATTTCCCGGTTCTTTCTGCAATGGCTCACAATCACTGTTTTTGTTTGTAAGATCAGAATAAGTATCAGCATACCACCAGAAGTATTAGCCTGTGGTTAGTGTCTGAAAGATCTTACCTTACTAATGATAATTATGCTGGCTGACTTTATGCTATCTTTTGTTACCACCTGTCCACACTGAAACTTTTCCATTTTGCAGTTATTAGCTAATCTTGCTAGTGGTCTCTCAGAAGTTCACAAGTCTGAAATAAAAGGAATGGAGACACTTTTTTCATAGATTGAACTGGCAAAATAAAACCACGTTTCACTATGAAAACAATGATCTTTTTACAATTGCTACTGATAAACCTTAGGCCACACTCCTGAAGGTACTAAATTTGGTTCCAGGGTAGTTTGCCTGCTTTTTTTTTTTTTTTTTTAAATAATTGACAAGTTCACTCTGCCTGATCCAAGTTCATAGATTTACGGAGTACTTCAGTGCAAAAGAGGTTCTGATAACTAGGGAATATGGATTATCATGTGTTCCTCCAGAGCAGCTAGTGGCCAAGCAGGCATGGCTGTCCCCGAGAGCTGCAAAAAGGGGAATTCCTTTCCCTTTCACAGAACTTCAAGAGAAAAGAGAATTGTTATATGCGTTTCTTCTACAGCCTTAAGATAGCCAGGAAAGCTTATGGAATAGATTATACAATAAGTCAGCAGTAAGAAAATAAAAGTGAGTGATATCATTGGAAGCAAATACTTGATGAAGTCATAATGACAGTGCAATCCCTTCTGAAGCTCACCTAATTCATTACCAAAGACTTCTTTATCCACCACAAATAGCTTTGTGTCCTCCATACAGACAACTAACAATTTACCATGTTCCTTTTTACAGTCTTCCTTTCATAGCAAGACATGGACAGAAGGTAAGAAATTAATTTAGCTAATGCTAGGAAGCCATCCATCAGTTCTGTATTCCAAACAGTGCCTATATTAGAAACCATGTGTGTCATGTCACATAGTACTCTGTCTAGGTACACTCAGCGACCAGTGCCAGATATTTTTAGTAGGTGGTGTAAGAACTCACATACAAAACTTATCTTCTAAAGGAAGTTCTCTTCTCATTCAGGAAAATAATCTCTGAAATTACCACAGGAATATAAATCGCATTCCCAAACTCTTTATTTCTTTTCCCAAGATTAACAGTACTTTCACCGAAGATGTCACTCACCCCAAACTTTGCTACTCTCTGAAACACAGCTAGATACAATGCCATGAAGATGCTGCATCCTTAACATCTCCAAGAACACCACTACCAAAGTAGATCAAGTAGATTCTACTGCTGCAGCATCCTCTCCTCTGAATGATTCTCATGCTCAAACCTGTAAAAATATGACTGATATTCTTCTTCAGCAGAAATGCAATGGATTAGACCTGTTCCTGAGTTGACTGTGCAGCTGAGATTTACTCTAGTGAAAAGGTGAATGAGCAGAACTTGAAAGGCCTAACCAGAATACATCCAAAAATGCACTCCCTGATTCAAACAAGGTGCGCTCCTTTCTACACACAGATGGACTTCTTAAAAACTAAAATCTGATCCATTTTGTGTCCTACTTAAAAAATTAAAGGCAATATTGGATTGCACTGATCAAAGAAAAATGATTTCAGTATTTCCCATTGTGGTTTGAGTCCAGATATAAATGTCAAGTACTTGATTCAATGTGAAGAAAATTAATTTATTGCCAGTCAAATAGATTAAAATAGTGAAAAGTAAAAAGAAATTAAAAATCACCTTCCCCTCACGCTCCCCTCTTTCCCCAGGCTCAACTTCAAACCTTAAACCCCCCAACACCTCTGCTTTCCCCCACACCTGAAACAGCACAGGGCAAAGGGGAATGAGGGGTTGCAGTCAGTCTGTAACAGCTCCTTTGCATTGCTCCATCCTCCTCGCACTTTTCGCCTGCTCCACCATAGGTCATGTCCACAGGCTGCAGTCCTTCAGCATAAGCCTGCTCCTCTCTGTGGACTGCAGTTCCTTCAGAAAATTTCCACCTGCTCCAGAATGGGATCCTTTGTGGGCTGCAGGGAAATCTGCTCCAGCACCTGAAGGAATTCCTCCCTCTCCTCCTTCTCGGACCGTGGTTTTCAGAGAACTGTTTCTCTCACTTTCTTCCTCACTGCTCCCTGCCATGCAGCATTTTGCCCTTTCTTAAACATGCTTCCACAGAAGTGCCACCAGCTTTGCTGGTGAGCTCAGCTGTGTCCTGCAGTGGGGTCCAATGCAGAGCTGGCTGGAACCAGCTGTGTCTTGCACAGGGCCACCCACATCTGGGCACCTGCACCCAATACAGAAGCATAACCTAAAAGTTGGACATTAAAGAACTTCCTGACCCTCTCCTGTGCTCCCCTTCAAGTTTTGCCCAAATTGTCATTTGTGGGGTGCACAATGGGCCAGGCCTACAGACTAATCTGGATTCAAAACAATATAAGGGGGCAAAGGACAGTTATTTGTACTGATAATTTGCTGCTACACATAGTGCAGTATGCTGCTCGCATCAGCACAGCCCTGCAGTTGTGCTGGCCTGCATGGAAATGCAGGTGCAGGAGCAGAACCTGTAGCAAGTGCTTCCTGCAAGAACTTTTGGAGTTAAGGTGGTAGTGGAGCTCACCCCAGTATCTCCTCCTCGTCAAGCAAAAGATAACAGCATCTTACATTTCATTCATGCAAGGAATCAACCTCCAGCACAATAAAGCAGAGAGGAAATTAATCCCCAAACATGGGAAACTAAGGTTGACAGAGCAGGTTATTTAAAGAAGTAATTTTTTGTTTCTGCGCTGCTCTGTTTTGTTTCTGTGCTAGGAGAAAGAGGCAATGGGAGAATGGCAGAAAAGTGGTAGATGAGAACATGTTAAAACAATTCCCCCATTCTCAAAAAGTGCTGAGTATGTACAGTGGTAGGAAACAAAAAACCAACAACAATAAAACAAAACAAAACCCAAAAACAAATGGTGAGGCCAGGGGAAAGTAATTTTATGGCTTGTATTATGTTCAAAGTTAGACATGCACTAGAACCTGACATGAAAAACCTGTGCACCCACCAAATTACTGTGAAGACAGCAATCTAAAACTGGTAAAGCTTTCTTTCCACAGGTCATCTGTTCTCAGTAGAAGGTCAAGAAGGTTCCCACTTTCTCCATCCCATTCCATGTACGAAACACCTCAGATGCGATAAGAGCTTTGTCAACAGCCAAGAACATGGAGTTGTTACATCAGTTCGCATTCAGAAGATGACTAGTGCACTGAAGATAAAAGCAAATATACATGATTACCATTCCAGCTTTTATTAGATGTGAGCTCAGAGTATAAATAGCACCAAAATCAACAATAAAAAAGTTGTATATTAAAAAAAATATTTACCATTTAAAGTGAACCACTTCAACCAGAGGAAACTGCAATCTTGAGCTGTAACTTCAAGGGCTTTCTAACTCCTGCAAGCAGCTTTTCACAAAATTAACTTCCTCTTCTGTTCTCTGTTCTGGTCTCTTGCTGGTTGTGTGGAGTACTCTCAGAGGTAAGTGGTCCTGAGAAAACATCCAACACATAGTGAACTAAGAGCTAAAAGTAAAAGCCAAGGGGGTAAACCTGGACACTTCAGAAAACTGAAGCGTCATCTATAAGAAACATAAATAATCAATTTCCAATTCTCTCTCCCATTTAATTTTAACTTTTAAGAGAAATATCTGTGAGAAAAAGGTACATTTATGTCTACAAGAACTGCAACCTGAAAAAGCATGACTAAATTTTTAGCATGGTCCTTTAGGAATTAAACACTCCACGCTTAGATCTAGGATAGAAGATATGTTTTAGGCCAAACTTGTGGCTAATTTGCAAAATCACTGTTGAACTGTAAGCTGGGGGGAGCAGGGAAGAAACTGAGATTCATTTTAGTTCCACTGCTGACCTCTCTGTTTGAGAGTGTTTCTCAAGATGTTTAAGAAAAGGTACTGTGTGAGGAGGGTACTACGTTAAGAGCAAGAATGACCATTTTTACCATGATATTCTGCAGTTGCTTATTCCTTCTACCAGCTCTCATTCCTAAATTACACCATACTTGAGGGTGACAGTTCTAGGTACTCCCAACTCAGACTATCTACGCTGTCCGTCAATTTTTCATACAGGAGACCTCTATTTTCTCTTAAACTGGAAAGCAGAATTCCAAAAGCCATGAAGAGATAAATATGAGCAGCTGTGTGTCAGGTAGAAACACAAATGCAGCTCTTCTTGGGAGCTGGAAGAAACAGGTTTTTCTTCTGCTCAACAAGTATTGCAGAACACATGGGCATAGCCTCAGAATTTGTCCTAGCTCAGTTAGAGCTCAGATTAAGACCAAATTCACAGCTCTGTCAGTTCTAGAGACTTGACTATTTATACCACCAGTGGCTTCACTAAACCAATGCAAATTCCAAGCACAAAGAAAATTTGCCACACCTAGTCTTGATGTGACAAATGTTTATAAACAAACTGTGGTTTGCAGATACTGTTACTGACATGCTGTCAAGTGACCAGGTCAGATTATGCACGTGAAAAGGAAGTGCCCTCATGATGGGAGAGGTGGTAAGAAAGAATTCTGATGTCATCCCCGTTTCCCACCCCATTCCTTCCCCTGCATGATTTTGGTTCTATAATTGCTGCTCTTTTTTGTGGAAGACGATGAACACAGTGATTTGCAGCATAGGTGGAAGATCACCTTCAGAGGAAGAAAAGTGCCAAACCTTTCAGGCTCTGAACATGGTGTTTTTGAAGGACAGTTTGAATGCTTTCTGTTCTGGATAAAAAGAAGAAAAAAAATTGGAAAAGGGTTTGGTTGTTTTAGGTTATTACAGGGTTAGAAGTATACACTAATATTTCCTCATAAGGAATTTCTTAAGAGATACAACATTATTCACTTTAAGTTAAAGCTTACTCTGTAAAAAACATACATCTGAAAGGACTTCAGACAAAAGCTCTCCACTGTTTCTTTATAAAACAAGCTTCATTTACTTTAAGAAAATGTATACAGACAATATAAAGATCAAGAGGCACTATTGGCCTACAGTTTCAGTATGACATGTGAAGACGGCAATGCATGGATAAGCATCCATTAACATTTTGGTACATACTCATAAAAACATTGAGATCTGTCCAAACAGTAGGCATCTCATCAAGCAGAACAGAGAGACACAGTGATTTTAATACTTCTGAAAAGGAAGAATTACTTTTATTCTCTATTGAAAAATCCTCTTCCTCCCACCAAATAATGCGGGCTTTATAGAAGTCATGTCATCAGCCTTTAATCCCCTCTGTTCCATTCCTGCAGGTCCTCCCATAAGATCTTACCTTCTTCATGATCTCCATGTCCCTTCCAGTCTTGTGCAACTTCTTGAGTGGGGAAGCAGAAAGAACAGCTATGTCAGAACACAAAGACAAATCATCACTGTTTCTCAAGGGGTGCATTCAGGACCAGCACAGAGAATGTCAGTCTGGAATGAGGATGCTGGGACTAAACTTCTCCCTTTCCCATTGATCTGCCAAAACACATCTTTCTCTCAAATGGCATTCCTACTGCCATTCAATTGCCATACCCAATTACATTTTAAATAGTACCTAGAGGCAAAGACTATTCTACAAAGAACAGAAGTAAGTGTCTGGTCTCTCCTGGAGCCACTGAACTATCAACATTTAACCAAAGGTTAGAGCTAAAATTTTAACAGTGTTTTAGTGGTAATTTATGCTGTATTGACACTGTCCCCCACTGTAGAAATCCAAGTACATTAGAAAAATGACCAAATGGCAATAGTATGTAAGTTTTTGCTCTCTAGCTCCTGCATATTGAGGACCCAGAAATCAACTCTTATGAACTCACTGTACTACAAACAGATTTTCATCCTCCTGTGAGCCTTATCAATCTCTATTAGAAAAAAAGATCAAGAAGAACAAGAAATCTAATTTGCTTAGAACAGCATGCTCTTGTTTAAACAGGCAGACTGTCATTAACAGAAGGCCAGTACAAGCCAAATGACCAACTGAGCTGCCCTGCAGAGCTAAGGATGGTTGTAGTAAAAACAGGAATTCCAATTATCCACATTAAAAGATCTGATTACATGTGCCCTAAAATATCTGCACCATTTAACCACAGTAAGGTATAATTAAAACTCTATTAAAGAATTAACATGCAAACACTATATTCATGTCTCCATTTTCTTTTTTCCTTCCCCTCTCACCTGATACATACAATCCTCTATGCATATATCACTTAGAACTATTAAGCATTCAAAGTTAACTATTCAAAGTTAACTTTTTCCA
Organism: Falco rusticolus; assembly: GCF_015220075.1. Lineage (NCBI taxonomy): Eukaryota > Metazoa > Chordata > Aves > Falconiformes > Falconidae > Falco > Falco rusticolus. The sequence goes on from NC_051194.1 coordinate 51,583,541, forward strand.
TAAAGAGGTTAACTTACCCATGCCTTTTGCAAGGTTTCCTCTATCTAGCAGAGGCTAACGGACTACTGATGAGAACTATTCCCACAGCATCCAGTGCTCCTATTTTTCTGTCCAGGGAAGACTCCTTAGGACAAGGACAATCAGTACTTGTCCTCAGAAAGCTTTCCATGTTTTCAAAATCCCTTCTGTACTGGAATAGGATGGGGTCCTAGACGAAAAATGCCCACTAATATTTTCTACAGAACAGCGGTACTGTTTATTATCACTCCTTTGAAGACTCTCCAGAAAACACATCAAATCCTTTCAGAAAATAAACATTTCATTTGTCATATGCGTCAGAAATGGAATGAGATACTAGGGTGTAACAGCTTACACTGGAAAAAACCTCCAAATGCACGCACATACACTACTGTCATGTGACAAGATTTTTGCCTTCCCCTCTTTCTCCCCCCACATCATACCTTAGTTGTTGCTTCCTGGATAGTTTCTGACCTAAAAAAAAAAATTAAAAAAATCAACACAGCCTGTTTTACACAATGCTTGTTTCATTCATTAATGAGGTGCGCTGTTGCTGGGAGAAAATAATCATTACTGATGGGATAGGCTCTGAAGTTTATTCTTATGGAAGCCTTGTTCAGAAGGGAAGGGCAGATCAAGAATTTTCTCATCAGAGATCCATGAAAAGCAGTAACTTTTCACAGCACCATCCTCAGCTATATCACGCTTGCTATCCCTAATGGAACAGATTCTTCCTGCTTAATCTTCTGAGAACAAATCTGTTTGAATAGGCTTAACGGAGCAAACTGTAAGTTCGCCAACAGCCAGACAAGTCAAAGCCAGCTACTATCCACAGCCAGAATCAGGAACTCAAGTAGTATAAAATGAGAGGTCAGTTTCTCAATATATAGCCCTAACAGCTGGCAGAAACTATGCTTTTCTCAGATCTTCTCAGTTGCTGTGAATGTAACAAGCGTCTTGTGAAATGTGGCTGCCTGATACTGATCCAGCTAAGGATGACAAGCCCAAAAGCAAGCCAGGAAAAACCTTAATGCAATTATAAGGAGCATAGGGACCTAGGATCCTGGGGAGATGGGAAGAAAAACTGACAAGAAGCAAATCTCACCATTATTTACTTATGCAGTGAACTCACCAGCTGCTCCAACAGTATGACAGTGAAACACTGAGAACCAGAGGGCCTGAGGGCATGGGACGTGGGTGGAAGCCCTAAGTGTGAAGGAAGACACATCTGTGTGGATACTGAGCACGCTTGAGGTAGACAGAGCTGCAGTCAGAGGGACGAAGAGAACAGCAAGTTAATTCAGTTGGGAAGAAAAGGTATATTTACCTTGGTAACATGTAAAGGAAAAGACTTTATGCTCCTAAATTAAAGCTCCAAGAGGAGCTGCTTCTTCATATTAGAAGAATGGGCATCTCAGACTATGGGAAGTCATCTACCTGCCTCTGGTACTCACCAAAACTCAAGCAGCTTTGTTGGTTTTGAGGGCAGGATAGGCTTCCCTTTTCTTTCAAACCTTTAAATTCCTGCCATGAGCTCACCCCATCCACTACTGGCACACATTCAGGAGCTGCACTTGCCTTTGTGATGAGCTTGCTACCTGCTTCCAGGGCCCTGGAGCCCCCCCAGCACAGCCCCCGCTCCAGCCCTCCCCACAGCACCCTTGCTTTTCACACACCTTCAGGAACTTCTTCCACCTGGTCTCCCTGGAGCTGTACTACTTGTTCTTCATCCCCAGAAAGCACTGCCCTGAAATAGCTCTTGCATTTCTCCCCATGAGCCCCCGTAACCACAACACAGACCATTACTTTAAAAGTAGTGTGCATTTGAATAGGAATATTATACATTAAGTTACTATATATATATACACACACACATACATATACAGACATTTGTCTCTAAATTTTGTACAAACTACAACAATTTTATACCACAAAAAGGACTCATTAACACTACCGTTTCCATCCAAGAGGCTGCCACCCTTGAACGACAGCTATGGATGCATGCCTTTTTAAGTCTTCTCTACATTTTAGCAAAAAGTTATTTTTGCATGCACATACATAAGCACAGCCCTTCTTGTAAAGCCCACTGAGCACTGTTACCGGTAACCAACAACGAGCATAAATTGGAGAATAAGTTGTTCATTTACAGTACCGTTGAAGCTCAAGATTTCTAGGTTTGCAAAATAAACACCTGAACTTAATAAACACAAGAAAACAAACTAAACATCAGAAAAACTACTACTATTCCAAAGTAATAACCAACTACTTTGCACCAAACTATATAGCTTTCTCTGAAAAATAAGCTTTGAGTATTCTATTCAAGCAAATTTGACTGCATTGAAAGTGGTTTACTTGTGATTTTTTCCATATCTGTAATAGAGCCTTTTCTGTAAAATTTAGGTGGACATTAGTGAACAAAGATGTTAAACTGAACATAGACTGGATATGCGTGAGGAGTTCGTGTTCCTCCATTAGCAACATGTACAGAACAAATGTAAACATACTCTTTAAAGAGGAAAGGTTACACTAAATTAAAAAAACAACACTATTTAATAAACTGGAATATGTATTTGGGAGACAAAGAACTGAAATTCTGTGAAAATGAAGGAACTGAAAACAAAAGCGTGAGTATTGGCTAGATAAGCATTTCAAAATTTTTCGATGAGCCGTACTGTTCCAACTCTCATCCCCAGCTTTTAAAAGCAACTAATTCTTTACTGCTTCTTTAAATTTCTCCCAACTTTTTGTTCTATTGTTTTCAGGGTACTGTGCAGATCAGGGTTGATTATAAAATCCATTTCACAGTCTGCAATTCAAGATGGACTAAAAGAGTATTTCCTCCATCTGTGAGTACTAAACCCAAAATAGAAATACCATCAGAAATACTGTTCAGCACAGGATGAGACTGTAGCTCATGATGCGAAGAACAGTGGCTGTTAAAGAAAGATCTGTTAATGAGGGAACTAAGCAAGACGTGATGGAAATGTAACATCTCTTTCCTCATACTTTTACTCCAACCACAAATGTATGGTCTGCTTTGAAGAGAACTAAAACTGAAATAACCTCTTGCTGGTAATCTTTAGCTGCAGTTCATTCTTTTGAGAACAAGCATTCTCAAAAATGAGGAACTATTCTCAAAAAAAATGAGTAATATTGAGAAAGGTGATATACTTGGGAATGCATTTGTTTCACCTCTAAGAAAAAACAAAGGTGATCACTCAATACAGCAGCATGAAAGGAGGTACCCATTCTGGTATATAGTTACCAAGCTGGAAAAGTAAAGATGACTGCTGCCTGTGTGCTCCAGAACTATGACTGAAGCAGAGAACATCTATTTTGAACATATTCTCACAATTAACAAGAAAAAAGCCCAAAAGGGTGAACCTTGTGGGATTTTACCTACCAGAAATGAGTAAGGCATACCACAAAACAAGTCAGTGCAGAAACCAAATACAAGAGACTCCAAAGAACTGGAGATTCTCTATGCACTTGCATGATAAAATACTGACTCTTACTTAATAATAGCATGATCCTGTTGGAAAATTCTGATTTAAGCTAACCCATAAACATTAGCTTTAAAAGAACAGCATTAGCAATGTTAGTAACCTCACAGAACTTAATCTATGTTAAGGTAAGATTAGAAGCACCTACCTAACAGATGCTGCATATAAAGGCATTAGGAACCCAAGTTCAATGTGAGACTTTCGAAAGTTTTAGCTTTAAATACTCAAAATAAAATTAAAAACTAATTTTAAATGGCCACTATTTAGACTATGTTCGTGAATGCCTTGAGTGTATGTTAATAAATCTAACAATTTTAAAATGTTAATCTTTATGTTCATATAATATTACTAACATTTTCTCCTCTACATGAATGAACCAATCTCTTTCCTGCCTTTGGTTGGGTTTTTTTGTTTGCTTTTAAATCTGAAAAAGAGAAAGTCCTCAGATTGTTTTCTTGTACTTCATGCAGAAAAAAAATTAATCAAATTTTATGATCAAGTTCTCAACCAGTTAGTAGGAACTAATAACAGAACTGCTGATAATCCTGTATTCAAAATACTCTGAATGCTGCTCTAAGAATTCAGCATCTGAAGCTAACAAATGATATCATCATTTCACTTGGTGTCTACGTTGGCATCAGTTTAATTTCATTTACTGCTTTAAATGGATTCCAGGTTATTTGTAAGTATATTTCTTTTCTTAAAGAAACACGTCTGTCACGGATTATGTAACTCAGTGCTTGTCACTTACGGATTTGGCTTAAATATTACTAAAAGATATTTCTTTATCATATTCAGTTTTTAAGATTCCTGGTAATTATTCTAAGTAATATAGACCGCTTCAGTCTTGGAAGCTGCCACCATTGAAAAAGATCAATTTGTTTTCTGAATGTTATAGTCATAGCACACCTGCACATATTGCTTAGATTTGTATCACTTGCTTTGTTTTCTTGAGCCTCTCTTCGTTAGTCATGTATCCATAAGCCCTACATCACAAACAGCAGCAGCGTAAGTCATATTTGTCTGAGCTAATAGCTTAAGTGCATAAAGCAAAAGGTAGATAAGCTGAAATGGCAGCATCAATCATTTTCCGTGAGACAAGACTCCTGCATTTAGTTGTTACGACCAACTGCTAATACAGTACCACTGCAAAGGGTGCATGCAGCAATGAACCTCATTATAAAGCCAGAACATAAGTTAGAAGATGTCAAAGTTGAAAACATTCAGAATTACAATTCACATACTTTTCTTCATTATACAACCTTACGTTCACCTGGCAACCTCACCTTTCTCCTCTCCTTGATCTTCATGCCGTTAACATTATGATCATGTCAAAGCTGCATTTTCTTAAGCATCTATGTCCTTCATCACTTTGAAATTTAGCATCTTGGACCTTCATTTTGTCACAAAACCATTGCTGTATTGATACACTTTGCTGTCAGATTCTGTGGTCTTGGAGCTGGCAGATTCTATGGTGTCTGTAGTGCCGTAACAGTCGAGAGTCTCAAGGAAAAAAGCAAACCCAGTGTGATCCACATTCTAAAGCTAAGGAATTAAATTGTGGAAGACCTTCAGAAATGTTGACCAAAATGGGCCATTTGGATAGCATCCAAGTTACTCAAAACTTCAAATATAAGAGAGGTGATGTTCCACCGGGCAACTGAATGACCTGGAATTGGCACTAAACCACATCCATCATAAATCAAAAGAGCTGTCTGTCAGAACTAGTGTAAAATATGCCTAGTCTGAATGTCACAATACAATTTTAAAAGAATGGCATTACTTTGAGAGCACCCGCCTTTGCTTCCAAGACACTTAAGAGTTCTCCGATTTGAAAAATCCTTCCAGGCTTCACAGATTTAAATAGGTGAGGAACTATGGCAGTCTCTGATTTTATCTGGCTTCATAGACAATGCCTTTTCTCTTGGCTCTTGTTTAACTTGGCTCACACAGACAACACCCTCTGTATTTTCTTCAGCTTAAAAACAAAACAAAATTCATACATTGAAGTTCAAACTCCACTGACAATGCTTCAGCCCAAATAACTGTATGCATTTAAAAGAAAAATATTTCAGGAACTCAGGAGGTCACTACTGTTTAGTTTGACAGACAGTTATGTCATCTACTGTGGTATAAGACATTGCAAGTTGACATGAATTTACTGCAGTAAGGGCTCCCTTGAGTAGGAATATTTAAAATATTTTATAAAAAAATTAGTATGTTTGGAGATAGAAAATTAGTCTCACACAAAATGTCATTCGTCTTCCCCATGGAAAAATAAAGCTCCCATTTTACTGGATTTTTTTCTCTTCTTTTCTAGGGGAAAGGAGGAATAAAGGTGCTTATCGATCAAAAAATTAACTCTAAAGCATGTTGATTTAGAGAATGACTTACACTTCAGGCATAACTGGCCACTTCTCTATGACTGCACATACATTTTCAGCAGGAATTAGCTTATTCTTAAGTTAGCACTTGGAAAAGAGAAAATCCAGAACATACAGGATAATTTTAACCAAGTGCACTGTGTAAGTGTATGCACACAGAGAAGAAAAGAGTATCTTGAAATACACACTGACTGAACTGCTAAGTTCAAGTATATGGTGTTTCCTCTACATAAAATCTGTGACATTATTTCCTTTTTGGTCTAGACTGTTTTTTGTCCCCCTGCTCTCTAGACAAAGAACCTGTCTCTGAAACAAAAAAAGAAGAAAAAAAAAAAGCAAAAAAAAAAATCTATTAATTTTACAGGCAACTCCTCCATATAACTTAGGATTGGCACCAATATTCTCACAATTTCCAAATTCAGTATGGAGATGATAGACTGAGACCTTGAGCAGCAAAAAAAAAAAAAAAAGGCAACCCAAAAAACTTAGTCCTTGCATTTATATATTTTTATATTTGACCACATTTCTTTTTCTGTAAAACAGTAGTTCTTTAAAAATTGACTTACAACACTCATCACTTACAAAAATATTTGAGAGGCATTCACATCTAGATTTAACAAATGGAGTAAACGACTGAATGGAAGAGGTGCATTGGATAACCTCTCTGAAATCCTTTTACCCTGAATGAAATCAGAATTTCTCAGGAAAGTAGTCAAATTCAATTATAAAAGGGAAAACAACCAGTTACAAAAATATGTCAGTACAGTAGGCAGAAAATCCCTTCACAATTTAACTTTGACAATACTGCCACAGTAAAATATCCCAGTATTACTTTAACATGTACAAATTTTGTTATATTTCCTCACGAACCCTTAATTTCCTTTTTATTTCTTCATGTAGTTTTATATTTCCATTTTCAGAATATTACAGAATTTAGTACAAATTAAGTTTTGCTGACCTGCAAAAGTCATCAGGACATATGGAGATAATTATTGCTATGGCATTATGAAGGTGTAGGCTATGATCCAGCACATACTTGCATAGATGTTCTGGCAAAACTACTCAAAAGTCATCTTTTTAGAAGTCACTGATGACAAGAAAATATAATATAGAAATAATAAAGCATTGCACAGCTAACATTTCAGACTCTCTGGACAGTCAAACGGATATGTTGCACTGATCTATATATGCTCCATATCTAATTGACTTTCTCCACCAAGAATCAGAAAGCATTCTTTTAGAATGCAAGCTTTCATTCTCAATCCAGTTCCATGGCTGAGAATTCAAAGACTGTATCTATATTTGATAACAATAGTTTTAAGGAGACTTCTATTTCAATAGAGAGAAAGTTATTTATGGCATTTATTATGCATTTTTTTAAAAAATATTTTCAAACAGAAGTTTGAAATTCCAAGCAATTACATACAACTTGATCTGAACACTTCTAAAGCATATTGATGACTACAGGATTCTAGTAAAAATTATAAAAAATACTCAGAAATCTGCTGGGATGGTGCAAAGAAAGAAGCCATCAAAACCCCCACATTTCTGTCCAAAGAGTTCTAACTAGATTCAATATTGGTTATTTTCTATTCTTATTTTTCCTTTAAAAAATATTTTGACGATCATAATATTAGCTAGATATTAGGATTTTTGGCAAAAATATTGCGTTCATCAAATAAATTGGTATTTGGTCAAAGAAAGTGATAAGCAGTTTAACTAAGAAGTCATCTTCTTACACTAAAAACTAAGTTTTGGTTTGTTGTGGGTTTTTTTGGTTTGGTTTGGTTTACAGTCATCATGTTTTCACAGTAAAAGCTAATTAGAATCAGCTGAAAGAAGTCTGTGCTGGAGTTCCCCCTTATCAACACATTTCTCTCCTTTCTTCAAGACACAGAGAATAAAATCCACCATATTTTCCATTTACGTATTATTGGGAAGACTGCAACTTACTAAGTGCTGGATGGCTGTCCACAATCCGTACTGGAACAGTCTGTACATCTCCTAAGAGAATCTGGTGGACTGCTCCTTCTAGGCTTCTGGAGTCATCTACCCCTCCAACTGCTACCAGCTGGCCTGTGGTGACCAGACTCTGATCAGAGCCAGGTGAAGTCTCAAAAGCAGAGGCAGTGGTGCTATGCTGTGCTAGGCCAGCACCTGCTTGCAGACTGTGTCCCTGACTAAGTACTAGAGAATGGTTGGTTATTGCACTCCCTATGGATTCCAGGAGACTTGTAGGGCTGGGAGGGGAATGGTTATTTACAGCTATCAGGGCTGTTGATCCATTTGTGGAGGTACAAGTTGACTGCAGCTGTAATCCCTGCGAAAGAGAAGGCAGAAGAACTAACATACCAGTATTTACAGCAAGAGTAATTTGCATTTAATGGCACGTATTTTGCAATGCTGGAACTGGATAGCTTCTGACTTCCTATACATCATCTCTTTTGAACAGTCAATCCCAGCAACCTGAGGCTAAAGTTGTATTAGAAAACAATTAGAACAATGGGTATCCAGCAGTATCTAGAAGACTACTTATGACTGTAAAGCTCTAGTTTTGGATTGATATTCAGTTTCCAATCATTCCTCAATCCTGCCCATTCACACAAGAGGTGAGCACTAAGAGCCAAGCGTACTGCTTAAAAAATAGAGAGAGAGAGAGAGTGAGAGAGTGTGAGGTGCAGCCAAGTTGTCTTCAGAAAGAAAGGGGAACAGCAAGCAAAACAGCATTTTACTGCAGACTGTGTTTCTAAGGAAGAGATCATTCATTTCATTGGGATTCAGGAAGCGTGAAGGTAGCTTTTCAAAGACATAGTTAGGGAAGAAGGCTAACGGAGCCAGCTTTGAACAGAGATGAACTTTAGAAGAAGTTCTTTTAGCATGATACCCTTATCCCCCTCTTCAGCCTTTCAACCTGGAAGTTTACAGATCTGAACTGGGAGCAGTTTTAGGATTCTGGCATACTTTCTTAAGAGGCTGGAGGAGGATTTAAAGGAAATAAATAAGACTGACAATCTCCCCTCAGTTTTGCAACATTTCATTATGAAATGACTGGACCATGTCAAAAATGAATAGGTACTTGGTTTGAGGCAGAAGCCCACTACATTCATCTTCCTGGTTCTGCCTTCACAAAAGACCCTAACTTCAAAGTGTCAAAAGATGGTAGTGGGATCCCCTGCACTACAGCTATATGCTAAATGTGACATGCAAGACAGGTCAAAGTAAGAGCTGACAGCTATTTCAAAGTCCATGTTACCAAGCCAGTGTTTGGGATAATTAGCTGAGAGGGAACTTGCTGTTCTCAGCTCACCTTCAGCATTCCCATCGCAGAACATCTGATGTTCTGTAAACGACTTGACTGTACCTGAAGTTGTGCAAATATCTTGGGCTGAAGTGAAGAGAGTGAAGACAACAGCTGAGCTGTTTCTGGTAGCAAGGACTCCCCGCTCTGGTTGGATTCTGCTTTGTTGATGACTGACTCTGCTGCTGAGCTCCCTACAGTGCCACAGAGAGGAAGCAGATAGTTATGACAAATTTCTTCTTCCCATTTAAGAGCCTCCCCTGTGAACTGAACAACCCCCTTCAATCTCAATACAGGCATATAAAGACATGTATATACATCTTTGCTGTTCTCTTTGCAGAAGAACTTGGATGCAAAACAAAAAAGGCTGGGTATGAGAGAAAGACAATACTGTAAAGAATGACTGTATGTGCCAGTTCAGAGTAAAAAAACAAACAAACAAAAACCACCACCAATAAATCAGTTTTGAACAGCAAAGTAACTGCACCCTACACTATCCTTTGAATTTCTAGTTATAACACAAAAGATGGAACATTTCTATCAAAAAAGCAGTCAAATAACTTGACAATACATACACCTCAGTAAGGGCTCAATAACAGACAGGCATCAAAAGAAAGGGTTGTCTTCCAAAATAAAAATCTACACAGGAAATCCTTCAAGTCTCACCACTCCCTTCCAAACATCTTTGTGGAACTAAGATAATTTCTATGCACTATCACACCAAAAGTCCATTTATATCTGGCAACCTTTCCAGCCTACAGATTACACCATATCTTCAACATTCTTACTTAATGCAAGAATGACGGACTTAATTTCCTCAAGACCTGTAAAACCCGAGATTCACTTGTAGCAATTTCTGCAAGAAAACCTGTCACGGGATCATTCCATTTCCTGTCTGAGCTACCCAGAACATTTTAGTTAAGATTTATCCAGACACAAGCAGACAATGCTTAGCCTCTTATTTCAGTTTCACTGCTACAACTATAAAAGAGTTTGTCTTGTGTGTGTAGATTAGCCTGGTGAATGGAAAAAAATTGAGAACGGTCAATCGCAAAAAGCTTTCTAACAGAAAATCACATGAAAGTTCCCAGCAATCTAAGTGAGTGGTAACACTTTCAACACATCTACTGGTTTGCAAACTCTAACTCTTTATTGTAACTGAGCATAAAATACACATTGTACATCTCCTTGAACACAAGTACTTCAAATATTTAGGGTCTTTTTAATACCATACAGAGATCCTGTGTGCGTATGTGAATATTCATAGCAGTTCTTTCCTCAGGTTGTATTCTACACCAACACGCCTAGAATAAAGCTAATAGTTCAACTCCCAATCTACCCACTCCTTACACTGCATGGGCGTTCGGTATGAATGCCGGAAGTTAAAAAACCCCAAACATATATATATATATACACACAGGTACTTTATCTCACTTGTCATTATACTTCATAAAAGACATAAAAGTGAGCACAGGTTTGATAGTTACACTGATTCTTAAACCTAGGAGAGAACAATGACAGCTGCATCACATGGAGATATGGAGTTCTGCACAATAAGAAAACAAACAGCTGGCTTTAGTTCTGTTATTGTTTGATTTCTTAAATGTAAATTTGTCCTCATTTGGCATAAGCTGAAATAAAAAAAATTATACAAACAGTAGTTTGAAAAGTCAGTGTTATTTTTCCTTGCCACCACTTCACATACATTGAGAGCTGATTTTTTTCAAACTCAGGCTTCTTTTTTAGCTTAGACTCGTAATACAATTTGCAATGTGTACAAACACATACCCACACATACACGGGGAGACAAGACATGTTGGAATTAAGAGTATCTGCTTATATTTACTGAATTGGTGCACATGGATGGAAAACTAAACAAATCCAGTTCTCTAGCTTCCTTTAAAATTCAGTATGTCACTGGATGGATGTTTCTACATTTGATAGGCTACTTTGCCTTAGAAAATTATCTGTGAATGACAAAGAAAGGAAGAATTGGTCCTCCTGAACCTTCTCTAGCATTCAGACAGTTCATACAAAAAGTCATCCCTGCTGAGCTCTATCACAGCTGGCACAACTATTCTCTGTCTCTCCCTAAAAACACAGAAATGGAAGTACAGATATGCAAGCTTAAGTGCAGTAAGTCTAGACGCTCATATTGCAAATTCCTTTTTTTCCTAAAAAACAAGACTTCCTTAAAAGAGAGGGACACTATTCCAACTGAGGCTAAAAATTTACCTCTTGTCCTCTGACAGTTGTCAACACTGAAATTCTTACCCTAAGAGCACCAAGCATGCATGATGCTTTTCAGTTCAAAGTGATCCATAGCAGCAACAGCTAAAATAAGAGTTTAAAAAACCCCAAACAAAACATTTAAGTCCAACATTGGCCTTCTTATTAGCTGTAAATGCACTGGTGTACATGGAACTGCTCCATGTAAATCAGGTTCACCAAGTCATTTAGGAGAAATCACACAGTCAGCCAAATCTCTGGGGATTTGTATTTCCTGCTACTATGTTCTAGTTAAATGGAAAAAAGAAGCTGGCAGCGTCACTAAGATTAAAAACATCTAACAAGTTTGCAGCATTATCTTAAAGTATAGAAACTCTTCTACCTTGCTGCAATCATATCCCTGCTAAAAACCAACACTTTTCTGTTGAGTTTCATATCAAACCTATTAAATAAGGGAGGGGGAAAGCATCCACAAACATGCAGAAAGGATCTTTTGGTGTCACACTAGACAAAATATTCTTGAAACCTGGGGAAAAGGACAGAATAATCTAATTTTAAATTTACCAGCAACCATGATTGAGTGGAGCATCTCAGTCTATGTGTAATCTTAACTATGTGGGTAGCAAGTAGATCTAGTTAAACACACCTGTATTTCGTTTTAGTACATGTTTTGAAGTCCAAGTAATAGTAGCAGGAACCACTTTCAACAACAACAAAAAGTAACTAGTGTCTTTAAAAAAACCCAGAGCCTTGACCATGAATGCATAAAATCAAGTTTCTACAGAAATCTACACTGTCTACACTGGTTTTGCAGCAGAGTGGGAGGAAGTTTAATGCTTTGTTAGGTGGCTCAGCAATCACTGGGAAGAGATACTATGGTTTCACGCATCAGTAAAGAAGTTACACCACATGAAGAGCTGCAGAAACGTATCTCACAGCCTTGCTGCCACTAAACACCTGTGTTTCTATTTCTATTCTAAGCATTAGAGAAAAAGGAAAAGAGTGCTCTCAGTTCTGACAACAGAAATACAGTGTTTGTTGTTCAGGGCCTGATCCTAGCAGTGGAATTCATCAAGCCAATGACTTTGTGAGAAGCAGGAATCCCAATATGCATTCAAGTCCTTTTTAGCAAGATGTTTAAGCATGTGTGAAGCACAAACCACCAAGGAACAAGTACCTAGTTGGCTCCTGGGTATTCTGTGCCCTGACAGATTTATCTGTTCAGTAGGTATTTAATTTTCTCTACACAGGTGTTATTAGCACCTTCATCCAAGGTAAAATGTTCTTTCCCCATAACCATCCTGTTAAAATCTTCAGTTGCTTGAGGATGCTAAATAAAAATCAAACTTATAATTCTTGTACTTCTGCCAATCCCATCACAATTATTTTTCCACACATGCAGTCAAATAGTTAAAAAAAAAAGTATGCCAGACACACCAAAATAATCCTTAAGTTCAGCTGAGTGACAGAACATGACAGCCACCTCTCTGGAAGGAAACCAAACTTCTGTGACATAGCTAGTAAAACAAATCACATCAGGAGACAGCTAAGTTATTAATACAGTCCTACCATCTGAAGGTGGTGATGCAAATGTAACAGTCACTGTTTCTGTGAGAACATTCCCACTGTCTGTGGTCCACTGCAGCTGAAAGGAAAAATATCTCAGTTCTTGGAAAGGGTGCAAATTTGTCTACTACAGGAACATAGTCTCAATATAGGATCTGTAGGAAAACAGTGTCTAAAACTACATTTTCTTATTTTCTTATAATCACGCATTTTGGGAGTGCTTGGTTTACAAAAAAACCCCAAACAAACAACTGTAAAAGGATTTTAATATGCACTATCCTAGGAAAGCTAAAGTCTGCTCATGACAGTTCAGAGACTTTAAAACAGAAAATAGTGAAACCAGTTGGCTAACTAACAAGTATCACTCACTCACCTGGGCCAAGAGCAATGCACGGAGAGGGAAAAGACTGATGACACAGCGTGATTTAACAGTACAGTTTGTCAAAGCTGATTTTAAATCAGCAGTTCCTTAGCAGTGAGCCTCGTAACTGGAAAAATTAGGATCACTGTGTATCACTTATTATTCAATATGTGGAAGAAAATCAAGGAACAACACCTAAGAGTTACTGAGCATTCTGAAGTATCTATTTCATGCTTACTTAACTTGCTATAAAGTGCACTTATTAATATTTACACATTCAAAATGTTGTGCAAGCCCTAATTTAGAGTGCATCTGAGACATACTTCACCCCCATTTTTCAGATATAGAAAAGTAGTAGTAACTTCTCCAAAACACAGACAATGACAAAGTCATGAATAAAATTCCCTGATGCGTGCCAGTTTTTCTAGGCCACGTCTTCCAGTTCATTCAGTCATCATGAAGTGCTAGTATAGTATAATTTGTCAATCAACTAATACCGATCTAATGATGATGAGAATAAATACTGAAGAAGGTCAGAAAGTTTTATTCACATTTAATCCAATCCTGCTCAGCCAGGGATTCCACTGAAAATATTGCTGCTGGAAATAGAAAGTCATGGAGAATTTTGGATGAAATACAGCTAAGAGGTAAAAATTAAAAGTAAGATTTCCAGTATTTAACTCCAAAAATCAAAAAGGAACACAAATGCCAACGTACTGTTGCTGGGATACTTTCTGAATTATACACCATCTCGCCATTCCTCAGGGACTTCTGCACTTCATGAATGTGGTTCTTGATGTCATTCACAGTGGGGAAGAAGGACAGGTTATGTCTTTCTGGCACTTCATCAGGCTTGAATAATTCTCTTTCCACAAACTTTCTGTCACATGTTAAAGAACATTATGCGTAGTTAAAACATATCCTGCTATTTGCCCCTGTTATAGACATTGCTACCTTCTCCCTCCCCTTGTTGCATGACAAGAGCAAGTTAGGTGATCTTCTGACGCAGTTCTCTGTGCTGCTACAGAGTTTGGAATTAAAAATCCCCATTTATTAAACTAACTTTAAAGAGGACAGCAGCTTTTAGTGGCTACCTACAACAAAATGGAAAGAAAAGACAAAAGCTGGGAAAAACAGATTCTCATGACATATGGGAAATATGCATCAGCACCGACATTTAGTTGTAAACCAGATTAATCAAATGCAAAAGTCAATACAGCACTAAATATAGACTGAGAGCATGCCGGACAGTTATGTACCTTAGTTGCTTCCTCACTGCATAGACTTGCTCTATTCCCTGAGACACCAGTTCTCGTATCTTGTCTGCCACTTGAGGATGAAGTCGGGAGGGCAAAGTACAGTTCTCATCTCTAACAATTTCCTCCTCTTCCTCAGGAGAAGACACAGAAAAATGGGAGGGTGAAGAAGGGAGGCAGGAAGTTTCCATTTCATGATATTGGTGGGCTTGCTGAGTGGGTAACTGTACATACCACCTGGCAAGAAGGAAAGGCAAGAAAATGAGTCTCTTGGGGGAACAGTCTGACAATCACAAACAACCTAGTTAGAGAACTTAAGTTTTTACAGCCCCTGAACTGGAAGATACTGCCTTTCAAAGCTCAGGGCCATCTCACACTTTTCATTGCAAAATACACCAGCTCAACCCCCCAAATAATACAACTATCTCTGTCTATTCCCTGCATGAAAACATCTGCTGAAGTTCCACAGCTTGGTGCTGAACACATTTACCAAATTAATACACCAGAGCCACAGAAGTCTTGCTGACACTGGGATTTTTTACTATTGCTATTAAGCAAGAGCCTTAATAAATTGATTAGGTAAAAAATAAAGCAAACCAAGCAAATTATTGCTCTTTTTTGCTTCATTTGTCAAGATAAAGAAAGAAGTGGAAGCTTCACCTGAGGACACCGCCAGCATCTATCAAGTTCTTCTTCAGCATGTTGAATGCTTTCTCCTGTTCCATTCTTATGATTTTCTTGTCAATTTTAGGGTCAGTAGGAACCCTGTATTCCGGAAACTTCTGAACCTTTTTAATATAGATCCTTCCAAGGGTGGGATAAAAAAAACCAAAATTCTCCTTCAGTACACTTTGCCCTCAGGGAGGGGAAGGCAAAACCCCCACCTACTTCATATCAATGTAGACAGTAGTATACAAGAAGTTCAAGCAGAGTGTTGCAGGGGGTAAGGAGCCTCTAAGCGAAATGTAGAATTGTTAAGGACACATCAACAGAGAATGAAGATGGATACAGACAGACAGACACACTTCTGTTCCGGTCTAGAAACCACTCAGCCAGAGTGATTTTGCACCTCATCAAAACACCTCTGTCCCTCAGTATAGTAAAAGCACGCCACCATTTCTGAACAGGCTGCAGTTTACCCAGCTTGAAGCCAGAATTGAGCACATATGTATCTTGCTGCAGCTGTCCAGGTAAACACACTCTTAGCTCAGTAAAAACTGAACAAGCACCCCTCCAGGAGGATGTCTCAAGGACAAGGAAAAAAAAAACCATTAGTGTTGGATAAGGAGAAAGTCCCCAGTGAACAGGAAGAACTGGAACTCCTTCAGCAAATAGGACACCTGCTAAATTAGGATGATTGACTGATATGAGTGTAATTAAAAGCCTGAAGGAAAAACAACAAATAAGATGACAAAGTTTCAGGGCTAAAAATGGTTGCTAAAGGACACCACGATAACTAACTAATGCTCAGGTAGAGAATGACTCCCACCTGCATTTCACATCCCGATGTACTGCTACTTTGCATCCAGGCAACCTATCAAATCTCAGCCTTAATCAGTTTAACAGGACAGCACTTCTTCCTCCCATCTAAATGAGTATCAACATCGAGTTATCAAGGACACTAAGCTAAGAGCTACAGTGCCTATCAGCTACCACCCCAAACAGTGCCGTCAAGGCTCACAGAAAGAATGCTTTCTTAGTATGCTGAGTTGCTCTTCCAGCTTTATAGACAATTCTTACCTTGCTGGACAAGTGGCTTTGTACAGATGGCCAGAGGCGCTTTCCTGCTCACCCGCTTTTTTGGGCTGGAACCCTTTCCTCCTTGGCCCGTATTGGCACTCCATTACAATGGCTCTGCTTCCTGGGAACAGAAAGTAATGTACTCTATTTATTCAAGCAACCACTGAAATAATTACAGTAAAGCAGTAACTATAGAAAAGATGAAAGATCCAAAACAGTTATTCCTGTGTACCACCAGGCTCTTCAGAAGACAAAACACTTCAGCGTAGCAAGCATTCAAATACAGTGCAAATGCTTCTCCCACAGGAACACAGAGCATTTTCAAAGCATTTCGCAAACTTACTACACCTCACAACACTCCTGCAACATATATGAAGGCAAGATATTGGATTCTGCCCTGGTGAACACCAACACTTTACAAGAGGAGCAGCCTTGTAAGTTACCAAAGGAGCACAATGCTAATAATAAACATAAGGGAAGCAGAATCCCAAAATAACTGAGAAAATCCACAGCTGAAATCAAAGGTCTGCTGGTTTTGGCTAAGGTAGAGTTAATTTTCTTCACAGTAGCTGGTATGGTGCTATGTTTTGGATTTGTATTGAAAACAGTGTCCATAACACAGGGATGTTTTAGTTTGCTGCTGAGCAGTGCTCACACAGAGCCCTGTTCCTTTTCTGCTTCTCACACTGTCCCACCAGCAAGGAAGCTGAGGGTGCGCAGGAAGTTGGGAGGGCGCACAGCCAGGACAGCTGACCCAAACTGACCAAAGGGATATTCCATACCCTATGATGTCATGCTCAGCATATAAAGCAGCGGGAAGAAGAAGAAGGGGGGAAGGCAGGGTTTGTCTTCTAAAGTAACTGTTAGGCGTGATGAAGCCCTGCTTTCCTGGAGGTGGCTGAACACCTGCCTGCTGATGGGAAGAAGTGAATGAATTCCTTACTTTGCTTGCACACGCGGCTTTTGCTTTACCTATTAAACTGTCTTTATCTCAACCCATGAGTTTTCTCATTTTTACCCTTTGTTTTTCTTCCCCATCCCACTGCAGAGGAGCGAGCGAGTGTCTGTGTGGTGCTTAGCTGCTAGTTGGAGTTAAACCATGACAAAAGGTCAGCAGCTATGTCCAGCCTCCTGTCTTAAATCAATACTTCAGACCATGCCATCCCATAAATTCTTAATTGCAAGTCTGACCTATCTTCTCTGTTAAATAAGATTGTATCATTGTGGCATACCCACACAAAACCAGACAGGCTTAAACAAACATTGCTTAGCTCTAAACTTGAAGTAAGTGACTTTTTCCAGTCAGACCTCTAACAAAAGGGGTAACAAGCATAGCATTGAAGTGGTCAAGAAAGGATCTTCCAAATTTCTTCTGTGTTGTGTTACCTTTTATTTATAATTCATATACTCCAATATGCAGGCAAGGAGCTGCCTATACCACAAGTGATATAACTAAAACCTTTTTAAGTATCACAACAGCAACATAATGCGTTTCCATAAGATACCAAATGATCTATTTATTGCCTTAGAGTGTGACATTAAGAAAAAAATATAAAATCAATGCAAATAAAGAAAAGGAAATTTAAAAGATAATTATGTATAACAAACAGATATCTTGTATATTTTTAAAAAACAAACTTAAAACCAAAGTTCTAGGCTTGAAAAGACTTCAGGAGTTTTGAACTAGTCCTTGCTAATATGAATCGCAAAAGCAATTTGATAGGGCTTTTTTACAAGAGTATCAACTATCCAAAACTCTTATTAAAAATCATGATCAAGATTTTGATGATTAGTGGATGTTTTACGCTACAGGGAGCTAACCAGCTTTTCTGTATTTCCCCACAGGTGAAGCACAGCACGGAAGGTATTACAGATTCGTTCCACTTACACAGAAATGATAAATTCCTTGAGAACACCACTTTTGTCCTGCATGGTTTAGAATTCAGTTACCCTGGATTTAAATTCCAGCTCAGTAAATCATATTTACAGCCTCTACTCTACAGGTGTAAAGGATTTTAATGAATGCTTTTCATAGAGGAGTTATAAACTAAACCTAAATGTATTGGAAAGGCAACACATTAGAAATATAGATAATACCCGTTTGGGAGTCTGAGAAAAGGAAAAAAAAATTTACAATTTAATAATCTGAATCTCTATTAGTCTACAACAATTTAAAGAAAAAAAAAAATCCGTGTGTGATTTTGCTCTATCTATCTTACTGTGCGGCAACTCATTTATCAGACAGATCTTAACAGGAAACTAAAGAGGTCTCAGATGTGTTTTGGGGAAAAAATAAAGTGTAAGTTGTTTTGGTTTTGTTCTTAGCTTTATTGTATCTTACAGTTTATGGCTGAAGCATTAAAACTGGTGCTAACATTTCACTTTTTCAGTTACTTTCAAAAAACAAAACAAAACCAAGAATACAAGCACATAACCTACATTCCAGTCAACCATGATCTCTATGCAACAATTAAAACCTGTTAATTTCTTACCCAAATGAACTCTTAGTAATTTCACACAGGCATTGCATGAGCTAAATATGTTATTACGAACCTGTGAAGTCTGCACATTAATTTTAAAAAACAATAATCTATCTCCTGAGGTATGTTGATGTTTAGTTTGGTTTTTTAATTTATTTATTTTTTTTAAAGGATGCCATTTGAATAGTTTATTGGCCTCTGTTGAACAAACTCTTCAAAGGATCTCCATGTTAGGCAATGATACTTGAACAAGCTCTTACCCTTGTAAGAACTTGCACGTCCTGATAGAGCAGATGGGACTTCCACCTAAAGATCTTGCTGCAAGAACTCCTATCAAATAGTACTTAACTAACTTATTTCTAAAGAGCAAAAGAAAATGATTACAACAGAACATAAGCTTGTGGTTTCAGGGAAATAAGCTCCTTCGGACTGTGACACGGAGGTGCCCAAGCTGCTCTTTTTTTTACATTTGTGCCTTGACTTTATCAACACTAAGGAACATCATAAAGATCCTTCTTTATGCCTACTTGGCAATTGATGTTGAAATTTTGAAAGTAGTTATTAAAATAAAAGTTAGTTACCTGCATTGACAAAGGGGATCCCATCATATGGGACATATTGAGATTTCCACATCAACCGTGTGGCAGGTTTGGCTGGGCTTGGAGACTGGCGCGTCCCCCACACGCTTTGTGTTTGCTGCTTGTGTAGCGTTAGAACACTCTCTAATTCTGTCTCGCTCACACAATAGCCGCGGTACGAGTCCCCAATTTTCTGCATGGAAAGGAGGTGAAATAATAGGATTATTCACCTAGCTGACTGCTGAACATTACACAAGAAAACAAAAGCAGTCAGGCACTCTGGCAGGTGAGGACACAGGCCCAAACTTTTGGTGTTTCGTGGGGTTTTTTTCCACCACACTAGTATCCTCACAAATAGGTTTAGCATAGGATCTAACACCAGAGCAGTCCCCACTGAGGTCAGGAGTTTGTCAGCCCTCCAGGGCCCTAAGTACACCAAGAACCCCTGAAAAGACTACAGTTACTGCCAACTCTGATTTCCACAGGACAACTTTACTCCTGTTGTTTCCCCCATTACAGACTTCAGTTGTAGTCACCTCCTAGATAAATTTGTCTTAGGCAAACATTTTCACTTGACTGCCACAGAGAATCTCTGAAGCACTAAAAAACTGTCTATGTGTCTACTTCAACACACACACGCTGCACTGAGCCAGAGTGGAATACACCTGCTTGTACCACCAGTAACTGCCTCACCCACTTAGTGCGCTGACTTTGAATTGAATGTTTCATCCCTCCCAGTCTTCAAGATGCTCTTGATTCTCAACGTTAGACAGAAACATAATATACCAGATTTGCCATGTGCAAGTTGATGATAGTTTCAATGAACTCTGCTAAGCTCTGGGCATCTCCAGAAAAACTGCATCTAACCTGAAAAAAAAAAAAAAAAAAAAAAAAAAAAAGGAAAAAAAACCCTAAACCACAAACAACTTGCTGACTTTGCAACATCCCCTGTGACAGCTGTTCAGCTACTCTGAGCCATCACAGTTGGTTCAGTGCTGGTCTGCCAGGGCCAGCCAGCAAGCAGCAAAAGCCCTGGGACAGAGAAGAGCTTTTCAGCCAAATTCAGCATGCCATGCTCACTTCTGTTCATATGCAGCTCAGGATCAGGCTGACCAAGCAGCTGGAAGTAACATGCAGAGTAGTTTGCCAACTCAGAGTGTATCTGTGGGGCAAACGCATGGTGAATCAGTACTTAAGCCTGACAGATCTATTTTGCTGTCTTCAATGACAGAGCAGCCAGATGTTTAAATAATACTGACAACAAAACCAGCAACAGTGTCTCTCCAAGATTATTATGTACTTTAGTGACAGCTGCATAAAACCTGCCTCTACCTAAGGAAAACAGAATGTCTGTTGTTAGCAAGACCTAGAATCAACAAAGAACAAATGAACACCTGGTGAATGAACTGGACCAGCACAGTGCTGCTGCCAGCGCAAGCCCAAAAGCAAAGGGTTACATACGCACCAGCTGCATGAGTTATTCTAAGTTACCAATTGCATACACTTCAGCAGCTCTCTGCACTGCAAGCACGTGCTCCAGCAGCTAAGTCTATATAGGCTGCACTCACACAGCTGTAGTGAGGAAGAGAAGTTGGCAATTGTTTAGCCAGAAATTATAAACAACATTTCTGTCCAAAACTTGATCCGAAAAATCCAGAGAAGCAAAGCAAATACCTTCTTCACAGAAACCCAGGGTGCCACCTTTCGCAAAAAGGATTACAGAGTACCACTCCTGCATAACCAACATTTTCCTTTCCACTTATACCTCTCACTATAAACAGGTCATTGACCTTATTTTAGGGAGATGAGAAGACTGATACAACTTTTGTGCCAGAAAAGTATCAGTAACGGTGAAGGCACTGATCCTATTCTGTCTTTACTTCTTCACAAGATAATAATTTTCCCAAAACTGGTGGAAGGAGAGGAGGATTAGAAGAAAATCATACAGCACATAGGTTCTCTGCTCTCTAGGTTACCAAGTAGGAACAAATGGGCAAATGAGACCATCTGCTCCACACAAATAGATAAGCTGAGCTTTGTACAGTTGATTGATTCAGTTTTAAATTACACTATTTCAGTATTCTGATACATGCTGGAAATGCATTCTGATCAGACCAGTGAAAAGTAAGTAGGTTATAGAAAATAACTATTTTTTTAAAATCCACTTTTTATTAACAATGTAATAACCTTGAAGTAATCAGATACCCTCCAACCCTTTAATTCCAGCCAAGGTTCAAGCCAAAAAAAGGCACAATTCCTTTTCTCCCAGCAGCTTCATCTCAGCAAGGGTACGTAAGACCTTACACTGAGGTACACACACCAAGACTGCGGTTTTCCTTGAGTAAACCAACAGCAGCAGGATACCAGAGGCATTACACTGTCTAGGCACAGCAAGCATAAGCTGAACATTTCAAGGCAGTCAGGGAATTGACACCAAACACAGCTTAATGCTAATTATGGACAGCTGCAGCTTTTACTGCTCTGTGTTTGCCTGCAAGTACTAACTGCCAAAGGAGTCACTGCCCTTCAGAGCTCATTCCTGGCCAGCCTCCTGGGATATACAATTGGCAGTATGTATCCAGGCTTTGCCATGGCTTCACCTGCTGGCATCTTCTGTGAAATTCACACAGACCTCAACAATGTTTTAAGTTTTTCTATTCTAGCTAGCAACTGAAAGAGTGGAATTGTGAGTTGCAATATTTATCCGCACCTCTACTAGATCTCCAAATTCCAGTTGGACCCTTCAATCCTGTTATGAGTAACAAAACATTTTGCAAGACAGTCACACCTGAAAGGTAAGTGACACCTCAAAATCCTGTTGTCTCTAGTCTGTGCCCACAAAAAGGCACATGCATCTTAGCAGTCTCCGGTGGATTTACATTGTGTAACTGACAAACTCAGCAAAGCAACTCAGCTGATAACACACAAGGAGGAAGAGAATTTGGGTTATTCCTCCTTGGATGGGTTGACTCTGTGGGGAGAACAGCAAAAGTATATCTTTTTTTTTTAAAAAGGAGCAGGGAAGATTCATGCATACAGGCAATAGTATTGCTGAACAGCACAGGCAGATGTTTATGTCCTCAGAACACATTCAAACAGACAATATTTTGATTTCCTTTTCTATAAATGCTGCTGCTGTGAATTTTAAACACAGCAGGTGAAATTTCCCATAATAGACTCAGACAAATAAAGCAGATAATACAAGTCCTCCTACAAAATGAAACCAAAAATAGATTATTCACATCAGCTACATGGATAGCAAGACAGGAAAGTGTGTGCCACACAGTGCTAAAAACACAGTAATAAGGGTTATACATCTTACTGGACTTTAACAACTAACTGGCCAACTGAATTAAATGAATGTGAAAATGCTATCTCCGTCATAGAAGAATTAGCATTATTAGTTTTCTGACCTCTTAATGTTTAAGTGGATATAATAATGAACAGTACTATTTGTACGAAATAAGTCGTATAAAAAAGAGGAACAGATTCATATATTTACTTAATTTAAAAATTATTTCTGAGGGGATACATAAAGAAATTCAATTTCCAAGTCACTGCAACTGCAATTTCCAGTTAGCACTGGCCAAGTCAATAGGAAAAACCTCAAATGGTACGGATATCTGAAGAGGTGATCCAGCTAGACAGAGTATGAGTTTTCCTTTAAAACAGTATCAAGAGACAGTAAAATAAACATCTATCAGGAAAAGTCTGGTAAAATGAGGAAGGGGCAACAGGAAGAAGGGGTAGGTGATCTCTCAAGAATCTTCCCATCTCCCCTCCCTTCCTTTTGAGTGATTTATGATACATTCTAGCTGTTGAGATCATCCCAGTCATCAGGACAGTTCTGCAGGCATCAAACAATATGCAAATAAAGACCTGTTTAGGTCAAAAGCCATTCCAGGGAATAGACAAGCACAGGTAACCATGTTGGTATGATTAAAAAAAAAAAAAAAAAAAAGAGAGAGAAAGAAAGAAAAAAAATCCAAAAATACCACCCCCCCCCAACCCAACAACAAAATCCCATCCCTGTGAGAATACCTCAAATAGAAATCCTTAGTAAAACATTTACATTAAGGTGCTCAAAGTCCCAGACTTGACCCTGGCAAGTCACATGGATCTTGATTTCTGCAACACAAACTAATATGAACAGTTGCAGACTTAGGCCATACAAGAGCAATTTTATTATTTAATCAATGAATCACTAAGGACAACAAAAAACAGTCTGCTCAGCAGAAGACAGCAGAGCTTGCACTATAGTTCCAGAGTGAACTCTTAACATGGCACACAACAGCTTCTCCCATTGCTGTATGGCATCAAGATTTAAGAACCACATTTTTTGCTTCAGGAGTTATTGATGGTCAGTTATTCTAGCATTTCCAAAAAAGGAAGGGATTCCATAGCATTTTATGTGTTTAAATGTGCTAGGAGTACCAGCTAGTACCAGTAGTATTTCCTAATATCACGAAGCTTGAACACAACTTCTACAACTATGAATTATTCCTTCCATGGCATAGCATCAACATCTTAGATCTAAAATGATTAAACATCAAGTCAGAATTCTTTGCAGCCCACCTCACAGTTCCTGAGACGGCGTGCCCATGCAGGTGTATTTGGTGGCAATGGCTGGAGAGGGATGGGAAAGGGATCTTCCACTACCCTGAAAAAATAAAAATAAAAATAAATAGCAGAAGTCTATATAGACATCCAGAAAAGCAATAATTTAGTCTAACCTACAAGTAACATCAAATCAGCACATTATGTATAATCCTACAGCATGTGATCAAACTACAGATATTGTATCAATTTGCCTTAAAAACTTAGGGCTCATTTTCCTCATATTCTAGTTCATTGTTAAAATAACTCACAGCAAATACAAGTATTTTAAAAAAGCACCGTTTCCTACATTCAGGAAGACCTCTGAGCATTCAGTATTCTCAATATCGCTGCTTGATAATACACAAAACACAGTAAAATAGATCAGCTGATTGTCTTAATAATTTTACTGTGAAGACTGATCATAGAATGCTAAAGATTAAATCCAATATCAAACACTTGTTAAATGCTAAACATTTTAGTATATTTTAAATTACTGAAAACCAGCTCCAATAACTATTTTAAGTAATTATCTAGTTTCTCCATTCCCTAAATCCTGGGGCAGAAACAACGCTTACTTAATCTTTATTATTCCAGAACTCAAGTGCATCATCTCCTGTCCATACTCTTGTCCACTCCTTTCTGGGTTTATTTTTCTAACACGTACAGACTGTGTTCACAAAATCCATTCACAAACTGTTTCTCTTAATTTTAAATGTTTCTTGAATATACATAATTTTGTGCTGTAGTGAGATTAATCTCTTCCACATCTTGATTTCAAAAGAGCATAAACCAATGCAAAGCCAGCCTGCAGTCCACTGAGCAAATGTCATCTTTGGGTTTTGGTTTTGTTTTTTTGGTTGGGTTTTTTTGTTCTTGTTTTATGTTTGGTTTCGCATTTTTGGGTGTTTTTTTTTAAGCAGAGAAGAATTCCAGGGTATTCAGGAATTAAAATAGTAAGCTTAGCATGGGGACAGAATTAGGTGGACATCGAGAGAAGAGAAACCTAAAAACTATTTTAACCTTAGAAACTTTGCTAACCAATCTGCCTCTGTGTTCCACTGAAGCACATAGTTAGCAGCTACTTTCTCGTATTTTATCAAAGGAAACTGAAGAAGTTACCCAGAGAACACAGATTAGGCTCTCCCTGTTAATGCTAACTACCAAAATTCCTATCTAAAAAATTAATCTCTTCAATCAACTCTTCTTGTGGGAGGATGGTTTATATAGGTTTTAATATACTCTTACAAGAAACTGCTCCCTCAAATTTCAACTTTCCCTGCAGTTCCTTCACTGGATCACTTTGAATTCTTGGTTGGCAGTATCAGTGTTTATGTGGAGTAATTTCAGTGATTTGCACTGTGTTATTTTAAATGCCCACCTATTGCTCTGGTCAGAATACATCCAACTCTCTCTGAAATACAGGTGCTTTAATTGCTTTCTCCACTGCTTTGGCACATACAAAAGCTAACTTTAAACAGTTAACTACACATCATTCACTAATACTAAGGGTTCATAACCTCCACTCTATGGTAATTTTGTGTGAACGAATGCAAAAACAAACTGCAAGAAAAAAAGACAGCACTAACAGTACATCAAAGTGATTGTTCACCCTTTTAACTCCTGACCTACCTGGTGGTTGGTTTTTTCGATACAGTGAGAGATGCCTGTGGATGTAGAATGTAACTGCTTGCACTGTCTGCTATAGCAGCCACCACCACAGTCTGCAAGTTCCCATCACCACACTTCTCTTCCGCAACATCTTTACAAAAATAGAACAGTCTTCTGGTTAATAACTGAAGTCAGAATGGGGAAAAGACAAGCTATGATTAAATTTTGTGTGTTGGAAAAGCAAGCATTTTGACATATGTAATAAGATTTGTAGATTATAAAGTAGTTTAATAGTTGTGAATCAACATTCAAACTCTTGGCACACACATGAAGATACACTTGACAAGGTTGTTTGTACTCAAGGACTTTGATAATCACACGACTGCTAATGAATCCTTCCACAGCAAAGCAAATAATCAAAAGAACTTGTAAATTACTCTGCTTTACATTTCCACAAATTGATATAGGATTGCACAATTATTTTGTTCAGCTGCAAATCACACACTGCTTGCTTTTAAAATAAGAGAAAAGGAGATTAAGACACTGCTTTGTACTTAAGAGAAGAACACCTAAACAAGAAAAAAAAGCCTCCTGTAATTGAATCTGACACGCAGTTAGAACAAATGTTTTAGCCTTTCTTGGTAACAGGGAGCATTCATAAGCCAAAAAGTACTGTTAGATTGAAGCCTGTGTGTATAAGTTAAACGAAAACATGAGGGAAAACTGTCAAAACAGACATTTGATACTTTGGTTTCAACATAAAAAGGGAGCTCTCTTTAGATGCAGGATTTTTGCCCTTCAGTTATGAAAGCTTTTCCCCCATTCTGAGAGAAAGTGATACACAGTACAGAAATCACTCCGCTAGAAAGCTTGTGCCTGAAGATTTACAGGTGTGCACATCAGAGTAACACCACTCTGGCTCAAAGCTTGGAGCATACACACGCCCTTAAAACACTATGATCTCTCTGAAGCCTGTGCCACTCCATGCATTACCACCATGTGCAAGCAAGTGAAACTTGGGGACCGACAGTCCATAGTAAACTACTGATAAGTCTTCCTAACTGTCTTTTGAAGATCAAGTAACTACAAAGTCTTTTACACAGCAAGTCTCCAGAAAAAAACCTCACTGGGAACTGAATTTCTACCTAGGTCCTTCATTCCTGGCTTCATGAAAATGCATAATCACCAGTGATCTCTGGCAGACCAGAACAACATTAATTCCTCTGATTGCGTTACATGAATAAACTACTTCACTCAAAATGAAGTAAACAGACAGTGAAAATTTGAAGCTGATAATACAGCTGTCTGACTTGGCACAAATATCTTTATTAAAGGTAAGGAAGACAAGAAACAGCTTTGTGCTTGATGTCTCAATCTATCCATCACATATCTAAAGTAAGCATAGTAGTTTTTATTTCATAAGGCTTTTGCCCAGCAGAAAACATGGTGTGTGGGGTGCCAGACTCATAATCAGAAAGGAGATTCAGTAAATATGCATTTTTGTCTTATAACTGACTAAAGGAAGGAAACACATACAATCAAGGTGCTTAGAATGAGATCATGAAGGCTATAGTTAGCCACAGGAACACACACCCTCAAGTTCCACAGGTTAAACTCACCCTGCGTGCTGGTCACATCCAGAAGCTGACCTTGAGGAATAATCACTTGGGCCATTCCTGGCTGGGCAGAAGGAATGACATGCAGCACCTGTCCATTTTCTGACTGGCTGGCAACAATCATCTGTAAGGCAATCACACAAAAGCATGAATGA
Organism: Falco rusticolus; assembly: GCF_015220075.1. Taxonomy (NCBI): domain Eukaryota; kingdom Metazoa; phylum Chordata; class Aves; order Falconiformes; family Falconidae; genus Falco; species Falco rusticolus. Next base: position 51,610,932 of record NC_051194.1, read on the forward strand.
AACTAGTTTGTATGGTGATCGTCAAAATTACTTTCCCCCTCTTAAAATAGCCCTTTAATTGATTAAAGGAAAAAACCACACCAAACTAACAAGATTCTACAATGAATGACACATTTATTTGAAACTTACAACACTTACTAAGGCTATCAAAAACCTGAAAAACACTCATAGTTGGAATCATTGCAAAACTCTTCATGGACTAGCAGAATTAATTACAAACATGTAAAAATTTTAACCTTTACAATTAAGAAACTGACCTCTATAGGCAGCATTTTATGCAAAAGCGGACAGAAAAAGCTCCAGAACTTTAAAAACAACAAAAAAATTAAATCTCCTAGAATTCTGGAAAACTTAAACAACTCTTTATGGCATATTTTCCCATAATTACTAAGGACTTGTTCCCAACAATGTTATAAAACCTAGAATAATACAAAATAGAATCTTATTTCTGATTTATTACACTTTAAGGGGGTGAAGTTTCTTTAGTGACAACACATGCCAACCAAACCCCCTGGGTGAGTTACCTTTTTACAAAATAAATGTTAAGAATTACAAAGCAACAGTTTAAGCAAATTATTGGTTGGGAGAGACACAATGGGTTAGCTTATTGCTCATGTTCCAACCTCCCCCAAAATATTTCTCTACATCCAGGGAATGTAGAGAAAGCAGCAGTGATAGAAATATGAGATCTCATCACACAATAACATCCGGGCTTGATAAAGACAAAAGACATAAGGTGGTGTTTAACAAACTTAGTAATGGCTGGAGACAGGACTGGCCTACCTGAGGAAGGGCAACTAGAGCATGAACTGAACCACTGAAAAGTTTCATCTTGTTGCTAGAAATAAAGTCTGAATCAGCTGTTGTTACAACAAGCAAGCACCATGTAAAAGAGTTCTTCAAAGAGCTCCCTCATCTGTGAATACACCACCTGCCCTGTTCTCAGACACACTCACCATCGGTGCACTGGGCCCTCCTAGGGGCTGCAGTTCATAGAGAGGCTGCCCAGTTTGGTCTACCAAGTGAAACTCCTCTGCAGAGTGAGGCTGCAGCTGGGGTGGCCGCACAGGCACAGCTGATGATGGAGAACTTCCTGAGAGGCGTACTGTGATGGGCAAGGCTGCAGGAGAGTTACTTTGTCCGAACAATGGATCCCTGGAATCCATGCAGGTTAATTGCTTTCACAGAGGAAAAACAGTAAAATGTACTTTAATCTTGAGTAGCAATTTCTATTTAGGAAAAAAAAAAAAAGGGAGAAAGAAAAGAACTTTTAAAACCAGTGTGCTGTATTGTATATTTGGAGGGAGCTCTTGTCCTTATGACAAAGAGGCTATTAGCTGACACTAGCAGCTCCATTTTTGTTTTCCATTTCCATGCTGAAAGTGTATTCATATTTCTGCTTTCCTAGAAGCAACCCTCTCTACTATGGGGAAAGAAACCCCCTTGTGCCCAAAATCTGTTCCCCAGACCCACTCATCATTTTAAAACATCTCAAATCTACTCAGAAACTGAGAGAACTTATACCAAAACCAGAACTGTAAAACACCCACCAACTTGATTTGACTTCAAAAGAAATTCTAGAAATTATTCCACTAGGTCTTTAGATACATGTATTTAGTTATGAAGGCAAAAGTGTCTATATATTTTCTTAATTCCTTACCACAGAAGAAAAATAAGCAACAAACCCTCCAATTCAAGTCCAAGAATTATACAGCATAAGATCAAGATTCAGATTTTGCAAGTCTCAAAAAATAGGTAATCAGAGCTTATTTTCATCAAGCTTGCAGAATCAAGGTCTTACAGCACATCCCATTTTCATTAAAGTATTTAAGCACAAGTATCTGTCGTGTTGAAACTCTGAGAACACAAATATTAAACATGAAAATAATGGAAAATAGGCAGCCCTTGTGTAAAATATCATGTCAGGCTGTCATTTGGCCAATGCAAGCAGGAGTGCAATTCGTTTTATCTTTTGTAGCAGTCACGCAAACAATTCTGATGTTTCTGCTACAAAACTTTGTGAGCTACAAATCCAAAGGGTGGGGGAAATGTTTTTAAATTTAATATTAAAGTCAAATAACCTTCTAAAAAATTCTGCAGGTATAAATCTTCTGTGCTGAAACAGTCTACTGTAAACTACATCAGAAAACCAGCAACAAATAAATGGCATTAGTTGTGTTAAAGACATTACACAGAGACAATAAGCACACTACTAAATCACTACCTGAATATTTTACATTAGCTGAAGTAATCTGCAGAAGAACATTTATGCACAGAAATCTCTCTGACTAGGAATATCTGGCAATATTTGATAACAAAGACATTAAAGACTCCCCTTCCCCAATACCTACAAAGATGTCCTGTGTCCCTGGGTTCTTATTTGTCACGTTTGGTCACTAAGCAATTTGACCTGATTTTCAAGTGTTCTGAACCCCTCCTACTCCAAAGCGTGTCATCAAGTACTGTCTAATATTGTTAACATAACAAATCACGTATTTCTTCAGCACTGTAACAGGATCTATTAATACAGTTACTAAAGGCTGTCATTAAAAATAACATCTGGATATTCATCAGTTCAAAACTGAATGGCACAAGAACCCAAGGGCAGGAACTTTTGTACTTTTTTATAAAACACAATGTATTACTATAAAGGCAAGAAAAACACATGTAAATTCATCAGAAAACAATGTGAAGAAAGCATCAAGAAAGAAAGGACATTTATCTCACCTGAAAAACCCGATCATTCGTTTCTGACTCTTCTGTGCCATTACAGTTGTCTATGAACAAATCATTAGATCCTTCCATAGCAACATCATGGTCAGCTCCACCTTCTTCCATTACAAGATGACCTGAAAAAGTTATAAAAATTTCAGCCTGCAGGGTTTTTTTGCTCTTACACATTTAGTCTTGCAAGATCTAACACTGTTGCAAGCTAACAGCAAAGCCCTCAAGAAGTCTTTGCCTCTTTATCACTTTATTACTCCCCGCAAAAAAATGTCAGTGTGTTGCTCCAGGAGTATAGTTTAGCCTCTTGTATAAGACAACTTGCTTGACTTGTCATTGCACACACAGATACAAAGCACACATATACACTCACACGATTTTCATCTAAATATGTCCACAAGCACTCAACTAACAACCATACACATCTAAAGAACACTTGATATTTACAGATATGCCAGCTCTGCTTTACAAAAATACTAGTCATCTACTTCCATAATCGATAGGATTTGCGTTACTCAACTCTGTCATGCAGCCATCTTAAAGTAAATCACATTTGTTTTCTAGCACCATAAAAATGAAATAAAATCACTATTGTTAGTCTATAGCTGCAAGCTTAGGGCAGGAAAACCAGCAGGTATATCAAACAGAATTTGGCATTAATCATGTGATGAAAGACAAAGACAGAGCTCCCAGCACTTTGGAGATCTACCTCCTATCCTAAAGAAAAGGACTTAAAGGAGCTCAGCTGCCCACTATAAACCTTCAAGCAAACAGAGAATATTGGACAGTGAATTGCCACATTCACAAGATAATGCTCTCACCCACACAGTACACCTTTTAAAGCAGTGACCAATCCCAAACATTCATAAATAAGCAAGTAGCCAAAATTACTAACCTGGCCCCTGTGTTACTAGAGTACATATATACTAGACTATGCACATAATAGCCAAACTGAATAGAAGAAAACTTAATTCCTGCAGTTTGGGGTGAGGGAAGGGGAAAGGTGTTCAGGATTTTCCCTTCAGTAATTATTTTAAAGGCAGGCAGCGTTATATTAGCACATGACTCCTACCAGCTTTATCTTCTTCACACTACACAGTAAATTCCTTGAGATGGGCCTTCTTGGCTGTGATATTTCAACTGTTCACAGCTTTGGTAAAGAGAATGTAAAAGGCTTGAGAGTGACTTGAAAAGAACCGTGCAACCCTGAGATCACAAATTTATTTTGCTTTGCAAAGATATAAAGGACAATGGGCAAAGTAAATCCACATCTCCTTGGCTTTTGAAGCTGACTAAAGCATCCTGCTGATACAAACAACATTGTGAAGTTAAGCTGCTCATATGCTCAATATACTAAATACTTTAAGCTAAAGCAGATTTATTTTTCCATACAACTTTCAAGTGATGACACTCCAAACCAAGTTCCAAATGAAGTTACCTCACGTGTACCAAATATTTTGTAGCTTTGGATCTGAGAACAATTATGAGATGTTTCAGTTAAAATGTCTGAAGCATGTTGGCAGTAAATGAAAAAAACAGAGAGAAAACCAGATTTCATCATCAGTCAACCATTTCCCCTCAGTTAAAAGATGTAAAAAAGATACGTCAGTTTTGCCAAAGCAGCACATTCAGCTCTTTGAGATAAACTGAAGAAGTTTGCTCCAGAGATACTGATGGCACGTACCCAGAGCGTGTTGGAACCTGACTACATAACACAAGGATCACTGTTATCAGGACAGACCAATGGCCTGAGCAGCCCAATACCCTGTATCTAACATTGGTTAATAATAAAGTTCAGGGGGAAAATTACAGCAGTAGGGTAAATATACAGTGATATTTATCCAGCTTCCTCTTATAAACAGTCCAGAAATATCCAAAGTTTTATCTTTGTGTTTAAAAAATCCCCGTGGTATGTTTTTGCCCTGTGACTTTGTCTGATCACTGCTCTAACCCAGGCACTGGCGCACACATCACTCTGGACAACAAAACTCATGGTTTAATTACCCAGGTTTCATTAACCTAGGTGCTGTGCAACCCCAAACAACAACAAAAAATTTTTCATTTTAAAGAAACACGTTTTTACAGGTACTTACAAGTACATACACAGTTAATAAACTTTATAGTTGTATAAATATTGCTAACAAATTCCCCGAACAAGACAGTTAAATCCTGTATACATATGCATGCATGGATATTTTATCATGAATGAGTAAATAATATACAATTATCCCTTCTTTTCATAAACATTTTACATCAGTGCCACAAAAACTTCCAATGTAACACCACTGTATCCCACATTTAACAATGGGTTGAAGGAGAAAAGTGGGAGTTTAATGTTGGCGTAAAACAGGATCAACAGCTGCATCCCCTGTCCACACAACAGGCAGCTCTCCATGCCTCAGCTTTAGCCTTAATGCAGCTCTACCCAACCCACTCCACAGGCTGCCCTCCACGTAGCCCACCACTCCCAAGACCGTTTCCAAATCAAGGGTTAGCACATTTTAACGCTATAGGACTGCTTCCTTTGCTCTGTCTCCCTTTGGAAAGCACTTTGTTCAAAATAAAGGGAAATCTATGGCCATTGCTACCCTTGGTTCAACTCTACAGAGAAGAAGCAGCCACAGAAACTGCTAGAACAGGTAAACATGATAACCATCATGAGCATTTCATGCAAGTTCTTACAGACCGTATCTTGAAGAGAGCAAACATTATGCACCACAATCTAGCCTACATTACCACCAGTGGTTCAATTCCAAAGACAAACACACTGACAGTTCAAGATTGTTTAGTAAAACACAAAAACCTGTCAGATCTTGATTTATTTAGCCATCAAGAACTCCCACGATAATGCAGCTGTCAAAGCCAGGGGCACCTTTTGCATACACTAGGTTCTCTGATCGCCATTCACAGACACAACTTGTGTAACATCAGGAACTCCCAACCGGACCAGGATTTCAGTGCTCACCGAGGTGAACCTTTGTCATAATGGTTGCAACCTCCTTTCTAATCCAGAAGCCCACATACTGATTCTTTATATGTAAACTTCTAAAGACACCAACAGAAAAGTCAAATGAGCATTACTTTAAAATCCTATTATTGACCAGTCACACCTCTGCCTTGCCTTAAGACAGGGTATTAGATTTCTGTATTTTCTTGCCTCTGATTCTTTATTCTATGGTAATAGCTATACCTATTAACTACAAACAGCAGTCCCTAAAAACACACCAGTTCTAGACTGACATAATTTTAAGGCCTCATACAAATGCTTACTTCTGCCTTCCTTCAATTACAAGGCCTCCTTGTGAAGGCAACATGCAGCCAGATCCCAAAGGGAAATGCTGCCTTTCAAACTCATTATTTTAACACTGAGTCAATGTTGTAAGATTTTAGTTATAAGAAACCTAAACTGTAAAAAGCGGGTAAGTCCATTGTGATAATAAGCACATTCTGCCTAGGAATACTCTGCCAGGGCAGGAAGGAGGGAGTTGTCTTAGATTTTTTCAAGCTTCAAGTCTTCAAAGCATACCAGTTTCAAAAAACAAAACAACAACATAAAAGAAAAAAAGTAAATCAAAGTTTGACAGTGCAAGTTCATGTTTTCAGCACTTCTGACAGCAATATTCCCAATTCTGGTTTTAATTTATACTTCTTGACAGGAAATATACAGTTGAAAGCCTCACCAACAATCTTTTTTGTGTTTTCCATGGAACTTTTCAGAGATTTTATAAAAAGATTTAAGATAATTGCATAGCTTACAACAATTAAATGCTCTCTCTGAAGACATTTCTCTACCACCACTATGAAGGGTGCAAATTACAGTAAAACATTATGAAGGGCACGAATTACAGTAAAACGTAACAGCGAGGAAATTAGGGTGTAGCGATACCCCCAAATAAATGAGCTACAATTAGCTTTACATTAACGTGCAACAGGTTTGAGATTTATTTTCTCTCTTTCACAGAAGAGCAGGCAGATACTGTTAAGAATTCACAGACCATCTGTGGACTCCTACTTAAAAGGTTTCTCAACTCACTTTTCTGTAGTTACAAGTATCTGGAAAATGCACCTGTGTCAGTTACATTGACAACGTTAGATCTTAAGCATTTCTTAAGTGTACTTAAAAAACAGATGAGATTTCTGAGTCTCACAAAACATCACAACTTGACACCTGCCCACTCCAAGTTGCCCCAACCCGAGTCGCCACACAGGGATAGCACGACTCTTCCCGGAGAGGCCGGCCACAAATAACTGTCAAAAAGGCGGGAGGGGAGAAGAAAATATCTATATCTATATCTATATGTATATATAAACCAAGCACTCAGCAGGTACTCACACAAGCAGCCTTTTGCCAAAAAATTCAAATTGACTTACAGCTTCTTTTAAAGCTTACTGCGTCTTGGGTTTGTTACTTTTAGTATGAAGTTTATTGTTGATGTGCCACTTATACATGCAAGAAAACACAACCCAGGTAACGCCAAGACGCCGCCATCCGCGGCGAACGGGCACGCACTGCAGCTCGCCGGCTCCAGCAGCGCCGCAGCCCCGCACGGGAACTACTCACCGCCCCGGGGACAAAGCCGGTGCCCCGCGGAGCCCCGCACCGGCGGCACGGCACGGCACGGCACCGCCGGGCCGCAGGTGCCCGCGAACACCCCGCGGAAAGCGCCTCCCGCGCCTCAGCCCTGAGGGGGCACGCGCGCACCTCACCCCCCCGCCCCGCCCTCGCCGGTCGCGCCCCTCCGAACCACAGTCCCGCGGTGGAGGAAGGGGGGGACGGGACGGACAAGCGCGGGTCCCGCCCGCCGCCCGGAGGGAAGAGCCCGGCGCAGTCGCCGGCGGCCCCGCGGGGAGCGGAGGGGAATGCGGAACGTGCCTACTCAACCTCGCCTCGGCTCCCGCAGGCGCCGCCATGCAGGCCGCCCCCCGGCGCACGCGCGCCGCCGCGCCCGCCCTCCGAGCCGGGCAGGGGGAGGGCGCGCGGGGGGCGCCGGGAAGGCGGCGGCGCGGGGCCTCGCGCGAGCCGCGGCTGGCGGGCCGGGGCGCGCGCGGCATGCTGGGCGGGGCGGTCCCAGCGGCGGCGGGCCGCGTGGCGCGGCGGCGGGCCGGGCCGGGCCGGGGCGGGGGCGCGACCGGCGGCGGGGGGGCGGTGCCCGGCGGGCGGGCGCGGCTCATCGCGGCACGTGGCCGGCGGCAGCATGGCGCAGCTCACGGCGCGGTTCCGCACCGAGAACCGCAGGTGAGGGGGCGCCCGGGCGGGCTGCGGGGGCGCGCCTGGGGCGGGGGCGCCGCCGGGGTTGGTAACGGCGCTGTGTGCCCGCAGGTACGCCGTGGAGGATGTGCCCTTCTCGGTGCCCGCGGCCTCTGAGACCGCTGACCTCAGCCACCTCATCAACAAGCTGCTGGCGGCCGGCGACGGTAGGTGCCGGGGAGGAGGAGGGAGAAGAGGAGGAGGAGGAGGAGGAGGGGAGCGGGCGGGAGCTACGGGACCCCCCGAGCGGGCGCTGGCCCCGCGCCTCGCCCTTCCTGCAGCGCCGCCCCGCTGCGGAGCCGGGTCCCACCCCGGTGGTCGCTGACCACGGGCCCCGGGCGCGGCAGCTCAGCGCCTCGGTTGAGCTTGAAGGTGCCCTGGGGCTGGGGTCCCCCGGGGGGGCGGGCCCCGGCGTGCGCCGCCCCTGGCTCGGCCTGGCTGGGCTGAGCGGGGCCCCCTCCGCCCCGGCAGCCGCCGTGCCGGTGCGGGCAGGCCCAGCAGCCGCGCTCCCGAGGCTGGGCGAGGGGCCCAGCACCTGACTGCACCGCCCCGGCGGGCGGGAAGGGCAGCGTTCCCCAAACCTGGCAAAAGAACTCATGACACCGAAGGTTTGTTTTTCCTGAAAGCCTGTGAGAAGAGCTCAACCCTCAGCTCTCAGGCTGAAATGGGCCTGCCCTGAAAGATTATCGGGGGAAGACACCTGTGCAATGTCTTCAAGAAATCCCTTTTTCTGTAAGAAATGAGACTTAATTGCATCTTAACCTGCTGAGACTCCTGCAAGTCGCTTTGAACCCGTGAAATGGCAAGCGACCTTGAATAGAAAACCGGTGCGTGGCACAGTGCTCATGTCAAATGTGGGGCCTTTGTCAACTGTGCCAGTACAGAGAGAGAAATACACACCAAAAATTCTCAGTTCCCTACTGTTGCTTCAAATACAGGGCTTTAGGTAGTGATGGCAAAGATGTGGGCTACTAGTGGCAAATTCCATACAGAACAGTGATGAAGCATCATGGCGGTTTGGCTCAATGTAGCTACAGAGAAAAGGATTTAGAAAATAATATATTAACAATAAGAGGCAACCTTTTGAACCCCAACAGCAAATCACCCTTACTCTTACATAATCCTATGGAATTCATGGGCTGCCCACTTAAAACTGGGAGATGAAACATACTGTTTTGTTGGGGGTGGGGTGGGGTTTTTCTTGTCTTTTCTAACCTCTTGCTGGCTCTGTTCTCCTGAACCAGCCATAGAGTGATGCTGTTCTTGATGGTATGAAATGAACAGTGACACCTGAGCATGCATTTTTCCTAATTTGTTTCAGCGGATCACAAGTATGTGGAATTTGACTTCCTTATCAATGGCCAGTTCTTGCGTATGCCGCTGGGCACGCACATTGAAATGGAAAATATCTCCACGGTAAGTCATACTTGATTTCACCGCATCTTGGACAGTAGAACAGCCAGCCAGTTTAGTTCAACCTGATTTAGGTATTACACTGTCATCCTGACTAGGTAGATTTCCTTGCTGGCTTTTATTTCTTTTCTGACTTTCCCAAGAGAATGCCCTGTATTTTTAAATCCATTCTAAACTGCAAAGTGATTAGAGAGTATGGGACTGAGCAATGCAAGGAGCATTGGTATCCAGTCTGTTGTCTATGCAGGTCAGAGGGGAAATTCTTGTCTTATTCAGTCCATCATTAATACGTTTTTGTCTCCTACTGCATTAGTTACATTGGGGAATAATAGGGGAGGTTGGTATTGCCTCTAGAAAATGTTGTGAAGTATTTTAGACACCAGATTTTTACGGGTAAATACAGAAGAGAAACCTGGGAAGAGTGACTTTATTCGATTTTTCTTCCAGCTTGCTACTAAGAGCAATATGATAAAAAGTATGGAAAGCAATAGAATTCACTTTTTTTTTTTTCTATCTGAAGACTTGAATTCCACTACTGTGGCAGAGGACTTGGATAACAAGATCTTTGCCCAATGAACTTGTATATTTGCACCACACTACAGTTAAATGTTACTGATTTTAAAAAAATAAAACCATACTAAGTAAGTATTTTGTCTGTGAGCTCAGGAAGAAGTGGTGGAAATAGAGTATGTGGAGAAATACATGGCCCCTCAGCCAGAGGAGTGCATCTTCCACGATGACTGGATCAGTTCTGTTCAAGCCACTGAAGAATGGTACTGCATTAAGCCAATTCTGGTTTGTCTTGCTTATTCCTGTTGTGTGCAGAGGACACAGAGGTGTCAAATGGAGTGGTATTCTGTGTCTTTAATAATCTGGGGAGGGGGGTTCCCCTCTTTGCTCTTTTTTGTTTGTTTTTAACCTGTCAAGTCAGTCAGCTACTTGCTTTTATAAGCAATTCAGTTTTACACCTGTATTCTATGCTGATAGCGACTTTTAACACAAATAGAAAACAGCTAGAGTCTCTGAACAAGAGATGCTGTTAATACAAATGGCTAATACACTATTTATTATTTATCTTAAAGGACAGCAAGATTTCCTTATGTCTCTTTAGCTTAAACCCTTGACTTCAAATGTGACATTTGGTATTAACAAATATGATAGCGTACCTTTCTGCAGAGCTTTTCTTTTTTAAAAAAACCAAACATAATTGTGTTTTTCTGCTGTATTTTCACATTCATTTTCCAATCAACTAGGAAGTGTTCCTATATTAGGTAAGAGTTGGAAAATGCTTTGAGATCCTCTAGTAACGTACCATGAACAACAAATTATCTTTTTATTTTAAATAACATAAGCAATCTTAAGTCTCACCTACCAGAATATGCAGTACTCTTATTGCTTTTCTTTTTGGTCTGTACTCCTAGCCTTGCAATTGTAGGTTTTAATGAAGCTTTGCTCTGTAACAAAAAGGGGTTTTTTTGAACACACAAATTAGCTGTATTTTGAATTTGTTTCAGCTAACCAGTTACTATGCTAATATTTTTCGAGTTTCTGGTTGAGGCTTTTTTTCATAAAAACATTGCTGGTTTTAAAAACAATGTTTCAAATTCTGTACCCTGTAGGATATTAACTGGCTGCTATGATCAGACTGCTCGAATTTGGTCTTTGGAAGGAAAATGCATCATGACAATAGCTGGGCATACAGAAGTAGTGAAGGACGTGGCATGGGTGAAGCAAGGTTAGTGTGTATATACGTATATATTAGGCAAGTAGTAATAGATTTATTGGAGAAATGTCAGCATTCCTCAACCGTGAATATTTAATTATTTAAATGCTACAATGTTTTTGATCTCTGTCATTGGTGTTAGAAATGAAGTCATGGTGTAAGGCAGGCCTTCAACAGTAATGAGTCAGGTTTGACATGTACATTGTCTAACCACCTTGTAGTCTTTGTAGCAAATACTGGTATGTATAGTTACATTAATTATACTTGCAGGGTGACATGATGTAAATGGAGATGTGTATGAGTTCGTCTATGATACTTCTTGACTAAAATTACTATATATAGACTATAAAGACTTTGGAAAGCAGAGTTGGGTGCAAGCATGATTTTTTTTTTTTTTTTTTTTTTTTTTCCCCTTCCTCAGATAGTTTATCATGCCTGTTACTCAGTGCTTCTATGGACCAAACTGTCCTGCTATGGGAATGGAATGTGGAGAAAAACAAAGTGAAAGCCCTTCACTGCTGCAGGGGACACGCTGGGAGTGTAGACTCTGTAGCTGTTGATAGCACAAGAACTAAAGTGAGTGCCTCCGGGAAAGAAACTGTTGCCTTCTGAGATGTTAGCAGCCCATATCTCAAAAATAATCTTTTTGTCCCTGCATAGGTACTAGTTACTATGATGGACATGCTGATAAGTTTCCAGTCCTGTTATAAATGGTGGTTACTGAGGATTAGGAGTGCTGTATCAACACTAGTTGAAGTGATGCACTTAACCTCTAGTATCACAGAAAGTGAAGGTGACTTTAGATAGCACAAGAGATTATAATGCTGCTCTTGACTTCTGTGAGTGAAGTTCAACGTTTATTTTAAAGTAAATTTTACTTCTAACACGCATGAATTTTGTATTATAATGGAACTATTTGAAAACATGACCTAAATTTTCAGAGCAGTTTTGGTGGGGAAAAAAACTTTCCGGAGTGGTACTCAGAAAAACCAGGTGGTAGAAAAGGTCCTTCTTCATCCAGGAATTCAACAGTTTAAAGAGCACTCACACCAAAGGTGGAGTCATGGCTCCCAGCTTGACTCAATATCAGACAGGTTAAAATAAAACTTTTCGGTGTTGAGGGAAATATTTCTGTTTTGTAGATATTTCTGCAAAGGGAGGAAAAATAATAGTTTATCTATGCCAAAATTGGTTTTTTGGAGGAGCCCAGCACTGGTTTTCATGCGTTATAACCCATTGATTAACTTTTCAAGCAAGAAGTGTATTTAGTATGGCTTACAAGGTCTGTCTGGATCAATATTAACAATGTTTCTGTTCATACAGTTCTGCAGTGGATCTTGGGATAAGATGTTAAAGATCTGGTCTGCAGGTAAGATAAGTGTTAAGCTGGGATTCTTGGCTCTCCAAAAAAATAATCAAAAACTCTACTTAAAACAACCTAAAAGATGGATACTGAATAGTTTTTTTCATTAAGAAAATTTGAGTCTGTAATAGTAAAAGCTATCAAGAACTTGTTTTTCCCCTAAGCTTTGTAAGGCCATATACATCTTTATATGAAGTTACTGTTTTGGTTGGTAACACAATTTCAGATATGGTTGTCAACTGTGTGCTGATGGCTTATTTTATTCAGAACACAGTACTTTATTTCTTTCATTTATTTTTAATCGATTTATGTAAGTGTGCAGATTGGAGTGTAGACTTCTTACAAATTAAGTTTGTGGGTTATTTTCCTGTTCTGTTATTGACACCATAATAGGGAGGACAGCAAGTTGATCAGGTCTCTTCTAGGAATGTAGACTAATCCCATTTGAGCTGAATGCTTTCTTTCACTGTTCCAAGTCCTGATGAGTCAGTTTAGGAGTATATATATAGGTACTGTATCTAAAAAAATAAAAGATTGTGTTTGTCACACACCTGAATTACTGTTCGAATTTTCTGTGAACGAGGATGGTCTTAAAAATTATTTGGGACTTCACTTTAAAACTGAGTGACCTAGAGAACATCACTTAATTTGTATTCATTTTCCTTTTCTCAGAATGGATATAATACTAGTCTGGTCAGAGGCATAGGGTTAAAATATTCATGCATCATAGATGGGTTAGGTACTGTAAATATGGCGTTTCGCTTAATTACTTTTACGGAAATGCAATTCAGAAACCTCCGGGTCAAGTCTGACTGTCTTTTGTCACAGTACCTACAGATGAAGAGGATGAAATGGAAGAAGCAGCTAACAGACCACGGAAGAAGCAGAAAACTGAACAGCTGGGACTAACAAGGGTAAGATGAACTCCAGCTTGTCCAGGATTTTATATTGGAAGTGTGGCCATGCAAAATAATTTCCCTTTGTTAAAAATGACTATAGGAAAACTTCTGGTGGTATGTATCAGGCTGATCAGACAGGTATTCTTATTTGTTGAATATCATTAAAAAAATGTATTCTTTCAATCTAATCCCCTCTCCACTCTAAATTCTAGACTCCCCTTGCAACCCTCTCTGGCCACACAGAAGCCATCTCCTCTGTGCTGTGGTCAGATGCTGAAGAAATTTGCAGTGCATCATGGGACCACACTATTAAACTCTGGGATGCTGAGACTGGAGATCTCAAATCAACTTTGGTGAGATCATTATACTTTTATCAGTAGGTTCAGTTAAAGTCCAGCTCAAAAAAATTCTGCAAAATAGTAGCTCCAGTCTGAGTTATTATTTTCTTTTCTGACAGACAGGAAACAAAGTGTTTAATTCCATCTCCTACTCACCACTGTGTCGACGCCTCGCATCTGGGAGCACTGACAGACACATTAGGCTATGGGATCCTCGCAGCAAAGGTGAGCTAAAACTTGAATGTTCTCCAGGTTATTTTTTCCAAAATCAAAACTTTTCCCTGTTGAGAGACACCTCACAAACTGTTTCCTAGTCCCTCTGCTTGAAAGAAGCCGTTTGGGGGCTTTTATCAAATACCAAGATTTTCCATAATCTGGTGCAAGGCTTCTTTTAATTTCTAATAATTTAAAGTAACGCAGCTTAGGGTTGGTGGTTTTTTTTAACTTACTAATGAATGTTCAACTTTGCAGTTGCGGGCCTGTACTTTTTTTTTAACCTTCACACTTAAGTTGGTCAGACCATCATTAGAGTGAAACAGTAGTCACTTTGTTATGACAGAGTGGTGCCCCACCTGACAGGATTGCGGATAACATGACTGAGCCACCAGATTTTTCATAGACATGTTTACTTGTTTAGCTTCTGTAAATCTAATCCAGAGTTTAACAGCATTATCTTCCTATGTTAATAATAAAAGCATGTATTGTATCCTTTGTTTCAAAAATCTTTGAAAACGGAGTTTAGTGGCAAGAAAATTGATTTTTAGTTCTGGGCTTTTGGGGTTTTTTTTGTGTGTGTGTGTCCCCAGCTTCTGTGCCTTATATTTTTGTTTGCTTTCTTTAAAGTTCACTTTGATTTTTTTGAAGTTAGAATTAGTGGTGGCAGAAACACTTGCCTTGAACACAAATACGTTGCTGACTGCTTTTCTCACTGGATTTTGTATGCATTACTGATATCTCCCCCCCCCCCCCGGCCTCCTCTCTCTCTTCTGTTCAGATGGTTCCTTGGTTCTCCTGTCTCTCACATCTCACACAGGCTGGGTGACATCTGTGAAGTGGTCACCTACCCACGAGCATCAGCTGATCTCTGGTTCTCTGGACAACATAGTGAAACTCTGGGACACAAGGAGGTAAAATAAATGTGTTCTTTGCTGTTCAAAAGCATGTAAGCTTGTAGAGTCAAGTTAACCTAATGAAACAGCAAAAGCAGTTTCAGGCACTGGAAACTTCTGTGGCGTTTGTGAAAATTCTCCAGGTCTTAGGAGTAAAGTGTATAACAAAAGGGAGAAAAATACTTGTAGTCTATCAGAGGACCTGTGACTTAATATCTGCAAGAGCTATATGGCTTTCCAACACGGCACTTACCTGGCATTAACAGCACTATTGGCTGACATGCAGAAGGCAGCACCCATAACATTGCTACTAGGATTAGTGACCGCAGGTGGTCTGCTTACCGTTCCTCTATGGAATGACCCTAACAGCGGGAAGTTTCACTTCATACTCTTTCATACCTTTCATTACAAATTTCCAAGCGATGAAAGGGTTTGCATTCAGAAGACATAAATGTCTTTTCTGGAAAACACACAGCATCTACACATGGAAGAAACTATATAATAAACTGTTCCTAATCAGCAGATTGATTAAATTTCAGTCTCAAGGTAGTTTGCCAGCAGGTGAAAAATGTTGCTGTGTTTCTCTTTGGGGATGCAGGAGAGGTTAACACTGATGCAATCAGCTCTGGAGAAAGTAGTGAAAATGTCACAGATGGTAGATACCTGTACTCTCTACAAGTGTTCATAACTGCTAGACCGCATCTGTTTGATAGCATCATGATAGTATTTTTTCCTGGGACCAACTTTGTTTTCTGTGATTGCTCACTTAACTTCAAATGTGTCACTATAAATAAGTGTGTTTCCCCAGTTGCAAAGCTCCTCTGTATGACTTGGCTGCACATGAAGACAAGGTTTTGTGCGTGGACTGGACAGAAGCAGGGGTAAGAATCTGAAGAGCAAGTTACTCAATTTATATACATAGTGGTTTAGGAAGAGGGCTAAAAGCAGTCATGGACTATTTTTTCTGTTATGCTTAAAGATAGAAGAAGTTTTAGTTGTGCTGTCATCGATAACTAGGTGTTACTGTCATACGTGCTGCAGCATTTGCCCACGCTACTGTACAAAGGAGTAGGATGGGAGTATAAGCTCTGTAGTATTAAGTGGGTGTTACACCGATACTCCAAACAAGGAGACATGAGAACAGCACACCTCACTGGGAAAATACATATTCCAAAGCACCATTTGCTGCCATGGAGACTAAAGCAGTAGCATGAACTGACAGCTGGGGCATGGCAGTACATGTAGAAGGGGAAAACTATATAATCATCTATAGCAAACTGCTCTGCTACTGTAGTGGTACACACATGTATAAAATGGAAAAAAACCATTTTGTTAGAGGTTCAGGATTCTCTGTGGCTCCTGTTCTCAGTAAATTTAGAAGTAATCCTGCAAAAACTTTGTTTCTGCTTTGAGGAGGAAGAGGGTAAGACACAAGGTTGCTTCTGCACTTTGATTCTGGATTTTAGTCATGCAGTAGCAGTTCATTATTCATTACTTCTTTTTATGTCTTAAAAAAAAAATCAGTCTTCAACTTTTGTTTTGGTATTTTGCTTAGTTCTGGTATTAATCACAATTTTATTTTCCTCTATCAGTTGCTGTTGAGTGGAGGTGCAGACAACAAACTGTATTGCTACAGATACCCAGCTACAGCCTCTGATGTTGGAGCATGAAGGTTAACAGCCAGAAGACTTTTCTTAATAAATTAAAAAAAAAGGGTTTTTTTTTTGCAGCAGTCATTCTGTTAGTGTAGAGAGCTGTTGTTCCTGGTTTTTGTATTGGTAACCTGTATTGGTATTTGTCACAGAAAAATAGCAACAAGCAGTTAGGAATGTGATCAGTGTGAAACAAAGCAAAGGGAGTTTCCTCCCTTTTTGACAGTTTCGAATTAACATCTTTTAAGTGACTTTGTATAGCCCTTTTAATAAGGAGTAAACTGTTCCTGATACAGAAAAGTTACTCACTGGACTAAATTATTTTTTGAGCTTACCTGCTTTCTCTTAAAAAAAAAAAAATAAAGCTGTTGTCTACAGCCATTGGTTTAGTGCCTCACTGCAGCTAAAAATCAGACTTCAGCCCTCCTTTCAGTATGGCTGTTGGCAGTTTTTTGATTAAGCCTTTACTTGAGGAACCCAGGCTGCTTTCTAGAATAAAGACTTAGTATGTTTACAGCACAAGTGGTATGATGGAAAGGAACTTGACAGATTTACTAGCAGATTAAATACTCCGTTTTGGTTTTGCTCATAAATTAGGGCTGTAAATTACTTTCAAAGAAGGTGCCTGCCTTGTATTACGGTATGTGTTATGTTGCAGTACGATAACTGTGATACTGTACAGAAACAAGTGGAGGATCACACAGAGAAGGCAGAAGAAAAATTAGTTTGTCCGTAGAAAGAATGGATATAAAAAGTCGCAATAACTTTTGGTTTGAGATAGGGCAAGGACTATCCAAACAAGCTCCTTTTCTCTGCAGGTGGTCTTGCTTTTAATTCAATATTTAGAAGAAAAAGCTATCACTGCAGTTTATTAAGACGCCAAACCAGCACATAAGTTTCACAATGTGGAAACCAAAATTGAATATCCTCACTGCTGTCTTAGCTTTCAATAAATGTAAGACCTGTTCAGCACAATCAAGTCAAATGATTAAATTGCAAGGTTAATTTTTGTTTAGAGTGAAAACTCTGACCTCCAGGTTTACAATATGGACAAGTTCTGAGTAAGCTGTTTAGGAAATAACTAGAAGAGCAAAACTATGGAGAAAACAGCAAGAGTACAGGGGAAAGAGCTCTGATCCCTTGGCTCTGCAAGTAATGTACTGCAACTAACAGACCAACCTTTATTTACAAATGCTACTTACAAGGAATATGTTGTCTTGCCATCATCTTAATCCATGTGCACGTTCTTAGTATGTGCTTTATCCTTTATAAAGCAATATACCTGATTATAGCAACTAATTCTATTTTTTTTCCTTTAAAACATTGCCTTCTACTTACTCCACAAGCTGGAACATGTAAATATGGTGTGAATAAATGTTTTGTTTTGTAAACCTACCAAAAATACAAAGCATTTTTTGAGCAGGAATTTAGTATGTGCTGGAACATGCAGCATTCCTTCCTCCCTACTATCGCAGATTAATTTCACATACACATTTGTGGCTAGCTAGTCTTAATTTAGCAATCATTAGCTTAATATTCATGAAAGTTTGAAAAACTTTCTAATAATTTTTTAGTATGAAAACAGAAAAGAGTAATATCCTCTTTAGCTAATCCTTAATCCAGTACACCTTACTTTTGGAGGTCTTAACCAAGTGAAGTTTTTCATTTCAAGACTCACAGTGACCATTTAATTTACAGTCTTGAGCTATTTTCTGTATTATAAGAAATGCCAATTTTATTACTGTCTCTTCAGTTTTTCTTTCAGGTAAATTATGCTTGAGCGTAGCTGTATTTTGCAGTCAGATAGCTGTGGAGCACCTCCAGCCAATTAAGTAGTTGATAAAAGTAAGTGGGTGCTCTTACGTGCATATGTCTAAAGACCTGTGAATGCAGGATAGTTAACCTTAATACAGTTTTCTTGCTTTCCCAGCTTTAAAAAATACTTATTAAAAAGGTCACATCACTTGGACTGTCAGCTTAATGGAGAGAGATTATGATTATTATTATTTAGACTTAAATAATTCATGCCAACTGGGATTTCTTAAGTTTCAAACACTGAATCCATGAGATCTACTACACTTGTCACCTGTAGTAAATATAGAGAGTAACTAGAAAGGCAGGTTTTGGTAGACCACAGTTCAGAAGTGGGAGGGTTTTCACACCCTCTTAAGTTTGGGTTCTCTTACTGGGAAGAATGTCAGACACACAAAGAACCAACTAAGTAGCACATATTAACATGAAGTGATACAGCGTAAGTACAACGTTTTTGAAATGCATCTGTATCACCATCTACAAGTTATTCTAGAACCTACAAAAATACTTTTTAGATTTGGCTGAGTGACAGTTCTTTATATAATCTGTCATCTTAAAACATTTTAGTAAGAATATCTTTATTTCTCCAAACACACTCCTTCATTTAAAATAATGTGAAATTAGAATAGCCAGCACGAGTTGATTTTAAAATTTCTCAGAAGAACTGAGCCAGAAACACAGTCCAGAAGCAAGGTGCTGATGGCGACATTACTCACAATACTTCCACACACACACCCCCCAAAAGAAACCCCAAAAGCAAAACAAAAAACCACACAACCCCCCCACCTTTCTGCATATTTGCAGTGCCCAGGTAGCATAATATGGAACCAGAATGAAATTTTATGTACTAACTCCTAGCTTTCCTTAAACATCAGTGATACTACAAGTGAGAGGAATAAAGACAGTAGTCGAGTACTGCAAACTTATTTTTTGTATCAATGGGGTGGAGGTAGGTTCGGTTTTGAGAGTTGTGCAGTACATTGTTATATTTCAACTTTTAATTCTGCATTGACAGCTGGCAGAAACTGTTAGCTTTAGTAGCACACATGCCCTGCCTCTAAAGACAGTTCAAACAACGTCATGCACTGAAGACACACATTGAAAGTGTTAGTTTAAGACTTTAAGGGCTCACCTGCCCAGTCCTCTGTTTAGTGTCACACTTGCATTTTCCGTTAATGTTTGCTTTTTCCCAGCTGGTTCTTTCAGCTTCTTGCTTTGAGACTTTAATCTTTGCTTCTGGATGAGCGCCCTCGCTCCCCCACAGCCAGCCCTGGCAGAGCACTGTGTTTTCTCTCTTGTTGGCATTTTGTTTAGTTTTCTAATCTTTAATTTCTCAGCCTTCTCTCAATGAGGAGACTGAACTAAAATCAAGGGGGGAGGGAAGGACACTTAAGCATTCCAGTGGAAGTGACATACAACCTAAACCCGCATGTGTGGATAATGCCACTCACCGTGGTGCCACCCGCAGGGTAAGCGCCTTCTGCATAAGCCATACAGATAACCACCAGGGACAGCACGTCAGCTCACCAGCAGCACTGCGGGCAGCCTCAGCCCACAAGCCAGTCGCTCTTTGAGACCCCCAGATGCAAAATACCAGCTCCCCAGTCAAACGGTTTGGTGCCAGACCCAGACCCTCTCTGGGTGTGAGCTGCTCCGGAGCCAGCGCACACCCTGCAGGCACAGGTGACAGGAGGGGACAGGCTGACAGGGGCTTCTCAGGCTGCAGTTTTTATGAGTTCGGGGCCAGGATGCAGATCTCCAGCCAGTGCTGTGGTGCCTCCCGTTCCTGTCAACCTACAGCCCATAGCCTGGTGGTGAGGTTTTTCCTAAATGAAAATAAACTTACATGAAGTTTAACTGCGTTTTGGCGCAAGCTGATTAATGTCCAGTGTAAGCTCAACACTCCCCCAGACTTCAGCACACATACATTAGGATATAGATCTACATGTGTTTAAAGTGACTTCTATAATTTAAACAAAAATATTTCACAGAGTTTGGAAGGAAAGACTTACACAGAAAAAGGAACACACTTCAATGAAAAATCCTGACACGAGGTTTTCTCCTGCATGTTCTGTGACATTTCTACAACAGAAAGCGCTAGATAGGCATGTGCAGATTCCCCAGTGGAAAAATACACACACTCTTAAGTTGATCTGTATCTTGTTAATTATCAACTTCCTACTTGAACGTGGATATAAAGTTAATGAATTTCAGAAATTAATGGTTTTTCTCATCACTGAATTAAAGGAGGCTACAAAGTTATTTCCAGGATTGTGTGATTCTAAACATTTATTTTTTTTTTTAAAAGAAACATCAGATTTGGGCAGATCTGTTCCATGACCTCACTGAAATTTCAGCATGTACTCTTTTCCCCTGCTGTAGGAAAGGTGAAAATTATCAGATTAAATACTTAATGTGAACTAGGTCAACACACCTGACTTTTGATTTCTACTTTTTGTCAGAACGGGGCTGCCAAGCTGGCCCCCACGTACCCCAGCCCAGCAGAAGATACTATGGATTATCATCCTGCTTCATTTAATGCTTTTATTTGTTTTATTGCATCTTTTTGTTTCCTTGGGGGTTTTTTGTTTTGGTTTTTTTTAAGTATTTTAAAATAAAAAAAGGTACTCACATTTGGTAGGATTAGTTTTTGTTTGCCTGTAGGTTTTACCTAACGTGCTTTGAGAACGCACAACCGTGGCAGGATGCCCCATCACACCATCCCTGCTGCACCTCTGGGGGAGAGTTGTGGCTAAGATGACAGCATTGCAGACAGCAAAGCTGATGATCCTGTTCTGATGGGCAGAACTACAACCTACCCTTGATTTCCAGCCCAACATCCCAGCAAACAGAACGGCTATTTCACTGGTTTGGCACCAAGGCCAGCCTGAGCCCCAGCCTTCCTGGCAGCTGGCACCTGCCCGGGCAGCCCAGGTGGGAGACACAGCCACAAGTCGCTGCACACACCACTGTCTGACAGCAACCAGTTACACTGGCTTATGTCCCAATTCATACCCCCAAAAAAGGCCAACTGAGTTAAGTCACCAGTTTTGTTTGATGTAAGCACATTGGCAGAGATCCCAAATTAGGGGCAAAACTTGGGTTAAAATTCATTGTCATGAAAACCAATTTAAATTGTCCTGTAAATAGCATGAAATGAGTGGCTTTTCAGCTGCCAGCAAAACGCTGGCTGAGCCTGGTCGAGGAAAGACAGCTGCTCCATCTGGATGAGTCTACCAAGCCGTCCAAATCAAGGCATGCACCGTATGGAATGCTGAAAACTTAACTCAAACCACAAAAATGTAAATTTCTGTATCAGTTGCAATATTCCTATCCAAAACTTCAAAATGTCAACTTTGCATATCTTTGCGATTTATTCCATTGGGCAACTAGTAGCCTGTGACCATCAGGGGATCTTAGTACGAGTTTAGATGTCTGTAAAACTAAACATCAACATAAATGCCCTGTGATTGCGACTGAGACTTTCAGCTTATAATTCCAGCAAAGACCTTTCTTTAAATGTTTGCAACCTCTGAACGCAAACCAGAATTCACAAAAAGCTGCATGGGGAAATATGATATACCAGTTATAGCAAACCATCCCAATAATCTAGATCGCTCCTCCAAAAGGGTCCCTCTCATCATGCTTTCTATTGTCTATGGTCTATAAATTTAGAGGAGGGATCTTCGGTCAGACCACAGCTGCTGTAAACTGCATGTGAACCGTAGCTGAGATCACTTGGAAGAACACTCAGGAAATGCTCACTGACTTAGTTGCTCTCCTTTAACTCTACGTCTGTCCCAGCTGAAAAACATTTGAGCCTGTCACACATGCACACACACAGAGCTATCTCATGGATTTCTGCACCCAAGACAGGTCAAAGGATTGGCCAGTGGTTGAAAAAATGCAGAAGAAATACTGGAAACTGAAACAAGCCCACCAAAGAATGAAGATGAATACCTGGCGACATCTGATGCAGAGCTGGGTGCCAAATCAGAGTTAAACCTGAGGATTGTGAACAGTGTCAGTATGAATTGATACGCAGAATAAGAACACATGAAAATGGCATCATTTTTCCTGCCACTAACAAGCACCGGTTACTTTCAAAAGGGCAGTCTCAGCCACCTGTATCATTTGAGAAGCCCAAGAAAAAGGTATCTAGTGTTAGAATTGCATTAGTTTTCTGAACCTATTGAGCAAAGAGAACTTTCTTAAATTTTTCTCTAAATGGTGTCACTGCCACGTCTGTGCACACACCCCTGCGTGCACTGGAAGTCTGGTGGAACCGCTCAGCACTTCTGAGTTTCCTGCACTAACCCAAGCGCTACCATGGAGTCTGCCGGCCAGATCGGGAACACTCTGTCACACAGGGCTTGTCTGGAGATCGGGAGGGTGACAAGAACAGGCAAACTACACTTTCCTTTTTTAAAGTACTTGCAGCACTGAAGGCTACTGGGGGGACATAAACCCCTCACTTGTGTGATTCTAAGCCTGAAGGTATGTGGCTGACCGAATGTGGACACCCAGAGGCATCTGCTGAAAACATGTACTTTGAACCAGAGTCTGGAAGGTGTGGCGTGTGTGTGCATTCGTGGGAAGAGCTGATCATACTACAACGTGGTTTGGACTCACAGCAAACATCTCTAATGTCCCCTGTTAAAGTAAATACAGTAATTTGCTTTCTAATTGAAAATGCACAAATTTCAATCTCTCACCTATCTTTTCCCTCTCACGTTCTGCATCAACTTTAGCCTGAATCTTGGAAGGTTCATGCAAGTTTGGGAACTCTTTTTGTCCCTAAAAAAAAAAAATAATTATAAAGTCCAAATCTGACAGAATTACACTCTGTTCCATCAGGGCCCAGAATCCATCTGCGTGCTGCTAAGATCACAGTGATGTTTGACTCTTCCACTCTCAATTTCAAATGAGACCTTAACTTTCAGCACATCTCTTGGATTAGGAGATCATTATTTTGGTGGACTTCATGCACAGGATGAAATGTTGGAATTTGCTGGCAGTAGGTTTTTATTACTTGGAACAGGGATCAAGTATATTCTCTGTGTTACACAAAAGAACTTTCTTCTGTCTTGCATCAACATGCAAGTGGTCCTTTTGATATATCCACAGCATTTAAAAGAATAATAAATTAATTCATAATAAGGTTTTGCCTTTAGGTTTAAGGCCATATAAAGACCCTCAATGGACAGTCTCTGTTGCTTCTCAGAAAACTGCACTACGGCCAATAGTTATCACCTGCAGTTAAAACACTAAACAAAATGCTTCCTAGATCTCAACAGCACAGATCTAAGCAGATTTTGGTTTCAGTCACCCTGCTGTAATTCCAGAGCATGTCAGTTAAGACAGTGAAGCCTATCAGAATCAATGGACTTTATATAGATTTACAGAGGAGCTTACACGCAGCCTTATCTGAATGTAATTTACAATAATTAGATCTTGTATATTGACATAGCTGAAAATTGAGTCAGAACCAGTTTCCAAAAAATCTAATACTGCATGTCAGTGAAGCTCTTTCTGGAAGGAAATAAATAAGATTTGTCTTCATAGTAACTAAGCCTTGGAGCAGAATGGCGTGGGGGAGGAGATGATGGTTTTTCTCCACTTCTAATCCAATCTATTTAAACAAAGGAATCAAAACAACAGATGTTTAGTATGAAAAATGCTGCCTGAGATACTGGCACCACAGAATCCAGCATGAACTCACCAAAGATGAGAAGATGAAGAGAGTACTGTTTTCCTATTTCAGTTTTACCATTCTCTAGGCTGCTGCAATTTGAATGCGCGAGTCCAGAGCGTCCTGTTAAAAAGCCATCATTTTTGCCAGAAGAGCAGTTTGCAACCCAGGCACCATCCCACCACACACCATTCTGAATCTCTGCAGTATCTATAGTATTGCCTGCTAGATGTAAACAGAGGATTACGAGATACAAAATTTTATCTGACCAGATCATAGAATAATGATAATTCTACTGTAATGATGATGATAATATTAGACTATGTACCAGAAAATTCTGTTTTTATTAATGAAATCACTATTTCTAATCTTTTCTCAGCTTGCTGCAGTATAATGCAGCAACTGAAAAATATTTTCAGTTTTGGGATGTCTGAACTGTATCTCTCATACCTTGACAGACACATTTGAAGCTAGTAATTTTGTTTAGCTGGCTCAAGTATTGCTTTCACCATTTCCTACTGGCCTTCTACAATTATTTTTTATAATTTTGACACAGCAGTTTGCGGGGCTGCTACTGTAGAAATTTACAGAGAAACATAAGCTTTTTAATTTCCCTCTGCAGTAGTCTTTTCTTGTTGTTTATTCTCCTTATTTTGCCACCCACTCCCTGTTTTAGAACTGAAGTATCTTACTAGTTTCTTATTCCTCACAGGTGTTTCAAGATCAGTGAGGCAAAAGTCTCCCTCCATTTAAATATATTGGGTTTGACCTTTAGGCCAGCATGTCCTGAGAGAGCAGGCACTCCAGGTGCCTAATGCACTGCCACTGCATTTCTCCTCCCACATACATTACCAACTATATTACAACATTAGGGCCATTACAGCAGGCAGTATCAGCCTTTGTCACACCTTTGATCACTGACATTTATTCTGCCAGTGTCTCTGCTATTAGTTTTTTTCCCACCTTCAGAAGAACTACCAAGCACCTGAAGGACAGGGAGTCAGTGGAAGGAAGCACAGGTGATGCTCAACTGATAAGCACCAGCGCTGGTTGCTAACAGCTCGCCTGCGCTAAACAGCAGGGCTCCGTGAAGAGGCATCACCCATGGTCTACGGGCACAGTCTGGTATCTGCACCCCTGTAAATTAAGCCAGTACCCATTCTCCAGAAGCTAATCCTCCCTCCGTGCCTGCGGTCCTCATTACCTTCAATGAAAGGCCCAAACAGCATGAACCATTGCTTTTTTATGGGTGTAACTTTTGTCTTGATCGTATTTCATGAATTGTTTACAAAATGTTTACACTCAGCACTTGTCAGCAATCAAGTTCGACTCTTGTTTCAAACAGAGACGTCATCTGTTTGTATCAAGTAGAAATCTGGCTTAGTCCTTGGACGTGATTCTGCTGCACTGCCACCCCATGAAACACCATACTGACACGGGGAAACACCATACTGACACAAGACCCTCTCACCAGAAATACCTCCATGACCCCTGAAAAAGAATTCTGTTCAACTTGACTTGCAGCTTGTTTTCTTTTTCTTGCTGGAAAGCTTGACTGCTCTGAGAAAAAAGAATGCTGTTACAAATTAAATTTTATCATTTAAAACTCACAATTTTTTTATATGCTTACATAATTTAATGTTATAGTGTAACTTACTCTGTTCACAAAAAAATGAATCAACATTTCCTTCTGAATGTTTTTTTGTTTCATTCACATGGCCTGCACAGATCTCTGCCACTGAGCAGTGGAATACTGAGGAATACTGACAGGGACTTTTAGTACCATATGTAGTGAGAAGTTTATTCTGGTTTGAGGCTGCTCTTCCTTTTGTTGCTCTTACTATTTAAATAAATAATGAATATGTAACATTAGAGATAAATAATTTCTCTATTTATATAGTCTATACCATCACAATACATTAAAACATCTACAGTCTCTGGAGGCAATCACTGCTGCACATTGACCTCTGAGAAACTGGGTCTAAGATTTTATGAAAAAAATACATTAATGCTGCATTTTCACAAAGAGAAGAAAACAAATTCCTTTGTTAAATATTCAACCTACTTAACTTTACAGGGCCTATTAGTGAAGATTTAATGAAAAACTTTATAATCCTTGAAAACTTCAATGGTACCTTATACTAAAAAATTTTATGGATTAAAAAGGATTTTATATCTTTCCAATTAAAAATTTAAATGCTGGCATAATAGTATGTAATTGCAAGCATGCTACTCATTATAAATCACAGCATACTACACACATCAGGATTACTAAGGTGGAAGAAGTTTATGGAAATGTTCCCCCTCCCTTACACCTTTACTGCTTAATCCTTAAATAAACAAAAAAACACACACACCAAACAAAACCCACAAACACCTTGGACAGAGTAAAAAGCTGTATTTTACAGATGTTAGGAATATTTATAGGAAACTGTTTGGAAATTAATACTTAGAACTACATTACAACTAGATAGCCTTTCAAAGTGCTGTCTGCTGTTTGTAATGAGCATTTCAAAAGTATTACACACTGAGAATTCTTTCAAAAAGTTCATGAATATATACATAAAAACATATGCACATGCTCCCTCATTTAAACTTTTTGCCTTGTTATTTAGGGAATTTTATATATATATATATATATATGTAAAAATACGTAAATATCACAGATAATTTTTTCTAGACTTTCGTGAGTCTCAAAAAAAAGAACAGAAAAATTTCCCTTTTTAAAATTACCTGAAATGTCACATTGCTAGGAGTGCCACCTTAAGCCCCAAAGCTCAATTTAAGTAGAAAACCAGCAAAAAATACCAGATTTAATAGTACGGTAAAATATTAATCTTCCTTTGCAGCATGCCTATATATCCCTTAGCCATTTTTTTCTTCCCAACACCCATCATTTTGCCATTGTTCCACATGATGGCTGACATGGACATTAGTGAGTCATTTTTTAATTAATTCCTCCCCCAGCCCCACGTACGCCACATCTAGCTGCAAATGTTGTCACAACCTGAAGGTCTTTTTATGCATTTTACCAGTCTGAACAATGCGTTTGTTCCTTCACCCCCAGAGTACTCATGATAAAAATAGTCAATACATTGGAATTGCCACATGTTTTATTTTTTCAATTACTACTTTTCATAGCCGTATCTGAGGAAGAAAAGAAGCTAGGGCTCTTATTAATGTTTCAGGCAGAGCAGAATGCAAGTGACACTGGAAAAAGGATAGTTGTCCAGGATTTTCCCTTCTTCTGCCCAGTGAAGGTTTTCAACTTTTTTTTAATAGACCGTGTTCACTCAGTTCAATGCACTGCTATTGTCAGTTGAAGGTACAATTCAGATAACATATATGTACATATATGACAAGTATATGCATATATACAGTACAAAGGTATTTGGAGGGACATGTCAAAAGTAAAAGCCATTTTGTACCTGAAGAGAAAACCACTTTCCTCAACTCTGAGGTATATAAAGTACAAGCTAGTGCATGTTGGTGATCTGGTGATAAAAGGGAGCTCCACACACCCCTCTCTTCCCCATCATTTGAGACAGTTCAAACTGCGTGCCCGTTCTATTTCTTCCCCATACATCCTTCTGCTGTTCAGATGGGGCTGCACAGCCACCTCAGACCAAATGTAACATAAGCTCACCCACAGAGATACACCAAATCCAAAATTTCAGCCTGATACGCTAACACTTGGCAGAGCCCTATGCAGTTCTGCAGGAGGGATCTTACTGCTGAAGTGCCCAGGCACCAATAAGCAATAGCTGCTGTCACACAGTCAAGCTATTGCTGGACATTTTCAGTCAACAGATTGAAGGTGAGTTCAATACTGCTGCTGGGTAGATACACACACACACCTTGCTATCAAAGCCAGATCCTTCACCCACTTGTCTACTGGGAGTTGGTGAAAGTGTAAGACTCGCCATTACCGTATGACACTTGAATTCTATTTATATGCAGAGTGCCAGGAATTCCAATTAGAAAATAAAAGTTAAAAAAAGCATCACCTAAGTTGGGCATTCGCAGCGTTTGGATGCATTTTTGGCCACAAGCGTGCAAAGAGGTTCCTGTTACTGCTGTAAATACAGGGTTGCATTTATGGAACGTGCATGTCTAGTACTTTTACACTTTGGGGCACAGAATGAAGAAAATCAACTTCACGTACCATCTTTTAGCTCAGCATTTATTATCGTTCTTGCCATGTGCTAAGAAGGCAATGAGGACCAGCCTGTGTGTGAATGCTGATAAAACATGAAGGCTGAAGTCTTTATTTTAACTCTGCTGTAGTTAAACTCAGCCCACTTCTTCCATGTTTCCCCAAAACATTCTGCTCACTTGGGCTCTTTTATTTTACCATTCTTTCTTCCTTTACCTTCAGATTGGCCCTTGTCTCACCTTGGGCAGGAACTACCAACATTCAGGAACGACCAGCCTCCATGGAATACAGAGGAGCATCACTGCAGATGAAAGGTGAATCCAGGAGCTGTATCCTCACAACTGCAAGCAAAACAGGGAACTCCAAAAAGTGAACGTTCACTCATCCATACAAGTACTGTCTACATTACAGAAAGTGCTGGTTGCCAACAAGTTCACCATGATTTAAGTGGAGGCAAAGACATGTCATCTCCGTACATTTTTTAGCCACTGATATCAATTGTATCTCATGAGTGGGTTCAGCAAACAAAACCAAACCAAACACACCCCCTCCACACCTGGAGAACAAATATCTACTGTCAGAAGAATGTGCTTATCACCACAAACAAGTCACCATAAGGAGCCGTGCAACAACTTTCCTACTCATGTAGATACTCGCCTTCTAGAAGTCTCTCCGTCTCTGTCTCTCCAGTAGCTACTTTTCAGTGCTTTTTCTGAGCAAACAAGAAGGTGAAGGAAAATTCAACTCTCTTTTCTGCCCCAAACACTCGCCTCCAGGATGACGTTGTAGTTACATGCAAAGTGCACAAAAGTTCTGTAAAATAAAATGACTGAAAGTCAACATAACACATCTACTACTAGGTAACTGTACATTACCTGCATATCTTCAGTACGTTTTCACTTTCAGGAAATGACGAGGTTATAATTACTATTCGTTGTTTCTACACTTTTCTCCAATAGATGGTCAGTTTCTTTAGGATAGACACAATCATTTTACTATATAAGCATGTAAGAAAAACCCCTTGTAACAGAGTATGTGCCAGTTCCACAGATTCCTAAGAGGGTTTGAATTTATAGATTCTCTAGTCAGAAGCTGTTGCAGGTAGTATACCATGTAATAGTCAAAGGCAGAACTTTTACGGTTGCATCTTCCTATGTTCGTGGGTTTAGATACAGATGGAAGTAAGGGCTACCAAGTCTGAGTTTGAGAAGCTGAAGGGGCATCTACCAGAAGGTGAGCCTGCTTTAAAACAATCACTGTAACCTGTTGTCCCATTCCCTGGCAGCCTATCAGGCAGCCGCTGTAGCACCAGATCACTCTGGCTCACCTGCCGTCCCCAGTCTACCATGGTAGTTAGGGACCTGCCGCCTTTGTCTTGTCTTCTGGAATGACCACTCTATGGTCTGTAGAGCAAAACCAAGTATTTAAGAATTTCATTTCAACTTAAAAAAAGAAGGTGTGAAGAATTCTGCAGAGCCTTCTGTAAAGTACACTAAGGAAAGGCTGAGCCCTAATTCCTTCTCTTTTGCCAAGAAAGTAAAATATTCCATGCTCATTCATCCTTGAGTCTTCCAATTATCCTTCTATAAAAAAATCACAGGCGCTATTACCTGGACATGAGAACTGCATGTTCAGTAGTGAGTCTTCCAATTTTAGAATATACAAAGTTTTACAAAGCAATGGCTGTAAGATTGGATTGTGCTTTTCAAGCTTGAGGTATTTCAAGTTTTGGTTTGGTTTTTTTTTTTGTGTGTGTGTTGTTTTGGTTTTTTTTTTTAAAGTGAATCAAACAGGAAGCCGATTGTTAGAGATCCACATACTGTAGAATCAGACTGTTCAACAACACAGCAATTAGCAGCCAGCTTTAAATTTGCTCAGTGACTTCTTTGCCTCCCTTGTTAACCTTTGTTTCTGCAAAATGGCTCAGCTCACGTCCAAAGTCCTTGAACAGCCTGTGAACTTCCATCCACATCATTCTGTTGCATAGGACATAAATGTCTTTCATACTAAGACAATGGCTTTCTTATAGATGCAAAGTTTCAGAACAGGAGAAAGAGCATTTAATCCAGAATTAAGCAGTTAAAATGTGTTCAGCATGTTCAAGGTCATTCCTCGTGCTCATTTGCCAATCTATACTGAAGCATGAAATATTTATCCTCCCATCACCACCACTTTTTCCCCCTTTTAAATCTTTGGCCTTATTGCATATTAAAATCCCGTCTATAAAAGATTATTTTTATAGAATTAAAAAAAATTATGAAATTAATAAATGTCTATACAGCACTGAAACTTAGAAATGGAATCTTCTTAAGCGTGACCAAAATTTTGACATATCATCACCTTCCTGAGGAAATATAAACAGTTCTGGTGTTATGAAGTATAACCAGAATTTCAGTAACAGTTTCTAAACACATTACTGAACCATTGTTACAAGCGGATTGAGAGAACATCATCATTACACATCTTGCACTTCAAAAATCAGTAAATTGGAGAGATGAAACAATAGGTCAATGTGTTCTTTCTTAAGAAAGATATTTCTCCTAGCCGTTACAGAAGTCTTCCTTAAAACAGCCCCACTGAAGAATGTGGAAAGAAGAAAAATGACATTTCCAGAAATATCAATAAGTAAACACAAAAAATAAGCTGTTGTCCAGAAGAATCAAACATTCTGTGCATGTTTTATTAGGAAAGAAATAGCTGCTTCCCAGAATTCTTTTTTTTTTTTTTTTAAAAAAAAAGGACTATTTGCTGATTTCTAGTATTTTCCTTCAACTTGCAGTCTTTAATTTTTCTTCTTTTTCACCTTAGTTATAATAGTATAGCTGTCGTC
The DNA here is from genome assembly GCF_015220075.1 of Falco rusticolus. Taxonomy (NCBI): domain Eukaryota; kingdom Metazoa; phylum Chordata; class Aves; order Falconiformes; family Falconidae; genus Falco; species Falco rusticolus. The sequence goes on from NC_051194.1 coordinate 51,641,891, forward strand.
TTCTTTCACATTACATCAGTTTTCAATTTCCACATTCCTGTTAGTATTATGTCCATGTGTAAATGATGACTGTTCATTAATTTGTATCTACCAAATTTTAAAAAAGTTACATACCTCTATAGCAATAACCTCCTTTCCCTGACATCAATACAAAGTCAGAGGTATTTCCACTGAAGTAGCTGGTGTTGGCCAAATACAAAAGCAGCGCAAGGGAGAGGCAGGCTCTCCTTCTCTGCAGAGCAACTAAAATTTCAGTGCAACCTGCATCATGACCACTCTCTGATCAATTAATTCTTATTCCATTCAGCTTAACCTCCTCAAAGAAACTTCTGTCACAACAGAAAGTGGGACAGGTAGGACACATGAATGCATAGCAATTTTCTTTCAAGAAACTTGACACGCTAGCACAGCAATTAACAGTCACCTTAACAGACAATGCACACTGGACAGTATCGATCCATCCCAATCGTGCACATCCCCAGTGACCTAAACCCTCTTTGTCCCCTCGTGCCAGGACCCACGCAGCCACACAGGAAGGAACTTGCTCTCAGAGCGAATTTCATCCTCACGCAGCACAGCAGATTAGCAGAGGAAGAAATGCTATCACGTGTGATCAGCTACACGTCCACATGGGTCAGTTACAACTTTTTGGTGCAGAGCAAAGAGCTGCTCCATGGAGCCAGCCAGTTTCACACCAGCAAGGCAGAGCAGGAAGGGCAGCAGCAGGTCCTCTATAGTGCTGAAGTCCTGCAGGCTACTGCGGGCCAAGCTGCTGAAGCCGGCAGAGCACAGAGAAGCTATCAAGCGAGATCTTTGTACGTGTGCCCAGACTGTTGTATCTATAGTAATGCAGACCAAGTGGATGGAAATATCCAAAAAGGTAAAGGACCAGCAGCTTTATTATAATGTATTTTCTTTAAAAAAATTTTCAGAAAACACAAAGGGTGCTTAATCTTTCACCTGGTTAACTTAATTACCAGCAACGGGTAAGTTAAAACTTATTAAACATCTGAAAGACACCTAAGATAGTTTTTCTAGATGTGCGAATACTACAGGTTAAGGTCCAACACCACAGTGATGTGGTAAATCACTAAGTATCCCAGATCATCTCACCAGACATGCCAAGCAGTTCCCTCCATGCAGAGAGGCTCACATCCCCAAGTCTTAGAACTGCAAAGCCTATGGTATTGTTCATTCTCAAAGTGCAACTCCAGCTCTCAGTCGTTGGCTGTCTCCGTAAGGGGACTGCTGCGCACCAGAGGTGACCACCAACACCAGCGACGGAGCAGCAGTGCACAGCTGGCACATGCAGGAAACCAGTTCTGGCTTCACCTGACCCACACTTGGGAAGAAGGCAAAGAAAAGAGTTTTGTTTTCATTCTGATTTCAATGGCAGCTGTCGGAAAGCTGCTCAGCAGTTTGGAATGTCAGAAGTAGTCCCTTTGGAGCTAGAGTAGAGGGAGGTGGAGACAGCCAAGAGCACTAAGCAGATAGCTGCGTAACCATTGAGTAAAACTTACTGCATATTCGCAGATACAGAGAACTACATTCTCTGTCACGTACAGCTCAAATCTTGCAAGCAAGCCCTAAACTAAACCTTTTCTGTAGGCTTGTTTAATTAGTTTTCACTAAACAACTAAATAAAGGTACTGGTACAACATCTCTAAAAATAAATCTGCCAGTTTTACTGGAGGGGAAGCTACAATGTCTGCAAGCCAACAAAAATAACAATTTTTCATTCTACTTGAAGTTCAGGAAAAATATTCATGTTTGCCAAATAAAAAGACAAAACTGATGGGAACGGAAAATGTTTTCATGCTGAAAGAGGATATTACAAACAATGGAGACTCAAAGTCAAATCTCTCCTTATCCTTTTTAAAGGAACTTTCCAAAATGTAACACCCAATTATTGCAAGGATAATGTAACCTTTAAACAATACTACTGCAAATACTTTGTCATCTAACTTTTATATAATTAATTCTTTAACAAATAATGATGGGACTGATCACCCCCATGCATACACATTTGTTTGGGAATTTCTTCTGGCCTGCTGGCTTTAATTTTCAGCTCTTCTGGCAGTGTTTTTTCAGCTCAGGCCTATTTTTATTTCTGGAGTTACTCCAGAAGTCCAGAAGACAGAAGTTCAATGAAGAAACAATGCGCAGATAAGCAACCCTGATGATTCTCAGCTTTTAAGCCCAGAAAAAAGAAAATTCAACAAAAATGCCTTTAACACCTGTGCTTGAAATTACTCTTTGACATTTCTTAGTAATATTCTTCAGAAGAGAAAGCAGATGGAGCAGCTTTTCCATGCCATCAGCCTTAATACCATAAGCTTAGACAGCAACAATAAGTATCATATAAATCATTATTCCTCAGCTGTAGGTCAGATGGTTCAAAAAACCCAAATGCTGTGTACTGAAACATGTTAACATCATTAGTATTTCCACACAATGTGCTGCAAGGGGAAGAGGGAGTGTTTCAGCCCGCCAGACCATCAGTTGCACAACCTGAGATGCTAGGATACATTTTCAAATGCTTCCCAGTCGGAGGCACACGTGTGACAGTCTTCTGCAAAAGAGGAGAACAGCTGGCCAATGCCTTACAGCCACACCCCACATTAGGATGAATCAAGCCAATTATGGCTTAAAATGTTCCAATACAGCTACAGAGAGCAAAAACTTTGCTCTGTCCTCTGTACAGTGGCCAACAACCAGTTCTACGCCACTTGGAGAATTTGTTACTCCAAAGCATGAAAAAGTTTCTAAAGGTCCTGGACTTCCAAATGAGAACATGCACTCATTTAAGAAATGCCACCTGAAATCCAGTACCAACCAAATGAAGACTTTGTTACTTATAGAAATTAATTTTTCTTCCTGAAAGTAGGTTATACTACGGTTATCTGAGTAAGTTTACACATGAAGACATTACATCCCACTGTCCTACTTTACACATTTAAGTTTTGCAGGAGAGCAGACAACTAGAGAACTAACAGAAGAGAAGTAAAATTCTGTAATGTATTAGCAACTAGAAAATGGAAAGAACAGGACAAGGAGCCAATTACTCAATATATCCTAATAATACTCCAGGAATCTTGATCCTTTGCTTTCAGTATTGGAGAGATCATCCAGCAAAGTGAAAATACATTTTTAAGTCTTCAAGGTAGGCAGCCATCTCAGGAGTCAATTACCTGATCAGAAAGCACAGCCAGTTCCTCCAGCTTCTTATCTTCACAGCGCTGAAAATGTCAAAATTAAGCAATCTGCAAAAAATCATAGGTCCATAATATTTTCAGTAGGAAAGACTAGGTCTTACTTCCATTGTAAACAGCAGCAATGCTCTCCTAGCAAAATAATTCAGTTTAAAATGACTGTAATGTTATTAGGGGCAAGTCTAGATTACCAAGCAATCACAATATGGCACAGAAATGCTTGCACCATTCAGACCATAAGCGCATGTTGAGAACAACGTCAAAATATTCAGAGATAAATACAGCTGCTAGATGGGGAAGCTACTCAGCCACCATATAACCTGAGACACAGGCATCGCAAGGAACAGAAGCACGGACCTCTCTGCACCCTCGGCATCTTTTGATTCCACTACTGACTAACGCAGGCAGGAAGCAACTGTGTGTGGACCACCCTCTTCTCCAGGAAGAGGGCTGCATCTTCTGAAACACTTCTCAAAAATCTGTTGGGTTCAGAATTTTGTAATTTGAATTCACATTCTTCAAACATACGTTTTAAAATACTCAACCGGTTTGCTTTTTTTAGGCTACTATAAAAGAAAATAGAGTCAGAAATAGGCTTGGATTGCATAGAATAAACTGAGTTCTTGCACATTTTCCAGTAAATCTACTAAAAAAACCCCAGATTTTAAGATTTAGGTGAGACTGTCTTGCACGTGACAAATATAGATCTAGCGTTCCTTAAATCTGTATCGGTACTTCAGCCAAAAGCAAGAATCTCCAATTCCTACAATAACTGTACATATCATAAAGCATGTTTTTAAGCATGAAATATGTAGCGTCCAGCACTACACAAAAATCAGAAAAGGGTAATACCTGATGCAGTTAATACTGTCTACTTGGGCATTATTTCCTTAAGCTGCTCAAAGGAAAAACAAAATCCAAACAACTGGAATAAGTACCAATTTATAGCAAATGAGTCACCACCACATAGCCTGTGTCTTGTACTGGATCTAGTAACTATTTCACAGTAGTTGATCTCCAAATCATTATTTCTCAAAAAGTTAATCAGCAGAAGTGATATCATCTGAATTTCCAACGGAGAAAAAACAAACCACCCAGCATGTGACCTCTAGTCCTACAGTCCTTTTAGGCTCCCACTATACTTGAGAAGTTACCACAAATCCATTTTTTCTCTCTTTCAGAGGTCAACCACATTTTACACTTCCAAGTGAAAGCGCTAGATGACACAATGTTAAGACAGCAGCACTACGCTCTTGGCACAGGGAGAGAATTTGTTCTATACTTTGCATACTCTAAGTTCCACTAGCGCCAGAAAACGTGCCAGTACGAAAAGAAAAAAGGAACATAAACACAGTATTTGACACTGGCTGTACTCAGTCTCACGTTATGGAACTCATGCTGAGGGACGGAGAAAAGGTTTAAGCAGACTGTGTTCTATCTTGGATTACAAAATATTTTTCGGTAAGAAACACCAACAGTTTCTACTTCACTAAGTCCTCAATTCCAGCTGATCTGTAACATACTTTGAACTGTTTCACTGGTTGAACGCAACAGTCTCCCACTTCATTGCACGTACCAATCAATGCAAGTCAGGCCAGCGTTTCTGGTTCGCTGAGAGACAAGAAAAAGCTTCAGTTGTTATTTGTTTGCCTATGGAAACATCCTGAGGTAAATTTAATTTTTTTTTTTTAAGAAAAAATCTTACTAGTTTTAAAAAAAACATTACTTGGATCTTTTTTTTTTCTAGCTGTTCAGAGTATGACTGCGGCTGTGACTGAAGCTGCATCAATGTGGTTCAGTCTTTTCGCAGACCTGGATCTCCTTTTGAATCCAGATGCCACCAGATATTCAGCAGATGAACTGCTTAACGTTTACAGAGTTACCCAACGAGCAAGTATTAATGGTATTTCGTTGCAGTTGTCTTCAAAACAGACTGATTTCATTTTACCATTACAAGGAATGCTTAAAATCCTGCTCCAAACATACACCCATCATCTGGCATGGTGGTGGACATTTAAGTTCCAAGGAGAACAACACTGAAGGATCCTACAATGAGCTTTAAAAGAAAAATCAGTTTCTAACACCCTGGGTTTGGGACATTTGGTAGCTGTTTGAAAGCCTATTAAGTTGGTGAAGTTCAATGCAGAAAAGATTTGTTTTCTGATGCATCACAGAGAGGAGAAGAGAAAAAAAAAAAAAAAAAAAAAAAAAAGGACGACGGGATGGGACTAGATCTAGCTAATTACTTTTATCCCATGGCCTTCTAAAAATAAAATCCCTGGGGTTAGCAGGCAAATACTAGTTCCAGGAAAACACTCCAGGGCATACAATGGACTTTTAAAAATTGTTCTATCTTCAAGGAAATCACATGCTTCGGACTCACACCTCTGAGACAGCAAAACCGTATTTAGGACAAAGGTAGATAGGATGATGCTATCACTTCCCAACTCTGAAGAAGCCATGACTTCGTTTTTACCTGCACTTTGAAAGCTTTAGAACTGTTCTGCTGACTATCTGCAATTTCACAGGACCTCTATCGGCAACAGTAGTGAGACTGAGTATAGGTTCTACACAGTTTCTACCACAGTTAGAAATATAGGTCCAGTGTGCCAAGATGAGGGCACTTGGGAATCCCACAGTTAAAATCTTGATATTGCCAAAGAAATACACACAAAAAATATTCAGATTAGGTCAGGATGTAGCTCTTTTATGAATTTGCCTAGTACAAGATGACATTGGTCAAGCTCTGCCTTAACTTCTAATTAACTTCTTGCAGCATAAAAAAATAGCATCAACCCTCTGTGGGTTCCAGTAAGCCTTCGGCCATAGAGAATTACACTGCAGGACGCAGTCTGAACTTTTCTTTTAGTTTATGCTAGTTGCTCTTCCATTTCAGATCCCATCAGCTCTGACTGAACAGCACTGGGTTGTAAAGGGGACTTTAACTGGGGCTGTGGCTCTAAAAAGAGAGGTATGGCATAACTGAAGGTGCTGTGGAAGAGAAGAACAGGCAGGCAGGTGATACTGCTTCAAACAAGCAATGCAGCTGAAGACATGTTTGTGAAACTATGGTTTTTGAATAGCTGTTTGATGCTGTCCAGAGGTTGCAGTTTAAGATCAGAATCACCCTGTATTGTGACTCCTGAACTAAGTGACCTGCCGCTTTCCCTGTATTTAGCTCCTGGTGTGGATGGATATTAGTGATTTGGGACGGCAGCTGCTACACACCTGCAGGAGATGCTGCCATCCATCCTACTCCTGGGGCAAGGACATCCCCTTGCAGTTTTATTTGAAGAAATTTGTTCAGACTTAGCAAACATCTCCCAGAAACCTGAAGGTCAACTTTATGGGCTGAAGACATGGTTTACAAATTCCTTCAAAAGTCATTAGGAAAAGTTCATTCTTTGTGTGAGGAAAAGGAATTGTTCCACACACAGCACAGGAACATGCTGTTAAGCAACCTCTTAACAAGGGATTAAGTATCTACAACTCACAGAAGGTTGAGAATGCTCTAGAGTTTGTTGTTTGTTTTGGGGGGGGGGGGGTTGTGTGTGTGTTTTGTGGTTGTTTTTTTTTTTTTTAAAAAAGAACAAACTGCTCTATTTAAAAAGAAAATGGAAACAAAAACCTCATCTCAAGAGAGAACTCACTCATAATTACCTGCCTGTTCAGCTTTGTTTGTAGTTTCCCAGCTGACGTTAACTGCATTAACTGCAGCAATTACAGGTAATTGTACCTGCAAATTGTACACCAAATTGTGCTGCAGCTCTTCATCTACCCTACACAGCACCTGAATATGTCTTGCAGCTGAGCAGTGCTTATATGAATTCTGTATACAGAATAATATTTTTAAGTCACGATTAAAATCTTGGATTTGCAAAAGCCATGCAAAAGATCTAGGCTAGGCCAGGACGTAGCCTTTTTGTTATTTGCCCAGTACCAACATCATAGGTCAAGTTCTGCTCTAACTCGTAATTAACTTCAGAGGTTCTGAAAGATGGAGTGCAAACAGAACAATTCTCAACTCCTGCCTATCTGACCCACACAGCCTGATAAATTCTGGCAGTGCTCACTGTTCACAAACGTGTAGTGGAGCACCCACTGCTAGGGAACAGGGAAACCTCCCCAGCAGCCATCTTCATCAACAAGGAAATTAAGTGTTTACAGTGAAACACTGCTTACACTGGTCAGCTACACATCTACAGTTAGGAAAGGCAGCCACAATCTACCATGTAACAAACAGCGTCTTCATCAACAGCCTCACCACAGCAGTTCGGTACCCCTGCTCCTAAGCGCAGGATTTAACCAAGTGTTCTACTTTGCTTGCAGTACATGTCTGGCAGCTGAACAGCGCTTCTGTAAATGCTGTATACAGGAGGAATATTTTAGGATAGTAGTATCTGAAAAGTTTCAAAGTCTGGGTGGAACAATCATCTTACACAACTTCCAAATGCTGACCAGAGCACCAAGAGGACAAGGGGGTAGGATAAAACACATGCAGCCTTGGCATACAATTTCTATACCAATTTTGTATGCAGTTAGACCTCTCAAAAAAAAAAAAGAGAGATACCTGAGAAATTCTCCTAACCAGTCTCCTGCCTGGATCACTCTCCAACAATCCAAGGAAACAAAATGAGCAGCTATCTAACTGAGGAACATAACTGCTCACAACGAGAACAGTGAATCAAGAACTGGAAGACTGTCACCGCTCACCACACAGTTACTCTTACAGTTCTCCTTGTCTTCGTAGATTATCTTTGTAAGCTTCTTAACGTGTCTTGCCATTTCCCTGTATGTAGTACAAGATGCAAAAAGAATTTAAACACCAGATGTATTTACAGTAAAGTCATCCTTACATACCTGAAACCCTAAATACCAGGTTTGTAATTAGTGGTGAAAAAATGGTTTAGCAGAGAATGTGGTCAACAGCCTGTTTAGTAAAGAATCAGTCTTGCTCACCTGGACACAGACAAATATCCACTGACAACTGAACAGCTGAAAAAGAACAAAATGTGAGAAAATATCAAATACAGAAAAGACTCTTGTGTTGGTTCCAGGCTTCAGCAGCTGTGAATTCCTCTTTTACATTTCAGCCAAGTAGTCTGAGTTGGGCACGAATTTACCCATGGACTCTGGCTGTGAAACTTCCTGCTGCTGTTGCATTTATTGGCCCAACCCTTTCCACCGATGGAAAAGCACAAGCCAGCCTTGCTTTGAGGAGTATACACAGGAAATCCTGCAATTCCTCAAAATTCAGGGAAATCTTCTACCTCTCTCTTCATTCTGGAAAGAAATATAGCCGACAATCATTTTCCAGAAGAGGAACTGCTCCAAGCCTTTCAGATAAATTAGACAAATTTAATACAAGAAACCCCAAAATACATAACTAGCTCATTATTTCTAACATAAAGGAGCCCGGGACCCGAATTCTGCTCATGAAGAGGCTTGTTTTGAGCGAACAGAAACATGCAGAATATGAGACTATTTCAATGAACAGTTTAAGTACCTTCCCAGGTAGGCTTTGGCAGCTGCGTTCTACTGAACAGTGTTATGAACCTACCAGCAGGAATCCAGGTCATTTTTCTCAGTCCTGTTCCCATACCTTCATTCCCAGGAGAACACATGCTGAATCTCTCTGTTCCCAAAATCCAGGGCTTGTGGCATCTTCCTCTAACAGCAGAATTGTAAAGTGCTCAGGAACTGATCAAACCTACTGCAGATGAAGATGGGGAAAGGCAGATTCTCAGGACTACTCTCAGAGGACGCACTGGAGGAATAAGGATAGGGATAAAGGTTAAAAATGCATATTATATTTGAAGTAAAAATGCCGACTGCCCTCAGGGTAAATCCTCAGGCAAATCTTTAAGCTGTCAGAGCACACAAAACACCTTGTTACTAAAAATAAATCCAAGACTAGCCCGTAGCTCAAAGTGATGACTTTTTATTTCAGGGGGAAAAAAAAAATATCCCAAAAACATTCCACTATTGCAGTTTGTAAAGTCTTCACTGTTTTCAGTAGAAACAGTTCACAAATCAGAACTCAAAATCCAAAATAATATTGTGCAAAATAGTACTGGCATAACTACACATAGCAAAGAGACTAGTGTAAATCAAGAATTCCACTGAAATTAGTTGAGCTGCTCCAGTTGTACACCAGTGTACATCACCTCAGAATAGGCCCTTTTTGCAGAATATCCCTTCTTCTTGCTAATAAAAATCACCTTACGTGCAATGAGTAACCTATCAGTACCACATATGCAAGAACACCTCCACAAGTTATCGTAGCGTAACACAGAAAAACGTATCAGCTGATTTCATACAAAGGCAAATCTCATGGCCGTTTTGGACACCCCTTTGCTGCTACCTTCAAAAGCTGCATGTTTCAATAAATGAAATAATTTAGAATAAAACCAAGCAATATTCTTCTTTATCTATCAGTACATTGACAATTAGGGTGGATGAGGTGTCCAGAAAGGTTTTTGATTTATTTTTTTTAGCTGTATTTTCCGAAGATAATTGTTTCAAAAGGAATTTGTGTAAGAAATGTTAACTTGCAGTGTTACCAGGCCAAGTCCTCTTCTGCAATTCAGATAAGACCTGTCGTCAATACTACAGAAGTCTCTGCAGTCAAATACAAATCCCAATGAAGAACTACTAAACAAAGACCATACCTTAAGTATTTACTGATACCATGCAATGAAATCAAGCAAGCAGTAACAGGACTTCATTTACATTTGGAGTATTCAGAAAGGGACCGTTGCAGTTCAGTTGGGGTACAGGAGTGGAATTTCACAAAACACTTGTGAATAATTAACATTCTCTCCCCACTTGACACGCAAAGTAACAGTTTCGAAACAATGCATCTAGGTCATTCTTTATATAAACCAAATAAAAGCAGAAACCATTTTCAGAGTTGAACGCAAACTCTTGTCAAGAAAACACACAGGTACATCTCACAAGCTTTAGAAAAACAATTTCAGAAGAACTCTTTGATCACCATGTAACCAATTTTTCCACAGTGCTTTTCACCTCCCTAGGTTAGCAAGGGCGTACCTTCTGTTACCTTTTCTAAGAGCAAACATTTTTCTTTTAATACATGCCAACCTGGTTTGGGTCTAAGCCATAACGACATCTCTAGGCTATGACATTTGATGAAGGGCACACACTTAAACAATGGAATTACACGGAGAAAACATAGTCCTGACATTTTCAAGTGTTTGGATGTTTTTATGTCAAGGGTCTTTTTTGCAGCTTATATTCGTTTCATGAGAACAAGAGTGACACACGAGCTTTGCTCTTGAGATACGTGTAAGTGTGCATCAGTTCCAGATGAGAACAGATCTGCAAATCTGTCCATAAAGAAAACAAACAAACAAAAAAAAGATTCTTACAAATACCAGTCCTGCCTCAGACCATAAAGATAAAAGCAGCAGACCTATGCAGACTATACGCATGCCTGTGCATGATGAGTCAAATGGAAATCAAGATATCCAAGCAGTCACCCTGCAGCACTGATCTTTGTAACTACAAGTCTCTGGTGACTTTCTGTGGATTTTCCTTTGCCCTTTCAGTTTCAAAGGGAAGCTGTCAGGTACTCAGCAAGAAAACATTCAGCAAGGAAACATGGACAGTGAGTTACTATGAAGACAGCTAGCATTTCAGAGTAGGCCAGGAGAGAACAGATAATACTTCAGCAATGGATTATTGCTGTATCACTGAATTCTATGCAACAGGGAGTTAGGCCTGAGGCAGAAGAAGGGTTAATGGATATGACTTTTTTTTTTCTTCCCAAAAGGCTCAGCTTCAGTGTTTTCCAAAGCAATCTCAGATTCTGAATTCCAGTAAATTTTATTTTACAACCAACCAAAAAAAATAGCCCTGAGACCAAACATACTTTTTAAAAGCTGCTATTGCTTTACGTGAATCAAACACAGTAATCATTTACTTCCACAGTATACAATATTTAATTTTCACTCCCTTTTTTCCTCATTTGGGTTATATGTGTGCAATCAAGAATTTCTTTCCAAGACATATGTACTCAAGCATTATCTGCTACTTTTCCAAGTACTTAAATTTGTTGCTACAGGATTACAGCACCAAACAAGGAAAGAACAGTTGAAGCAGGTCAAACATTAACAAAGAAGTCCTCTTCCCTTGCGCCTTCAGTTTTTAAAAAACAAGAATTCCAACAGTCATAGCTGCCACCACAGACCTTCATCACAAGAACAACCACCTCCATCCTTGTGACTTATGTAGAATTTTTAACTGGAGGAACACCATTTACTATATCTCATAATCAACTGTCAGTATTACTGAACACTGCTACCAGACTTTTAAGTGTGGCTAAAAGTGTAAAATACCAAGAAAACTAGAATATCAAGTGTGTCAAGTTGTGCATAAAAACAGACCTTTCATTTTCTTCAGCTACAAAGTAGGCAATCAAGGAACTGACTAGGTCTATGCATAGTTAGGATTTAAAGTATGCCAAAAGAACATGAAGTCTTTCAGTAAAACTGTGCTTGAGTAATGCATGGGTCAACTCCCAGAAAAACAGAATACCCCACTCCATACATAAAAGAATTTTTAAAAAGGTTCATGTACTCTCAAAGCTATTTTGAAACTGATTTAAATATATAACAGCTCTGCTATGGCACAAGACAGCACATTAAAATTTTAAGGCTAATTTTTGTATGCACGCGTGTAAAAGCTTGTCTCTGAACAAGAGCTGTCATATTTTCTTAATTCTGAGTCTTTAGCATGGATTTGTAATAAAGGAAAGCTGCCACAGCAATAGTAGAGTTGTCCTGCATATAAAAAAGACTGAATATTGTCCTGAATGCAGTTTGTTTTTATAAAAAGCAAAAACCTCACAAATATACATTTGGTTTTTATCAGAGCAGCTCACTAATTTGTACAGTACACTGTCCAATAACATACAATGTAAACTACCAAAGAGATGCTCAAGTACTACAACAACAGGTGCAAAAAGTCCCAGGGTAAGAAAGCCCACTGCTATTCGGGAGAGTCACTGTGATGAAAAACATCAGAATGCAGTTTTGGTGAAGTCAGTTAAGTCTCAAGGCTGTAATAAAGGCTATTTGTTAACTTTAGCCCTTTGGTTCTTAACCATTCAGTTAAGATCTCCTGATAAAGCACTAGGCAGTTTGGCATTGATGGAGAAGATCTTTACATGCTACTGTTACAGAAATAGAAAACAGACTTACAAGCACTTCCCTCACCTGAAAACCTATCTAAAGCAGTAATTTTTAGACTTCAAATTGCACTGTAACTGTTTCAGAAGAAACTAATTAACATACACAAACCTAGAAAAGAATTATCAACTGGCCAAATTCTATAAATTTGATGCACAAAGCCACATTATTTCAAAACCCTGTCCCTCAACAACTTCTTCAGCATAAATCAGAGCTGTTACTTCAGAACAGAGTTCTTCAGTCCCATCTGCACAATCCTGTCTATTTTGATGGAAAGAAAGATAGCAAACCAAGTTCTGCTTGTTTGCTAATTTAACAGGTCTAATATTTTAATACTTCCTGGTACATTTTTCATTTGCTGAATTTTTTGCATAATGTTTTAAAAAGGGTTTGTTATCCTATGAACACAGGAATGGCACATGCTAGTGTGATTTACACTTACTTGTTGAGCAAAGTACATTGCTATCATAGTTATTTATGTAGGATTTAAAGGAACAGTAAATGTGCACCAAAACCATGACTATTATTTGCACAGGTATGCAGGGTTGGTTTTTTTCTCCCAAGTGAAATGTCTGCAACCAAATTTAGCATATTAAGCACTGAACAAAGTTGTTATATTTGCAGTATCATCTTTGAATAGGTGCAGTTATGAGGGGACCTGAGTATGCAACTGCTCCATGGAAACGACGTATATGCAAGCCAGCAAGAACTGCTCATGTGTTAACAACCCAATATTCCGACCCAGAGACTGTCCATGGTTTTCAGTTACTTTGACATTACTGAATTTAACTCAGTAAGAGGTACAAGGTCAGCTTGTTGTATAAGTTGATACAACACTGGTATTGCAGGTCACTACAGTTTTTTGCATATCTATATTGTATTTACTCAAACCCAATTAGTGCACTCCAGGAACACACAAGAAACCTCACTGAGGTTCCTGAACAGTTTCTGCTTGCAATTGCCCTTCCCCCTCATTTTCATCTTTTATTGTAATTTCAAAGGAACCATGAACTGTTGCATATCAGGACAGAGCAGGTATCAAAAAAGATCCTCTGTTTTACACATCAGCCTACATTGCTAGTCAAAAAGGGAGAATGTATCTGCTGCTGTAAACTTCTGTGTAACAGATACCATGCCTGACAAACAATCACCTTCAACGGACACACAAAACACCACTATGACAAAAGGGAGGAAACCATGCACAGGTATTTCAGTATTACGTGGCCAAAGTCTATAATACAGTGATGAGTCACATCAGAGCAAATTTGTGCCAAGAGTGATTAATGATTCAGGCTGACTAACTCCATTAAGCAGCCAAGCAACCCTATAAGAGGCAAGTGGCATATTTTCTGAAACAAAGAATACAGAGTAAACGGGTAACGTGTTTTTTCCCCACCCCTGCACAAAAATCCGATGGACAAATAGAATAATACTGGGGCAACTGCTTTAAAATGCAACTTTCCACTCAATAAACCAACATTGCTGGGATTCTGTGAAGGAAGTAGTTTTAAAAATGTGACTTACCCGAAGCACAAGCTTCCAATATAAAAAAAAAAAAAGTACACCATATACTAACACTGTTTTTTGAATACTCTTCTGTTTTGAAAGTTTCAAACATATTAACTTTTCTTATTTTGTTTAGGGCTGAGGCTGTTCAGCAAGGTCACATAATTTGAGACTGCTGAAATACTTCAGCAATCCTTTGGTCCCAGTAGCTGTAAAACAGCCAAGTAAAAAAAGAACCTTCCCTACAAAAAAAAAAAAAAAAAAGGGGGGGGGGGGGGGGGCGGGAGAAAGTGTCTTCTAAACACCATCTGCTATGCACCAGAAAAGGCAAGTTTTTGTTACAAAATACACATTTTCATACAAAAGACATCTTGCAAAACCATCTTATTGCCTCTCCCTTTGTAGATTACAATGGTAATGGGATCAGCTGGTTGGTCTTGAGATTATTGTTTTAATGGGAAAAAGTCAAAGGACACACAGCATCACAACAACTGGTCCTTTAAATGGCAAAGGATTACGACAGCTTTTGTTTTCACCAGTGTTTAAAAAAAAAAAAAAAGTCGGAGAGAAACACACCCGGAGTCTTCATAAGCAGAAAGTGCAACATAGTATCAGCTGCTGCATCCTCCTGAACTTCTCAATGTGCTACCAAACTGTCAAATATACAAACAGTTCAATTATGACAGTGCCATAAATTGTTAAAACAATGCAAATAGCATGATCAGAAAGGTCCAGTCAACTGGTTCCAATTTCTTCCCAGTAGTTGCCCAGAAAAACGTCAAGACAAGCTAAATCTATCCTTCAGCTTCCTCAATATGTCCTGATTGCTGGAGTATAGAGGTCTGTGGTATTATTGTACTTGTTCCACGAGAGATCCTGTCCTGATCTGTGTTTGCAGACAATGATGCCATAGTAATGGGCTGTAACAAACTGGGCGTCACGCCAGAAGAGACAGACAGGCTGTGTGCAGTGCCCTTAAGTGTGAGATCCTGTGTGGGGAGAAGCGGCTTGAGGATGCTGACAAGACAGAAAGCAGAGCCACTTTTAGGAATGAAATTCACTTTGTTCTTGTCAGGGCAGTAGAAGGCTGGAATCTCGTGCAATGGTTTTGGCCTAGAAATAAAATACAATAGTTTCAAAATGACATTGAGCAATAAAATTTTGGCAATGGCAGGTATGTATGGCTGAACACACCACTAGAGACAGGTTGAGGTTTAAGCTTGAAGTATTTCAGCTACTCAGTAATGCCTTAGTGACTCGCACCATGCAGCAAACAGCAAGATAGTTTAAACTGCTTGTTTATGTATTCTACAAGATACACGTCCTTAGGGCAGGCTGTCTCCACACAGAAGGAAGCCACTACCTTCATGCTGTAGATAACAAACTCTGTCCATTTCTTTCTCATATGTTGGATATACCAAGTATTCTCAATCGTGTTCTCCAGAAACTTTCACAACCCAAAAAGTTCTGCCCCCGCCACCGCCCATACAGCAAGCCTCGTGAAAGCAAGCTGCCAGGGCAGCATTCCTAATACTGCTTATCTTGGAGCTGTTCATGATCGCAGGGGGATGCCCTTTTCCAAACTTTTGCCTCCTTTGCATGTTTGCCTGACTGTGGCCTGAATCTCTGCAAAAGATGAGCCCATCTTACTTAAAAACTCTATGCAAAGAGTAAAATGTATTATTTCCAAAGTGGCATTAATGATCAAGTACCTGTAACCTGGGAAGGAAGCATGGAACACATTTAAATCTTGCCTTGAAGTTTTGCCATTTCAGTATATAATTCAGCCAACTCTGAGACATGATTTATGAAAGAGACAGGTGGAAATTGTGGACAGCACTGGAATGCCTTCTGCGTTTATCTCTAACCCTGCAATGTAAATCTGCTAAGTTAGTCTAACTCTACTTTAGGACAAAACTATGGGAATCTGTTCCTCTCTGCTGGAAAATAACCATCACAAGTTTACACTCATTTTTACTTGTTGCCAGCACTGTCCTTTAGCCTATAACCTCCCCCTCTCTTCCATGACAGCCGTATGCACTTCCACCTTCATTCTACTAGGCCAAAGAAGCCAATCTCTCAGCATACTCTTGTAGGAGGTACTCTACTCTGAAAAGCAATTCTGTTCATTGGGTACATAGGGTACATTGTCACGTTAGCCGATTCTCCAATTATCCAGAAAATTCAGCCCCATTTATGAATTTTTTTCCAAAATGAAAATACTGTGAACTTCAAATAGAAGTAACATTAAACAAAGGTTGAGCTTTAAAGTTATGCTCATGTATTCCACATACATGTGAAAAGCAAGTACCAGACGTGAAAGATTTTTGCATGAGACTGCAGTGTCTTAAGAACTGCCATAGGTAGGTAAAAACAACTGTAGAAGCCTGTTTCACTCCACAACAGAACAGTCCTACAGCTATGGAGCAAGGACATCCAAAAAAATGGAAATGCAAGTCAAATCACAGCAGAACATGTTCTTGAAACAAGTGAAGACTATCTGTCTGTTGGCAACATACCTTATACACTCCAAAAATAGAAACAGGTAACTTAAGTTAGCGTAACCCTTTCCACATTGCTATGGAGAGGCCATACAGATCTCTTAAAAACCCATTTGCAGAGATCAGAGATGGAAAATACACAAAGGTACCTATAATTTTTTTAATTACTACTTATACTAGATAGCATTGTTGAGATAATACAGGCATAAGAGGATTATAACCAAATTATACTCCTTGTGCGATGAAATGGAATTTTTAACTACAGGTTAAGATTATTGCATACAAGTGACATAAGGGTACAAAAACTCCACTGAAAATGATAACAAAACCCACAGACTATTTCCAATTACAAAAGTCTGCTTTTTCAAAATAACCAAAGCATCAAATACCCAGGGTCAAATTCACTCCTCTGTCACTACAAGCTGCACAATTACGTAGATGTAGCTGGAAAGAATATGGTATTCAGAGTCCAAATTACTGGATGCACCCATCAAGCTGTGACATAGAAGCTGTAATGCAGGAGCATCAGCTAATTATTACATCTCTCTGTACCTGATGGAGTTCCTCCCACACTACCTGCCAGGTCAGAGAGAGTCCTCTCAAGTTATGCTGGTTTGAAAAAAATCCAAGTCTCAAAATTTTTATCTTAACACAAAATTCCAGCAATAAAGTACATGCATATATCCAGTATATGTCACACAAAATAAGAGAGATCAGGCTGTTAGCATGGTTTTAGTAACTGGATTAATAGTTTTGATCTGACAAAAAAATAATAATAATGAAAAAAATCAATAAACCAGTGGGTAAGTCTGAATATTGAATATTATTTCTTATGTAGGAAAAAAAACCAAACAAACTTACAAGCTCTCCTCAAAGACTTTCACCTTTTCACAGCCCTCTGGAGGTTCACGCTTGAACATATAGCTGTTGTTGGGTTTTGGTGAGGTAGCATATTTTGGCAAAGGGGAATTATTCCCATTCTCTGTAGGAAAAGATTATTTCATTACTTAAATGTGTCACACTATAAAAAAACCCCAATAACTATCTTTAAATGCCCCCAAATTGAAACCCACTTTGTTACCAACATTATAAAACTAAGAAACATTTTAATTTGCCTCCAAGTCTTCATCTGCAAATAAGCTTTCTTATCTCAGTCCCTTTCCTCCTTTCTATTTCTCCTCATATCACTTTTTCAGACTTCTCTGCAATCTCTGTTCTTTCCTAGAAACTTTCAGTTTTCAACTGTAGACCTGAACATACAGTCCTGTGCTGTCCCATCTAGCCAAACAAAATGGGCAAAAGCCACATTCCTTAAAAACCACAACAGGCTTATGTTAAATTATAAAACTCTCCTAGTGTATCTCAGAAGACCTCTGGTTAAAAAAAAAAAAAAAAAAGTGATTAAAAAGCCCCAAACAGTTTTACTTTTATGGGCACATTTATAATGCTGGAAGGTTGCCCATTTTGCCTGAGATTACAAAAAATACCTGACACAAACAACAGAACTAGCCTACTTTGCTGTTCCACCTGTCACTGCACACTCTCGCTCTTCAGCTTGCTTAATGTACTTGATGAATCCATTATTTAAAGACAAAGTTGTTTGGGAAGGACATTCCTCAGTCACATCTATGCAGCTTCAGTTACAGAGCAGCAGATGTGTGCACACAGTATCTGGTGCAATTTGGAAAAAAACAGATCACTTACAAAAGAAAAAACTTCATTCTAATATCTCTTCATGGATGTGGGAAACAAACCCCCTCTTTTACTATGTGTTTATGCACATAGCAGTGACTTACATTTTAGCATTGTTGAAGTTTTAAAGTTACATGGTACCTTTATCTCTGGAATCGGCAAGAAGATCATCTGCAGAACACGGACTTTCTTCACTGCCTTCATTAGAGATGGTAAGAAATGAGATTGGAGATACTGACTGGGAGCGGCTGCTGTTGTTACTACCCCTGTCTGCTCCACCAGGTGTTTGGGTATCAATGCTGCGAGTACTACTACTACGCTGAACTAACGGAGGTGGTGCACGGTGCCCATCTGGAACATCTTGAGGCTGTTAAAAATAAAAGCTATCAGATAGGCGCTCTTGTCTAGCTAGGAATTTCTTTAAGTCCAGAAATGCTGAGGGTTTTTTCAGGTTCCATAAAACTGCCTGAAGTCGAAAATTATTTGTTACACAAGATTCCAACAGAAAATAAGTCAGGTTCAGAAACTAAGAACATTTTTCAAGACTTCACAGAACGGCTGAGCGCGGAAGGGACCCCTGGAGATCATCTAGTCCAACACCCCTGCTAAACAAGAGTCAGCTAGAGCAGTCTGTCCAGGACTCTGTCCAGCCAGGTTTTAGTATCTCCACAAACTATGACCCCGGAACGTCTCTGGGCAACTTGCTCTCGTTTTGAGCACCCTCACACTTTTTTTTTTTAATTTTTTCTTGTGTTCACATTGAATTTAATGTTTTTTAATTTACGCCCACTGCCTCTTGCCCTGTCACTGGGCACTACTGCGAAGAGCCCAGCTCCCTCCTCTTCATTCCTGCACATCAGATATTTATACACATTGGTAACATCCCCCCTGGGCTTTCTCTTCTCAAGGCTGAACAGTCCCAGCTCTCAGCCTCATCTCATATGAAAGATGTTCCAGTCCCTTAATCATCTTCGTGGCCTGATACTTTATTATTAAATTTATCTCTAAAAATAACTACAAATAAAATGAAAGTTAAAAACGGGCACGTTATGCTTCAGCTGAGATAGGAACAGTTCAGCATGGGCCAAAAGAAAAAGCTACTACAAAAACTCTGAGAACAGACCTTTTGTCTTTTCCCCTGTTTTACTGAGAGTTCTTATTTTGTATCACAGTAATCACAGAGGAAAAGGTTCAGATTCAAGCTTTAACTCTTTCCTTCTTTTTGCTTTCCAAAAGACTTTTCAACTACCTTTGTTAAAGAAAGCAGAGTTAACTCCAGACAAATTTAATTCAAGAACTGTGGAAAATAAAGCTTATGACTTAAGAAACCTCAAGGCAAAGGCAAAAAAAATTATTATAGAATGCAGTCATGGTGGCAGATACATACAACAAGCTGCTCCTCTTTGTCTCCCGTCTCCTTAATTATTATCTCAATCTCCTGATTCAGTCCTTCTACACTGTTTCGGAATCGTGATCCTGTTGATTTGGTAATAGGTATCACAGGAACAAGAGCACTCTTTGGGATGGGAGCCTGAAGAACCAGAAACAGTGAGAAACCAATGTAGATTTACTTAAAAAACACAGTTACTGATTTCTACCCAAAAGTGAACCTTGAAACAGAACACACCTACACCTCAATATCAAGGATTTAAATGAAACTATAGGGATTTGTTACAATGGATGCCTTAAGCAAAGACATGGACATCCTGAATTTTGTTGCAAAACAATTTCTAGCAGAGAAAGCTTTCAACAATCTAGTCTCAAAGCCTCCCTTGATATGGTCCGCCTCCAGCTTGACATCACTTTAAAAGTGAAAATTTAACAGTAAACATTTAAAAGTAATTTTGAAGCCTTTAGAACATACTCGCGTTCCTTCTGAAGTCAGCTGTAGCCCAATTTCACTCCCTTTGGATTTACCACTTCTAATTTCATTATAATACAATAATAATGAACGTCTGCTGTTACCTATTCCATAAACTTAAGATTGCACTGTTTGAAATGAAGACCAGCATAGTAACTATATTAAGCCAGAATACAAGGTTGACAAAAAATTTAGGACTACTTCCACAGAAAGAATAAAATCCCAAATTTTAATACATAGTTGCTTCAGAACTAAGATTAACTTTTTAAAAATCCGGTGTATTTTGAAAGACCTTATCCATTTATTCTTCCATCTGACTACAGCTCTGGTCTCCATTCTAGTTTCTCCATTACATTAACAACGAGAACAAAGGAAGATTCCACTGGTTTGGCTCCTGTTTACAGATTCAGTACCATGCAATTAATTCAAAATGCAACCTTCTCAGAAGCATCCTGAGATCACCTGAGGAGACCATGCCCTTTCTCCAAACCCCTCTTCCTGTAAAGAGAGGTAGAATGGAACATTCCCGGCCTAATGAAAAAACAAGCAAACAAACACCACTCAGTTGCTCTGGGGGGTGGGGGGGGGAAGTAGCTAGCAGCAAGGGTTTGATCAAGTTACTCGCCAACTATTTCCTGATTCCAAGTAGAGAGAAAGAATAGCTAACAAACTTATTCCACAGAGATAGTGCGGATTTCTTTCTTCAAACAAAAATCATAGAAGAAGCACAACTAAATAATCAGTTGGAGGCTTAGGTGGTAATAACCACTGTAAAAAATTGGGTAAAGCCCAAGAATTGTGGCAAAGCTTATGTGTTAATTAGTAGGGAAGAAAAGAGGAAATAAATCCAGTGGAATCGCTTCTTTTAGTTTTAACAACAAAAGTAAGCCACTTCCAAAATGTTAAACAGAGTTTACCTGGTCTCTTGTGAAGGGACTACCAAGGCAATTTCCTAACACATTTTCTCTGTCTTGTCAGGAATCCAACAACTTGAGCTCAGAAATCCATGTGTGACCCTCTAGAGTCAACAACTGCAATTTTCCTTCAAGTTGGGAATGTAAAAAAAATTTCTAAATACTCCCGTCACTAACTGCAAGTGTTTCTACACAGTCCTTCCCACAAATCTTGAAGGAACTGAGCTGCTGCCAGAAATTCTAGTTTAGCAGTTCCCTAAAGGAATGAAAAAGCCTAGGAACTTTGTCCTTGATGCCTACAGTTACAGATTTTCACTCCAACTTAGAAAGCAGCCTCTAAATGCCATTAATCTAAACCTTCACTTACTCTTTTTGAAGCCTTCTGTAACTTTCCCCCTTTGCAAGTAGCTCGACACAGATGGCACAAAATTTACCAAGAAAAACAATGGTTTGTTTTGTAACACAATGCTGGAAAAGCTGCTTTGCCTCAGTTTATATTTTATAGTCCATTTCACAAGCCCAAAACCTAATTATCTGTTGCGCAATATTTTATTCATGTAATCTAAAATTTGGCAGAACGCAAAAGGCCTCCATACAAGCAACAAAGTTTCATGAGCATGAAGCAATTATGATTTTTAAATTATACACATAGTTTTGGGGGGATACTTTTCAGAGTAGGAGCATCACTGTTCATTGTCACAATTCAAACCCACAAAGATTATCTAATATAAAAGCGACAATACCTTAGCATTCAGAAACCTACAGGTTGTAGAATACCAAGCCAAACCTGTTAGACTGCATGTAATTCTCCAGCATACTGAAAGGCCTACACCTAAAGTTCCTCAGTACATTGCATTTTTTTGTTTGTTTGGAATGCCTCAAGTGCCCACAAGTACAGAACAAATCTTCAAACAAGTTCTACAAATTTGGATAACCTGCACCAAGTATTTTGACCTGTTTTGTTGGTTTGTTTTTTTTTAAACATGTCTCACCAATTTTCATAGGCTTTCTCAAAAACCTCTTATTTACCTTTCTTCTTTCATCATTTTGGACTGTTTTGTCCTGAGCTACAGCAGTCACTATCAGCAGCACACTACAGTGCACCCATACTTCAGTAAAGCAGATCAAAATGCAGGAATTTGTACTAGGCAGCCTGTTTCAAATTCAAACTGTTCTTCTGCTATACAGAAGAGGAGATGGATGAAACAGCTTCTCTTTCGAGATTGAATACAGTACTTCAGTAGCACAGAATTCAAACTGAATTCAGGAAGCACTTATGTCCTGAAAATTCATGACTTCTAATTAAATGAACTACAGCAGGGATAAGTTAGGGTCTGAGACAAAAAGATGCTACCGATTTGTATACAGTAGGAGTTAAGAGCAACAGTACAGGAGAAATTCACAGTGCTGTTCTACTTTCTTATTTCCTGTCTTGAAGTATAAAAGACTCACTCAGACACCTGACTTCCATCTACAAATGCACTCCACTGCTCAGGACTGTACGTATGGTTCTCCCTTCCACTTTTTATTTCATCCTTTATCAGAATGAGTAAGTACCTGTAGAGCAGGACACATGCTGATGTCACAACAGCTTCCCTCCCTGGCCTAAATTATTTCCAGAAGGATGGAACAACAGAAAGGAAACAGTTTTCATTAACTGGTAGAAGTGTACGGTATTTAATAGAACAATGCTAACTGCATTTCAGGAGTAATTGGGAATATGATTAGATTTGCAGAGAAGCTTCACAGCTGAAGTACTTCCCTAATTCACAACACTGACAGTTCCACAGTTTCTTTCAACTACACTGATCTGCATGACAATTGTGAGGGATTTGTTCTTTTTGCAACTGTTAAAAACTTGTGTGAGTATCAAATATGGGTTCACAAGGTATCAGTAGGGGCAAAAAAAACCCTTCTGAAAAACTAAGAAAACCAATAGGGAAGTTTAGTCAAAGTTACTAAGACAAAACAGACTTGAAAAAGGATGCGTCTCTAAAAGCCTGTAATTTTTTTCAACCTGCTATCAAGTTAAAATTATTATCTGTGAACCTGACCTCATTACCAGTCTTGAGACAAACTGCACACAGAACATGCGGTAGCCTAAACATTACAATTTGTGAAGTTATTACTACTTAAGTCTCAACACATGATAAATGATGGGGAAAAAAATGATCTTACAAAGGCTGATCGAAGCCATCAAGAGTATACTTTTAATAGAGTAGGTAAAAATCCCACTGAATAGTTTTTTGTCAGGTAAGCTCTCTAAATCAGTCCATCACAGAATTAGACAACTGCTATTGTAAAGACATAAAACATGATCAGCAAAAAGTACAATTTTGAGTGTATCTTTATACCACCAGTTTGCTCTACGCCATATTCTACATGCAAACGTGTAATGAAAAAGATAATGTATGATTTTAGATTAAACTTGTCTGTCATCCTTTTGTACAGTCTGCAGAATGCACTTTATGAGTCTTGTTTTAAGGAAAGATTAATTATCTAAAATTCTTTGAAAGTGGGAGTTCAAAGCCAACCCAGTCAAGTAATAAAAAGCTCTGGAACCCCATACACTCAAGGAAGTCAAATGAAATTAATCTATTTCATAGAAATCACCCCTAGCTACAACATATTTAGCTGTATGTCATACTTCCAAGTTCCCTTTAAGAGAAATCACAACCTTGAAAGGAGTTAAAAATAGTATTAGCTACCCAATATGCCCTTACCTGACTGTGGTTAATGGCTGCATGGTTACCATGAAATGGAGACTGTCTTTCTTTATCGCGATGATGCCTACTGCTGTGTTTGCTTCTCTGTAATTGTTGACGCAATTTTGCAATCTAATGAAGGAAAAATTCACATTAGATTTCACCAGATGTATTCAGATACACATAGTTTCATTATTCCATCACTTAGTTAAAATTCTTTACTACCACAATGCTCATAATTATTGCCAGCACTAAATCAGACTCAAGTTCTTGCAAACCTAATATATTAGCTACCAGTTCAGCTGAAGCTCTGAAGGTTTAATGAAAGAACCTGACGTACGTAAAGTTAGAAAGTAGTTTGGTCACTGCTGTATTTCCTCTTTTAATAAAGAATGTCACCTGCATTTGACACTTTCCCACATACTCAGATTAAAAATTTTAATAGTCTTGCATTACTAAACGAAAAAGAATACCAAATTAACGTTTTGGTGGTTTTTTACCAAACTCACAATCTGTATAGCGGCAAAAAAAAAAGCAGTACAACATTCATGCCTTCCTGAAAACTCACAGTAACAGTGCATACCAGTAGAAAATTTAATCCAAAGGTATCTCTAAATAACAGCATTTCTGACCTCTTTTAGTTGATCATTGCTCCCCCATGATGCTGAACGTTTGTGCGAGCTTCTCTTCTTTTCTAAATATTCTTCAGCCCAGGCACTTTCTGTCTGCAGCAAGAAGATTATAGGAATTATTAAAAAAAGGTAATTCCTACTTTCTGGCAGAATATTTTGACACAAATTAGAACAGAGAACAGTATTATGATTTTTTCACTCAAAACTGAAAAAGTGGAGTGAAACTATGTAATTTAAGAAAAAAAAAGCACAAGCCCTAACTTCCGGGCCTACCCTAGTACAGGAATGTGCTAGTTTCCCTTCCAAATTACTGAGCATAAGGCAGTATTAACAGTCAGATGTACCACAAGCTGCTACAGGGCTCTGAAGAGCCAGTATGATGGTGCTGAATTTGATGGCGTATTTTATTTCCTGGATAGATGCTGCCCTTGTTATTTCTGACACATTAGCAAGGGTAGCTTGGTGTAAACATTGTGAAAGCCTGCCCCGGTACAGCTTCAAAACCATGTTCTTGCTCAGAAGAATGAGAGAAACGAAGGTAAGGCATATAAGCACCACTAGAGCTATTGCAAATCAGGTAATTTATTTATTAACACCTCAACGGGCTTCAGTTTCACAGTTGTCTCAGGCCAAGCAGAAAGCAACACAGATAATACTAAGCCAGTTTCGCTAAACCAACAGTGTCATTAACATTTATTAAAGAAACCTGCAAGCATACTGCGGTGAAAAAGTTTTGAGAATTCCAAAGTATCATTGAAATAAAGTGTATTAATGCAAGGTAACAAAATGCACAGGCAAGCCTGTGATGATACTGCATGCTTTAAGGACAGTTTATTCCCACCTAACCAGGTCCAGAACAGCCTTCAAAAGCAATGAACTGTAAAGGATCTAAGAAGAAGAGTAAAAACATTCATCATCATTCAGCAGTCACAAGAAACATACCTAATGAAGCAAGGGAAAGGATTTCTGGAAGCAGCTTACACGCAGAGGCAGTGAATTCCATTAAATTTGTTGTTGCCACAATGCAGTGCTCAGCACGCAGCAGCGATGTAGCTAACTCATCCTTAGGAGTCATTGATGTCTCTCTCCTGCAGACAGGAGCTGTGACTGCCTCAAAGCCTTCATATCTACAGCGTGCAACAGTTCTTACGTTTGAGACCCACAGCTTGCAAGCCACAAGCTGACCTTACTCAGGCCATCTGTACTCAGAAGACAGAAACTCACAGAGCCTTCAATAATGTGCTGTTATTTAATCTCATTTTGCAGGGAAAATGGAGGTGTAACTCTGAACATACAGGTTGTAACTCCCATCTGCTTCAGTTACAGATATAACTTTCATATAAATGCAACCTCCACTATCATCATTCCAAATCAAAAACAAGGACAAATCTGAATAATGAAGTTAGTCGGATTGCTTTGAAATTCCTTTTTCATAGCAAAATTAGAACCCATTAGAATCTATGTTTCCAGAAAAGCACTCGCTTACCTTCATTGTAAAATAGATTAAATGATAACCCCCATTCCCAAGTACCAATGTTTGTCTAGCCAATTCTCAAATGTCAATCTGGAATCTCATCCTATCCTCTAGCTCCTGGAACAATGTTTTAGCCACTAATTCTAACTTCTCACCTCAGCACAGCCATTGTGCTTGCCTACCAGAACACCTAATTAACACTCTAATTAGTCTTCACATTTGATTTATATTCAAGACTTATTTCATAAATTAATATCAGATTCATTTAAAAGGATTAAACACTGACTTTTATGCTCATCCTCAACACAAAGAGTTAGAAATCTTTTTAGAGCAACAGTAGGTATAAGATATTAAATTACAGGAAACCTTTACATCAAGGCAGAAATGTAATACTATTTTAGCAGGTCTCCTCCTACTCATTCTCTGTATTTTGTTTATAATACTTATCTTCAAGAAACACAGGCCCAACCACCAATAGACAAAAAGGGACTTTACTTCTCTCGGTTCTTAAAGTACTAGTACTTCCTTATTAGCAGCTACTCTTCACAACATCCTTCTGCCTGTTCTAGAATTACAAAGAGAAATGAGTTTAAGGCTAAGTTTATCACAGACAGCAGAACACTTAAGAGAAAAAAAAAAGTCTTAGAGGCAAAAACTTTGCAGTTGCCATCAATTATTCTTCAAGAATTAAAAACTACAAAGCAGTTGTCTCATTTTAAGTTGTATTTTGACACAGCTGTATTTCAAACTATGACAGGCAAAGCCAAAAAGGTTTAATTCAAAAGGAAAAAGACACAAGGTTACAAACACTTGTTTTAGAAGCACTTCATAAAATTATCTGTACATACGAATTCCAGCCAGACCCTAGGACACTCAATAATACACTTATTCATCAGGCAACAAACATTCTGCATGTACATAATTCAGTCTGGTTTTACAGACAGGTTTCATCAAAATAATAAGTCAAAGTAGGAGTGTGATACATAGTCTCTGCATGACCTGGGATCTCTTACACAGTTCTCAGCTATGACCTACAGGCATCTCTGTAAAGGCCTGCAAGCCAAAATGTGTCACTGATTGCTGTCTCCTCCCAGTCTGCTTCCTGAATGACGCTACTCTCTCTGTCATAAACCTGCAGAATCAAGATACCCTGCTTACTCAACTTGAAAAGTCTTCTACATCTTAAGATGTTGATTCAATTCCTCGTCACTAAACTTCTGAAATCTGAATACAACCATTTCATGTCAGACTTTGTGATAAGTCTGACATTACACACTGGAGCCAGAACTTGTGAGTCACACTTCATCCAAACACCCCATTTTCAACACTAAACAATACAAATGGAGAGCCTATACTATCCTGAGAAACTTAACTTCCACGAATCACATTTTAAACTTGTCCCTACCTCAAATGGTTGCCCTCAAGCACATCAGAAAGATTAAAATCTACAGTGTCTCATCAGTGTCATATCAACACAGCTTTGGACATACAGATGTATGGCTGCATGCCATAATTTTCTACTGGTTTGATAGATTTTAAATTAAGAAGTACAACGGATCATTCTGTTTCCCTAGCAGTAAGTACACTACCATCAATCACCACTAAATATACTTACTCTGCAGAAATATCCAGTGCCCTTTGCAGTCTTCACATTAACCTTTGCAAATATGTTCCCACTTATATATGAAAGCCCCACTACCACAGCAGCTAGATGTGTCAGAATTGGAAGAAAAAGAAAAGAAAAATGTAAGCCAAAAAGGATGATATCTAATCTATCTGAAGAATACAGAAATTACAAAAGCCCAATCATGACTCAGATTAAGCCGAAACTAAACTGAAAGAGATGAACTGAATATAGCAAATACTTTGGCAGCAGTATAAAAATATAATTATTTTGAAAAATTATTACCTTAATAAATCAAATATGAAAATAGCTAAGGCACCCACACTGGTTTAGTTCTGCTGTTTAATGCTTTTTAATAGCTAAGCATAAACTGCAATTCATTGTATATCATACACCTGCCTTCATCCTCCTCCTCTTACTATGATTTACCTCTCTCACCCCATCTTCTAACCATTTTGCTTGTTCATCAGCTCTCCTTTCCTCCATTTCCACCTTATCCACACCAGCATATTCCCCTAGAAAACACCTCCCTTTTTCTACTTATCTGCTCTTCGAATTACGGCCCTTTCTACAAAACATTGCAGATCTTGAGAAGGCCATACAGTAACAACCAATGCTGCAGACAGCATCTGTTCAACACCTTACACATTTGAGCAGACAGCACACTGAAACCAACCTGGCCCCATTTTTGTTATTGTTACCAAACCTAAGGCAGGCTCAAACTCATCAACTACATCCCACACGCTGTCACTTGCTCTTCCAACTGCATTTTGCTTATGTTCTTTGGAATTGGTGGAGACCTGTTGTTGAAACCATGCTCTGGGAATAGCCATTTAAAATCTGGTATGTTTGTCAGTTTCTTTCACCCCACAAGTTAGAGAAATCCACTGCCAGACTGCATCCACAGAAGGAGAAATGAAACACTGCAATATTTTATGGAAAAATCCATCTTGAATCCCGTCTGCATATAGTAGGATACCATGTAACAACAACAGCAACCTTTAAGGGAAACAATAAAACAACTGTCACGGTAGGTGTGTAACTCTTGTAATGCCAGTTTCATTCAATATTTGTTGGTTCTATCCTTACAGGTCTCATAGGACTGAGCCATTAAAAGCCTGTGAAATATTGTCAAGTTGTTGCAGTTTATTGGCAAATCATGTACTTTAATACTTTCCAGTTGAGCTAAATTTCAACATCATTCATGGTTCAATGAGGCAGCTCTTCAATGTATGTAATTCTATACTTGGTGCATAGATCCCAGATAAACATTAAAGGTCTTTTACAATCAGAAGATGAACAGCCTATCATAGAAAAGGCTACAATAACTTTTATACAGGCACTGCAGAAGCCTTTTTATTCAGTTTTAAGACAGACACATAAGGAATCACCAAGTTCCCTTGTATAAACTTAAACTAAATAGTACTTAACACCAGTGCAATCTAGTGTACTGCACACTAAGAACAATGAGAAAACAGATGTGCAATACGCTAGTGCCTTTCTGAGGCAAGAAGAGAGTAGAATTCTTAACAGATATGACAGTTCACAGCCTTTTCTTAAAGAATGCAAATAATTCATGCATAGCCAAGGTAATAGCAAAGATCAGATTCCTGCAATTTGAAAGTGAATAGGAACTTGCAAGCAAGAAAGCCAAAGTGAACATTTTCAAGGGAAAAGCTTCTTACATCTAAATCCTGTCTTCACATTTAAATACTCTGAAGACAAAAATCTATCCTACCTGTGTGGCTTTGTCTCTCATACACGGAGCAGCTTGTCCATGATTATCACGAGGCCACTGTCCAGCAAGGTACGGAGCAGCAAGCGTATCCAATGAGGAAGTCCGGCGAATAATACTGGAAGGGCTTGATGAAGGTGGTCTTGATTTGTCAGCTAGAATAAGAACATGTGATTAGAAAGAAAGCAAGACAGAACTTAATTATTTTAACTGTCTACAAGAAATCATATCAAATCAGAACTACTATGTTATTAAGTAAATAACAAAATACTTTTAATATAGGAATTAGGTTTCCTTTTGCAGGCTCTACTCAGTCTTGATAAGCAATGAAATGTGTTTTTATGGTTTCCTTAAACACATTCTTATGTCACATTGGTACTCCCATACTACCGTTTATTCCCTCAAAGGTACAACAGTCATTGGATTCTTATATGATGATGGCTTGGAAGAAATCAAAATAGCTATATTTCCTCATACATAAAGGCTAACAAAGAAAATCTGTGCTGAACTTCTTCAATTTAATGCTGAGTTTAGAGTTCACCCCACCAGTCCTTTACCCTTCACCTACTTTAATTCAAGGGACACTATGAACTGACATCTTTTATTAACCACCCAGCATACAATATACAGCAGATTCATAAAGCGTTATGTTTAACCCTCAGATCCAGAAGTCCACTAAAGGGTAATGATTTACATTTTACAACATAATCAAAACATCTCCTCCCTTTACATGCCACTTGGTAACTACATTCATAATTGCCTGATGCTACACCTCCTGCAACACCTCATTCTCACTGTGTTTTATACTAGTATCACTTTTCAGAAGAATTTAGATACTAACAGGAACCCTTACTGTAATAGGTTAAATATAACAAGTAGAGGAAGATTAATATTGTTAAAACCAAAAATTTGCACCGATGCCATCTGTCACCGATACTTTTAAGTGGCAGCAAAAGACAATGCTGCAAGCTAATAAATGTAAACACTGTGAAGAAAGGTTCCTCAAAATAGTAGCTGAGGTTTGTTAAAGAGACTGACAAGCAGAAAAGACCCAGTGTTTAGATATACATATACGCTCACGCATTATTTGTTACTAGCTCTTCTAGATGTAAAATGCAAATCCAGAGATCACAATGATCTAAGCTCACCATCAATTCATCTATTCCCCACAGAATCATACCTAAAAGAATTGTATTAATCTTACCTGTAATGAATACAAAGGCCAAAAACAAACCGCTAGAAGACAGCAAACGAGATAGAGAGATCAGATGGAAGTTTTACAACAAGGACACTGGAAAAACTCAGTCATGTGTCCTCCCTGACTGTGCCTTAGGATGAATTCTGCACTAAAAGCATAAATAGCATAGCAATTTGTATTGTACCTAAGTTTATTAGCAAAAGAAGTACTGCCTGATTAGTGTCTGACTGCTAGTCAGAAAATAGAAAACACTGCCATCAGTAGTCCAGAATTCAATTTCTAAGCCATTCCAATCTACTGAAAATACATAAATACTAATAAAACCCATTACGTAGAGTTGTCAGTGGTGTGGGCAACATCTTAGTCTGACAGAACAGCAGTCTTTCAATGTAAGTCTAGTGACATTCTGTACTAAAGAGCCTCATGTAAATTTTGCATTAGAAATGTACACATTAAAAATGTGGAAGATATTTAGACTGTAAGGAAATAATTACCAGCATTATAATCAGCCACATTCACATAAAGCAGTCCAGAAACCTCTTCTGATTTATTATTTCTACTAGTACCAACAATGATAAAAATCTTAGTACTGAGCTCACAGCTGATCTGCTCTCAGGGAGTAGCAGCAAAGTTCAATTTTGGAGTACCATGCACCTAAGACTGACCCCCATACAAAGAAATTCTCTGACTATTACTGCTACCACCATACAGCACACTGAAGGGTCTGTTTATGTCAGAAGATTTCAAAACGATTCCTTTTGTTTGTACCATGGGAGAATGCGGCATGCTAATGCAATGTGTCATTCCTTAAAAATTACACTTGCTTCCAAAGTTGTATCAAACACATCATTTGTCTCAGAAACAGCTGCCATACTCTCCTTATTTTTCTTCTGAATTATTAGTCTTCCTCTTGAAGAAGTGTCTCTTTTTACCAAGGGGAAACAGAAAGGATGCAGGGGAAAAAAAACACAAAAAATCAGGAAGTGTATGTAGTCAGTCACATCATCTGCAAAGCCACTGTAGCAGACGGCTTCAAAACTGAAGCAGCAGAAACTCTTGCCCTCTCCCATCCCCCACAAAAAAAGTGGAAAGAATATTTTCTGGGCAAACAGAGAGAATGAAAACTGAAGAGCTTGTTTACTATTTAAGTTCAAGGGAAGCTGCTCATTTCAAGGCACAAAGCCTATAAGTACTCCTATTTTCCTCCAATTTAACAATTCCTTCAAAGAATTCTGTTTTCAAATTACTTTTATTTAGATGACGCAAGGATGTTTGGATATGGTTTTACTTACTTTTCCACCTTCACAACATGTCTTAATACAAATTACCAAAGTCTACCACACAATTCCTGTTACAGTTTCCAAACATTTCAATGGGAACATACACAATGTTTTCATTGCACTTTCCTCTACAATACTTGAAGCAAGTGTTCAGCTGCTATTTTTCCTTGATGTGACCTACATAACAAGAGATTTGCCTCCATAGAGATAACAGTTACAACAGCTGTGGCTGATGTAAAACAATGGAGCTGTTTCATCAAATAGACGCTTCTTAAATATTAGATCTAGTCTTAATTGGCCTGATTATCTCTTTAAACCAATATTTGTGATAAGTATCAACCCTCCTATCCATCCACCACTAGTCTAAATCTATTTAGAAACAAAGTCTTTCTGCAATCTGGCACCAAACAAAGTAAAATAATAGAACGAAACATAAACAGTACACACATAATATAAACCAACCAAGTCCAGAAGTCCATAATGTGGGAAAACAAGTAAGTTACCACGTCTTCACAAGCCATTGCAGTCCAACCAACCAACTGAAATTGCTACGGGTAAAGTAGTATCACACACATTATTGCAACTGTGAGGCCAGGCACCTCCAAAGGCAATTTAAGCTAAGGCAGTCTAACAACGTGACTGAAGAGCAAAATTGTACAAACGTAGATGCTTACCAACAGCTAAACGAAAGGTAGGAAAGAGAGCAGTGGCTTGTGGTGGGGAGTCTTAACATAGAAGTCCTACAACTACAATTATAACTGAAAAAGGAAATTACAGTGTGAGAGAGAACACGTAACTTGGAATCTGATACCTCACAGGAAAAAATTCCTATATATAAAAGGAAGGAGGAAAGAAAAAACCACGGAAGGTCTTACACATAAGAAAGTCCGAAGAGAAAAAACACTTTGAAAAGTCATCTTTTCCTTTTTCAGGAAAAGTTCCGAACTGCTGCTAGAACTGTAAAATAAGGATTGCTGCTGAAGTGTAACTTGCAGATTGATTTTACAGTCCTGTGATATCTTTCTATGTATCCGAAATTAAAGTTTTCAGAAAAGCAAATAAAAACTCCCAACAAACATCTTCTAATAGACACCATGAGAAGAGAAAACAAAACAAAACTAAGAAGCAACAGAAAGCGCCGCTGGAAGAGTACAGAACACCACTGACCTCACAAAATTCCCTGGTAAGAGTTCTAACCGAAGCTTTTTATACAGGTAGAACATCCAAAACAGTGAGAAAGAGCGAGACCTAACTAGCTTCTCTGGCACCTAGGCATAACAGCTGACCTTTTTGTTCCATTTTAGTCAGCCTCTTCCTCAGAAAGGACATTCATGGGATCTCCCCCATGCATACTTGTCTCTTCCCAAAAACTCAAACACACACAACTGATCGCAGGGGCTTCACCTACTTTTCGTGTTTCGTTGAAAGTATTCCACACATTCAGACAGCAGTAAGAACAGACACACTACAGAAGTGCGTATATTCCTTTTGGAAGGCAATCTTGGCTATTGTCTTTACATAAATGTAAAAGAACTACTTGTATTTTTTTTTCCCTCTAGTAATTCAAAGCAATCCCTTGGTAGGAGAATGACTGAACTAATGTTGTTTTACAAAACCAACCTCAGAAAGCCCAAGACGCTCAACTTACTTCATCCTAGTGAATGAAAACATTTTTAATCCAAATAAACTCCCCTGAAGTGTGGGCCACAAGAAACCTAAATTATGATGCTGCAATAATGAATTCACTTTCTTTACATCTAGCATTTGTTAAACAGCTTATGTAAGCCATGCAGGCACGTAATGGTACACAAAGCCTTCTGCACTCTCTTACCATGCAGCGGTACCTTTTATAACTGCTGCAAAACCTTGGTAATTAATGTTGACAGGTCCATAGCTATTATTGTGTCACTCACCAAATTCTTAAAATAAATTCTACAGTGAAATTTAAGAGTGTAATGGAGTTCCATCCCTTCTCCCTAACCCAAGGAGGTGTTCACATCTGAACTCTTCAAGACTTTCCAATATACTGTTACAACAGTATTCATCATTTCCTTTCACACAAGCAGGCTTTAAGATTACTCTTCCATATAGTATTCTAACCAATTAAAGGGCAATGTAGTTCCAGATAAAACAAATCAATTTTTCCTCAGTTTTCACAGTGAGTTTAAATGTCCAATAAAGTTGACTGGAATATACCCGAAAGTTCAGCATCCAGTAGAGAAATCTCTTGACAATCTGAAGGCACCTGAAAGGGTCAGAAAACAACTGCTATGGCTCTAGTCCCAACCTTCTTGTTTACACAGCCTGGTGCATTATAGTATTTTTGGAGCTGAACAGATGGAACCCTTCTGAGAAGATGTTTTATATAAAAACACGAACAACAAGATCCCATTCGATCTTTGCTCAGTAGATAAACCATAATAAAAATAACAATAAAGGCAAAGCATACACATTTCTCTATCTGAGTCTACTGCTAGGTGAAAATAATGTCCTCTAGCAGGGGTGGTTTGCAGACAGGTAAAGAGACATATGTGAAAACTGAACCAAAATTGGAGATTGCAGGACAGACCTCGTAGTGTAGAAGTGAGGCCACCAACAGTGATGGGAAGGAGAGAGCCCATTAACAGGCAAGTAGAAGCTGAAGTCTGTGAAGCAAGTGCTAGAGACTGCAGAGGGGGAAAGTAAAAGATGAAAACTAGGTAGCTGGAAGATCTAGGGTCTTGAGTCATATATTTAGGAGAGCAGCAGCAAGAAAAGCACAGAAATTTAGAAATTAATTATGCCATAGACTCTTCAGTTCATAATTATCTCATCATCACAGAAAATTCAGTTAGCATTTCCAAGACTTAGCTGCAATTCGGTTCAGAAAACCAGGATGAAAAAAACCAACAAATACCACACAACAAAAAAACCACACACGTACACAAAAAAAACCACCAAACCCCAAACAAAAAAAACAAACCCAAAGAATCTATTAAGTCACATTTGTAAATTCACAACTTGAGGTTCTCAAATGTTAAGCAGGATAGCAGGATCATGAAGATTATGTTCAAAGCTATTCAACTGCTTCCCAGAAAAGAAAATCTGAAAAACATGAAGCTGTGTCTAAAGCATACAACTTACTGAACCAGTATCAAAGATCAGAAGCTATCATTTGTCTAACCTTGAGGTTCACTTGAATCTACAAAAAAAACCAAGGCTGCAGCTGTAGTAATGAACAAAAGCTATCATCAGCCAAAAATAGGAAAATCCAAGTTATTCTGTCATAGATTCTGACTGATACTCTGAAGTGGCCTGCATGGCTTCACAACCAGAGCCTCATTAGCAAAAATGAAGCTCCACTTCCATGTTCTCAGCTACCACTAAGTTTTCTCATTTAGTTGAAGAAAAAAATTGAAGTTAACTCAGTCTCTATCAAGCACTGGACTACACCACACAAAGTTAAGCAATATAGAACAGGTTTAATTTTTAATTTTGGGCCAATACAAGTACTGTTCAGAAATGTGAACACACGGAAGCAGTTAAATGGATGCTACTCTTCTGTTTTCACACATCTTGTAAAACGCTAGTGAAGTTAACACAGAACAGTAATCAAATGACTTGTTTCTTTCTATATGCTAGTTCTTAGATCCAGTAAAGAAGTTAGCATGGTTTCAACAAGTTTCTGTGCAATGATCAGAAGACGGTGCAACTTCTCCATCTAAAGTGGTCTGATGCATGCCTACACAAACAGCTTTTGAACCTGGATCTCAAGGCTAAGTCATCCTGTTCCTCGTTCTCCAGGCCAGGAGTCTGCATCTTGGGCAAGAGTTTCTATAAAGTTCACAGGAAAAAGACAGTATTTTGTGATGTGTATAAAGTCTTTCAGATGACCGACTAACAGGACTCTCAAATGAAGAATATGCACATTCCTCAATCCAAAGCCTTGGAAAATAAAACTTAAAAAAAACACCACATTGACCTAGAAAGCAGAAAAATCTAATTCAGAACCTAACCGCCTTTGTGGCACTGCTTTCTTACACTACAGACAAGCAACCATATGGTAATCTTGAAGGGGCATGTCTGAATTAAAAAAAAAAAAACCAAAAAAAAACCCAACAAAAAACCCACACCCAAAAAACACTACCCCACAAAGAAAATAAAAATTAAGTCACACAGACATTACCTTCAGTACTGCACCAATTGGTTATGGCTGTCTCATTTGGCGGCACCGTTCCTCAAAGCCAGGATAATAAAAAAACCCCAAAGACAACCAAACAACAAAACAAAAACCGACACAGCAGTCTGGTTATAATCATTGTTTTAGAATGAGGGAGCAACATCAGGAGAAGGAGCAGTGTTACAGGGAATCATGTTGATCCTAGATTTCTGCATATTAGTCAGCTTTACTCTTTAGATTACCACGTGCAACTCCATAAAAACGTAACCGTAAGCTTCAGGATCTCAAGTCACAGATTTTTCCAGATTTGAGGATATTAA
Source organism: Falco rusticolus (assembly GCF_015220075.1). Classification (NCBI taxonomy): domain Eukaryota; kingdom Metazoa; phylum Chordata; class Aves; order Falconiformes; family Falconidae; genus Falco; species Falco rusticolus. The sequence goes on from NC_051194.1 coordinate 51,677,916, forward strand.
CACAAAGCCTCACTCATGCATTTCTGAGTAAACTTTTACCCTAAGAAGAAAAAGGACTTACATATGTAAGCATCTATTATCCTCAACCAGATGTTACATATTGCTTACATTTCACCGTTCTCAGTAAGTACGTTTCAATTCTTCAGGAACATTAAAAAGCAGTTTGCTACAAAATGCACGCCGTTCCCGCACTATTTTCTATCTGCACTGTACTGCAGAGTGAGCTCGTCATCACTCTCAAGTTCACACATCCTTCTGCAGGGCTCGTGCTGAACGTAACTACTAAGGGAGAGAGTGAGTACTTTTTTCCTACGTCTACGCGCAATGCCAACAGCACCAGCTAGTTTTCCAATCGCAAGCTTGCGGCCACCGGATGAACACCCCGCAGCGCCCGGCAGGAGATGCACGGAAAGGCGAGAAGACGCGCAGGCTTTGCAGCAGCCCTCCGACAGCAAGCTCAGCGCTCGCCCGTACGGTGCGCCCGGAGCGCAGCTCCACCGCGGGCTGTCTCCCCGGCACACCGGGCGCCGCAGCACCCAGGCGGCCCGCCGGGCTGCCCCGTCCCCTCCCAAGGCCAGGCAGCCGCCCGGCGGCAACAACGGCGGCGAGGCCGCCGCGCCGCTGCCAGCCGGGGCGGGACCGGAGGGGCACAAGCCCGGGCACGGCCCCGGGCCCCGCCGCAGCACGGCGCGCTCGGAGGCACGGCGCCGGGCACCCCGCCGCCCCCCGCCCCGCAGAGCGCTGGGCGCGCCGCCTCACGCAGCCCCCCGGGCGGCGGGCGCCCTTCGCCGCTGCCCCGCGCCCCCGTGAGGGCCGGGCTGGCGGCAGGTGCGCGGCGGGGCGGGCCGCCGGGAGCGCTCACCTTTGCAGACGGGGGAGCTGGGGCTCTTCCTCTCCGGGGAGCTCCGGCCTTGCTCCGGCGAGTGCCGCCGGTGCCGGACCCTGCCCGCCGCCGCGGCGCTGCCCTCCGGCAGCGGAGAGGAGCAGGGCGAGGGTCCGCAGCCCGGCGGCGGCGGGGGCGGCGGCGGCGGCAGGTGGTGGGAGCGCGGGGGGCTGCCGCGCGCCCCGCCGGCACGCGTGGGGCTGCCCCGCGAGGAGGAGGCGGCGGCGGCGCTGCCCCCTCCCCCCGGCGTCTGCGTGGCCGTGGCGGGGCCGCCGCGCGCGCCGTTGCCGGTGGGCGCCGCGCGCGTGGGGCTGACGCTGCGCGAGGCGGGCGCCGCGCGTGGGAGCCCCCCGCCCAGGGCGCCCGCGCCGCCGCCGCTCCTCGTGGGGCTGCCATGTTGCTGCTGCTGCTGCTGCTGCTTGAGCTGGAAGGGCACCGTGGCCCGCATGGGCTGCAGGCGGCTGCTCGCTCCCGCGCCGCCGCCCGCCGCCGCCGCCGCGCCCCCTCCCCCGAGGGAGGTGGCGGGGGTCGGGGAGCCGCTGCGCCTCACGCGCTGGTGGGACATTGTCCGTTGGGAGCCGGGGCTGGCGGAGGGCCGTCGGTGGCGGGGGAGGCGCGGCGCGGGCGGGTCCTCGCGGGGATCCAACGCCTCAGGCGGCGGCGGCAGCACCGGTGGCGGCCCCGTCCCCCCCTGGCCGCCGTCCCCGGCCCGGGGCTGCCCGCGCTGCCTCCGCAGCCTCCGTGCGCCTCATCAACAATAGTGCCCCGGCCGCCCGCCCCGCCCCCCGCGCCCTCCCATTGGGCGCGCCGCCGCTCGGCTCGCGCAGATACGGCGCGCCCATTGGCTGCGCAGCGCGCTCCGGACTGGCCGAGCCTGCGCGGGGAGGGGGGGAGCGGCGCTTAAAGCAACACGCGGCCCCCGCCGCTGCGGTGCCGCACGTGCCGTGGGGCCCCGGTCCCGCAGGGCCCCGGGCGGTCAGGCGGGCGGGGGACGGTGGCCGGGGGGCCGGGAGAGCGCCCCTCGGCATCCTGCGGCAGCGCCGGGCCTTGGCGAGCTGCCCCCGTCACGTGGGGAGCGCGGCCGGGATGGCGGCGCCCCGCTCCCGGGGCCTGGCCCCGCGGAACGGCCGGGCGCGAGCAGCGGGTCCCCCGCCCCGGTCGCCCGTAGCTCTGGCTGCACGGTGCGAGGGGCCGGGGGCTCAGCAGCGCGACACCCAATCGCCTGGCCACCAGCTGGGCGCTGCCGCTGTGGCGCCGGCGACGTGGGCAATATCCAGGCAGATCTCACCGTGTCCCCGTAACCGCCAGGATTGTCATTGCGCTCCCCTGGGTTAGCAGCGTCCCCGCCGCGATCCTTCAAATAGCCCGCTGGAGCGCCGACACCCGCTTAGCCTGGTTCACACACCAGAGCAGTGAGCACGGCACAAAACAGGCCTTAGTTCACATATGGGTTACGTAGGTGCAAGGTAAACGTGCTTCAGCACCTTCAAGACGTGAAGGAATCGTCTCTGTCTTTATTGCAGGTGCCTGTTGTGGGCCAGCACAACTTGCCCAAAGTCTTCTCTGTGCTGCACTGCAACTTGCATGTTGCAATTGCATACCGCTGCTGTGCTACAAATGGTGTGGCAAGAAATCACATAGCATTCTTTCCTTCAGCTTGGCTGTGCTTGGCTTTGGGGCTTTTCTTCCTCTTCCCCCAGTCTCCTTTGCTGTTTCTGATTGAAGCCAGCTTCCCTTCAAAAGCCCCGAGCTCCATCCTTGTGGCTGGCCAGTTTCACAAACCCCAAAAGTCAGACGACGTGCACAGGCCCTTCCGCAAGGTGCCTAGGCACTGGCCCACCTAAAGGCTTGGAAGGTAAAGCCCTTGTCAGAGTCAAGAGCTTTTTATGAGAAATCAGACTGGCAAAAGAGAGCGGGATGGACGCGTCTCCAGTGATGAGGTTGTAATGAAGTTAGTTTTTGCATTCTGGATTAATTAAATGTCTTTTGAAGGACGTTAGGCTTGCTTAACAGGTACTGTAAATACTAGTAATATGGACCACAGGGTAGATGGATGGGTCAACCAAAACTGGCTGCAAGAGCTGTGCCCCGTCTTGAGGATTATCCAGGGCTACCCCCCTGAAAGCGGCTGCATCAAGGGGAGGCACCAGAAGCCTGGCAGACACCATCAGTCCCATGGTATCGCTTTTTTAAGTGTGCAATTTACTGAAGTCACCTTATAGATTACATGCGTAATGCCACTTTCCCAGTCCTTTCCATCACAAGCACTGCTGATATGATGTGGCAGCGCATCAAAATCTCAGATAACCCGCTTTGTGAAATACCTGGGAGATGGTCCTCTCTGAGCCAGGAATGGCTGAGCAGTGGAGAACAGTATGGGCTGTGTGCTGCTGGCATTGGAGGTGAAGGGGTCTTCTCATTCCCTCGGTGACTCCATGTATGTATTGAAAAAGAGAACATGAGCTTCATAGTGCTCCACAGCAACCCAGCACGCCTGGAGAAATAAATGGAACCAGTCTGCTGCTTTGTCCTTCCACAGTTTCTGTGACTCATCTTGTGGGGCAGCACAGCAGAAGACGTTTTTGTGAAGGGGGAGAAAATAGTCTGAATCCTGAAAGTCAGTTTTGCCATAAAACAAAGTAAAGGGACCTGCACCAGACATCCAGTTTTTTAGGAATAAAACAGCAAGATGGATGTTATTAGATCCCAATGGATGTGATCAACAAAAGACAGGAAAGGTGGTGGTGATTAACTGGGATGTATTGGAAAGTGTGGAACCTGGGCATGACATAAATGGTATAGAATAAGGGGTAGATATTGTCCTGGTTTTGGCAGGGATAGAGTTAAATTTTCTTCCTAGCAGCTGGCACAGTGCTGTATTTGGGATTTAGAATCAGAGTAATGTTGATAACACGCTGATGTTTCAGTTGTTGCTAAGCAGTGTTTACACCAAGTCAGGGGCTTTTCAGCTTCTCACACCACCCCACCAGCGAGCAGGCTGGGGGGGCACAAGAAGCTGGGACGGAACACAGCCAGGGCAGCTGACCCAAACTGGCCAAAGGGATATTCTATACCATATGACATCATGCTTGGTATATAAATGAAGGGAAAACTGGCTGGGCATTGGTTGGCAGGTGATGAGAAACTGCCTTGTACATCACTTGTTTTGTGTATCCTAATTCTGTTGTTGTTGTTGTTATTATGTTCCCTTCCTTTTCAGTCCTATTAAACAGTCTTTATCTCAACCACTAATTTAACTTTTTTTTCCTTCCGATTTTCTCCCCCATCCTGCTGTGAGGGGGAGGGGAGTGAGCGAGCAGCTCCATGGTATTTAGCTGCCTGCTGGGTTACACCATGACAGCAGCCCCGGACAGTGCACAGTTATCCTAAAACAGGTTAACCTATGCAGCATTTATTTCACTTCTTTGCTGCAGTTTTCAGTCAAAAGCAGAAGATGCAATCCCCTTTGCAGTCATTCCTGCTGTGACAGCACCCACTGCCAGTGCCAGTATGGTTGCTCAGCAGGCTTTCATCCCTTGGACAGTTTATCCTCCCCAGAAATACTGGGGTTGTTTGGAAGCAACATGCCACAAAGAAATTTTTAAGTCATTCTAATTCCTGCTGCTGTTTTGAAGAGGCCAAAAATTAAAGGTATTGATTCATGTTTATTTGCATGATGCATATTACAGAGCCAAGTCACGATTTTTGAATGCAGAAGATATCTGTGACAATTAGAGTACTTCCCACATTGTTGGGCACTGTAGAAATGCCACTGCTCCACGCACTTGTTAGGAGAATATAAAGCAACGTGTTTATGTACACTGCTCATATGTATACTGTACAACTCTAAAGCAGTTTTATTGCTTTACCAGCATTAGACATGAAAGTTCAACATGTAAAGTCATGTACTGAGACCTAATCAAACACCATGTACTTCATACATTAATTTGTTTAAACTGTAACAAATGTGTTACAACAGGATCTTACTCCTACACCTTATAGAAATAATGGAAGCAACTACAGCAGGATTATGAGTTACTTGAAAATAGTTTTGAAACTTTTTTTTTAATTACTCAAACAAACCCAAACCAAAACCCCAGCCCCAAATAACTTGGATCCTGATCACCCCCAGACTCTCCTTGTAATTCACACGTGCACACCCACCCTGCAAGCTCTGGGTTTTGTTTCAGCTGTTGAACTCCTTATTGCCTTCAGACGTTGTCAAACGCTGCCCAGGCCAACTCTGAACTCATTTCCACATTTCACATGCAACCTTTAGGCTGGGGTTTCTTCACATACATTACGCCCTTACTCTGATCATAATACCTAATGTGCTGGTGCCAACAGTGATCCAAAAAGTAGGAATGAAACTCGCCACAAAGGCTGTGAGCCTTCTATCAGTATCGCCTGAACCAGCATTTTAGTGACCTCAGTCACTTTAGTGACTCCAAACTCACTGGAGTCGCGTGTGATCCCACATACACACGGTGCAAGGATCCATTGATCGCTCGTCTCCAGCTCCTCTCTGCCTGGTAGGTTAACCGGCCCGTTGGCCTGCAGGAGCTGAGCAGGTCCCAGTGTGCTCACATCCCGTGCTGAAGTGACACCCCGGGGGTGATGCACACTTTGTGCTGCTTTGTACTCACTGTGGGGAGAGTAAATCTAGGTATTGCAGGCGTCCCCTCATGTGCAAGGTGCTGGTGCGTTCTTAAAATACGGTGTGTAGTAAAAGCTGCAGGTACAAACACATCAGTCCAAGTGCTGGAAGCATATCAAGAGTGCCCTCAAAGGCAGACTGATAAAACACACAGAGCTGCACTAACAAATTTGCAACCTACTAAAAATAGGGACGTAAACAAGTCAGGGAGGTGGTCAAAATAGTAACCATAAATGAAAAGCAGAGAAACAAGGGTCAGAGGTTTAAGTTCATAGGCCCAAATCCCTCTGTGTGGCTATGAAAACAGCTAATACTCAGGGAGTTTTGTTGTACGAAGGACTGAAAGTTTATGAGTAGAATCACCCACTGCTCATGGTAATATATATGAAAAACGTACTGTTAAAAATAATACTAATCATAGCGAACATTACAGAAAATGATTGTGCTCCAAGTAGCTTCAGCTATGTTCTTACTCCAAAATTAAATTAATGCAAAACAGCACATTTAAAGGAGCAATCTACTGCCTGAAATTGTTTTTCTACCTACAGTTGATGCAAGCCATATTGAAGGTTGAAAGACTAAAGATTCTGAGCGTTTAATCTAAACATTAGATTATGCCCCAGGATATTTCATTGCATTTCTCATCTCTTCCCTGCAGAGTGAGTTTGTTTTGCTTGTTCATGTGGGTGTTCAACATCAACAGGAGGAAAAAAAATTAAAAACAGGACAAATATAATAGAATTTGCTTCACACAAACCCTGTAAGATCCTAATTAATATTCCAGAATATCTGGGGGGATTTGAGGAGGCAAGCAGATTGAAATAAGGTATTAAGATTAAAACAATAAAAAACAACAGATGGGACCTTGGACATAAATCAAACTACATGCAATAAGCAAAAGACAACTTCAAGCAAAATGCGTTCCTGCCACATTTTATGAAGTACAATCTTTACGAAAAGTTGTCATATAAACAACATCCTGAGGCTTCAGTGCCTCACTGGTGTTAAGATAACACATTTTTGACAAACAGACCCAGTTCCTCAGTGCTACACTTAACTGCAGGCTTGAGAGATGTTTCCACCGCGTGGTCATGGCGCACATCATTACCCGGGAGAAGTGTGAAGTTAATTTCTTTAGAAGCCAGTGCGAAGTGCACCTACATGCAACCTGTGTTTTACAGGCACACAGATCAACTTTCTGACAACATGTTAAATGACAGCAGCAACACTAAGCAATACCCTGGTCGTGAGTGCCCGGCTGCTGCAGGAGGATGGTGACTGGAGCCAAGCTCGGCTCGCCAGGAGTTCCCACCAGCTGAGGGTGACCGCAACTGTTCCTGGGCTCTGCTGAGGGAGCGCAGTGAGCAGCAGAAAAGGCATATTGTCCAGCACATTTCTGACTCTTTGGTTTCCGTAACACCGAGAGAAGTGGCCTGCTTCATGTAAGCAAGACAGTTTAATCTCCTCCAGGTATCCTGCAAGAAAGGTGCTAAATGATTATTTGCACGTCATTCCTCCCCTTCCACAATGAAAATTTCCTTCCTTTTAGAAAGCAAGTAGTTTTCCTTTTAAATTATCTTAAAAAAACTTAATATTTTTAGTATGTATTTACAGAACTTGCAAATACAACACAGAGATTTGTCTGTATTTGTGCTGTATATAGAGATTAACATGTCACTGTATTTCTAGTCTCAGGGCAGAAGAATGCGTACAAAGTATAGAAGGAAACACTTGGTTTACAAGCATTAGACACTGATTGCTCCTACAGACCACCGGCACAGTTTCTGTACTGTGAGTATAATGGAACTATATCTGTAAAATATTTATTTGAATTGTTGATGTAATTAATTTGACAAATGACAATATTTCAATAACAGATTTTACGGCCGTATTGTAGGATGATAAACATCCCGTGTTCGTGATGAATAGGCATAGAACTACAGACACTCTTCACTTCAGAGAGCAGAAAGTTCACTCCCGATTGAGGCCTACAATCTTATTTTGCTTCTGTTTGTTTTTATAACAATTAGAAAAGCTAAAGGGATTGTGAAGAGTGTGTTGGCATGGCTTATCCATGCACTGAGAGGCAGCAAGAAAATGGTTTTGCCTCTCTCTCCACATACATATACTAGCCCTGTAGCTGATTGACTTCAGCCGGGTGTGTGATGAGGTGGAAGCATGGGATTCTCTCATTTGGGAAAACACCTACTTAGAAAGAATGGATCAAGCAGTGTTGTGAATCCTCCCTGCATGCAGCCACGGGAGGCAGCGGGGCTTTTAGCTCGTCTGGTTACACCTCAGCCAGACATCGGTTTTGCCTCCACTGTCCCGTCCTGCCCTCATGCATTGCACGTGGCATTTGGCCTGGCCTCGCCGCCTGGAGAGCATCACAGAGAGGACATCATCTGTGAGGAGATGAAGAAAGCGCAGCTGGGTCCCAATCCCTGCTGCTGTCAGCAGCCGGAGCCTGCTCCCGCGCTCAGGCAGGGGTCGGGCTGGCTGCGGCAGGAGCACGGCTGGCACGGCTGGGTGACCCTTCACAGCGGCCAGCCTGCAGCTTGTCTCTGGTCCTTGGGGCAGGGACCAGTAAATCCTCGGACTAGGTCTGCTTGGTGTCCATCTACAGACGCCCCAGCAGCCTGCCCAAAGCAGCTGATGCGCCCACCTGACCCGTGTGTCGCCTGGCTTCCCCCACCGTGCCTGCAGCTCGCAGAGACCCTTCTGCTGCCGGGGAAGCACAGCAGGACGGCCACCCTCCTGCCTCCCCGGCAGAGCACACCGGCCTGCTGCCTGCGTGCCGAGGAAAAACCCAACGTGCAAGAGCTGAGCTCTGCCACACACCAGCACGGAGCCAGAGGCCCCCCAGCTGGCATCCCACCAGGGGTAGCCCAGGAACCCACCTGCCCTTCCTCCTGCTTCCACTGCTGGTTTGCAGCAGGAGGACCTGTGGTATCTCCCGTGGCTGGCTGCTGTGGCTAACGGTGCCCAAACCGAGCCCTTCTCATGCTGCTGCTTGCTTCTGCCTGCAAATACCTCACGTCTCGCTTGTGATCTCAGTTCATGGCCTATGTAAGCGGGTGGGAACCGCTGCTTGCCTGTGCTTTACAAGCACATTTCTACCCCTCACGATCACAGAGTAAAGCTCAAACACATGACTGACCTGCGTTCTGGTTTTCCAGAAGCAAACAGTAAATAAAATTAGCCTGCTTAACAGTGATTTTAAACCAGCTGTTTGTGAGGCCTGATTCAGAAATGTAATGGTCCAAGAAAATCCTTGGCATGGCAACAGAAATGCAGGCTCCCAGTGAATTCTTTCCACCTCAGGACAGATCCAGCAAGGCCTCTCTCCTGCAGGAGATTCTCCAGCCACACATACGTGCCCTGGCTGCGGCAGTAGAACTGAGTGTGCAGCAGTGGCTACTGCTTGGGCTAGGGTCAGACCTACAGCTTGCTGCAATGAGTTGTGTCAGATCTGATTTTTTAACTAATCCAGAGACCTGAAGGTGCCGGAAGTTACTCTTCACAATGTATCTGCAGGGCTCAATTATTACCTTTCCAGTAAGAGGAAAGGGGGAGGGGGAGAAAGAGGGAGAAAGGGAGAAAAGAGATGGAGAAAACATGTATAATTTCATTATGGCAGACTGGTAAAATACCAGTTACTGAAACTGTCAGTAACAAAACCAGGAACAGAGCACAAACTAACCTCACTTCTGCACACAGTTGCATGCACGTGAAAGTACTGTATGAAAACCGTATTTCTGGTCATTCTGATTAGGAATTCTGATGGCCTGTGGTGCGAACTTCTCACAAACAAAGGCTACACTAAGCAATAGGGGAAAGCGGAAAAGCCTGTACCATTCCTAGGAGCTGCTTGCAGGCCTGTTGCAAGCAGTGATGCTAATAGAATGAGCTGCACAACCCCTGTACCCTCTTTATCACAATGCCCTGTGCTATCCTTTCCTATTAGCACTTGGCAAGAACAAAGAAATAGGGCCAAAGACAAATGCTTTCCTGCTGTGTTGCTGACTCCTGAAACAAATATCTCTATCCTTCCTCCATGTTCTTTCCCCTTCCTCAAATCCACCTCGTGCACTTGAGACACTGCCTGCTGGCTTTTGCCCATCTTCTGCCCAAACCATGCCTACTCTGTACTGGGCATACGTCCTCATTCTCAAAAGGCACTTGGACCATGATAGAGGGTCTTGGGAGGCTCCTGTCCTTCCCATCAGGACTTGAAATGTGCCTGGGTCAGGTGTTTCCAACCTTTCTCAACATTTGCATCCTTAACATTTTTCCAGTGCCCATGCTCGCCCCATCTAGAAATGCTGTTTGCTCAGACGCTCTGACTTGCTTTCCTTAATCATCTTCCACAGACCAGCTGTCCTCAGGCAGCGTTATTAGTTGTTTTTGTAAAGGAGGGATGAGTGATCCCCAAAGCATGACTTTGGCTCAGATCACCATTTGTGGATTTCTCACAGACTTTCCCTATGGTACTGAGAGACGAAAGAAGAAGATCCCCTGACATAAAAGCAGAAGACCCAAGTGCATTTAAATTCTAGGAATCAAAATGTTTCAACTTCTTGTTGGATGGAGAATGACAACCTTTCAGGCTAACATGAAAAGCTGAATTTATACAGATACAAACATTTTGGTATAGTCAAGTTTTCCTGCCTGTGGAAAATTAACCTTCTTATCCAATAGAACGTGCCTTGGGTCATGGCAGCGAGCAGATGTCTATAATCTCCTGCACGTGGAGAATTTCCATAACATCAGAATTAGCAAGAAGTAAATGGGGAAAAAAACCCTGAATGGAAACAAATGGAAGACTGACGTGGCTGCGTTCCACAAAGTACATTCTGCAGCTGCATCACTGCTCTGGAACAAAGGGGAGTATAATTATTGTTGTTTTACGTTCATTTCCCATTTAGCAAAGCAAAAGCTGAATAAAAGTGGCTGTTATTTCTGCAGGAAAGAGCTGGCTGAGGTGAGTATATGAGGTCACACAAGGAAATCTAGGAGGAGACTATTGCTTAAGCCTGCATAGCTCACGCACCCAGTAAAAAATATATCAGTAAAATTCACCAGTTACATTTTGTTATTGCAGAGCTCAGTCAAGGCTTCTCGGATGCCCTGGAAATAAGACTCAGCCACACCTGCCGGGGTAGGGCAGGACTTGGCTGCTTTTGCTGTCGGCAAGGAGTGGTGATTGCCGGAGAGGGAACATCTCCTTCTGTCACAGCTGCCCGCCAGCCTTTCTTGGTGGCAGCAGCCCCTCCATCCAGGGCACTAGCGATGGAGGAAAGGGCATGCAGGAACTCTTGTTATTTCCGCATGGATCAGGTCAGCATCCCTCCCCATCTTGCTGCAGTGCTGCCACCACCCTCTCTGCCCCACTCCAGAGGCAGGATGGCCAGCAGGGCAGTGGGGAACTGGACTGTTGTGTCCCAGGGAAGCCAGAGCTTCATGAGGTTCTCAGAGCTCCTGGCGTCCCTGGAGCCTCCTGACCCTCCCTGACTAGGCTACAACCTCAGGAGAAACCCAGCTTTCTTGGAGCCATTTCTGGGAAGGCTTGAGAGGTCTCAGGCTCCCCCCAATGTCATTGAGGCCTCTGGATACAAAGAGCTTTGTAGGATTGTCCTTAGAGCCCCACACGCAGGTAATAAGACCTGGCCGGCCAGCCTCTGTCTCCTGTGGGCCGTATTGCTCAGCCATCTTGAGCTGACAGCAAGCCACTGCCTGTAAGCAGAGCGCTCTCCTTCGGGGAGGGACCTTCTCCTTGTAGCAACGGCCCTCAACTCCTAATCCTTTTCTAAAGGCAGAAACCCGCAAGGCAGCTGCAAATCCAGCCTGGAACACGGAGTCTGCCTCCTGCTCACAGGGGAAGCAGGGCTCGCCACCGTCCCCCCCTGCAGCCAGGGCTTTCTAGGTTCGTTTGTGGGACCGGGGCGATTTGCCGCGCAGGCAGGTGCTCAGCCACACGCTCAGCCACACGCTGCTGGCCTCGCTGTGTTGCTGCCTCCTGATCTATGAGAACAAGAGATGCAGCTCCTCAGTCTGCCTCCTTCCTTTGCATTTTGGAGGTAGTTCTTTGGCTACAGAGGTGTAAGACTGGCACCACTTCATTTGCTTGCAAAAATCCTCACTGTGGGTAGAGAAAAATAACAAGAATTAAGTATGGAGAAGAGATACAAACAATGAAGCAGCCAGGGTGGAGGATGGGTCCCACCCATCTGTGTGTGATGGGAAGCGCTGGAGCCAGTGGGGTCCCACAGTACAGTGCTCTAAGGTGCAAGGTGCGTGTTGACACACAAGCACTGTGGGGTCTGGGATGCTCATGCTGTGGAGCTGGTGCTGATGTGGAACCCCTTCCCGAGGCCAAGGCAAACCCAGGAACGCTGGGAGTGGAACCAAAGGAAAAGGGGCTCACTGCTCCGGTGACGTGGCACTAAGCTGAGTTTCGTAGCGCTTTGTGTAAGGCTGCCTCAAAGCTATGGCAGCTGTGGCGGCTGTTGCTCAAGTGAGCTTGCAGGGTGGTGGCAGTGCCCTTCTTCTGAGCTCCAGAAGGAGAACCGAGGAGACCCGAGTCCCCTCCACATGGCAGAGGGGCTGCCCCAGAGCCCAGCTAGCTTTGCATGGCTGGAAAGGGAGGGAGAGGTGGGGCTTGTTTCCTGTTTAAAGGGAAGACTTAATAGTTTCCTTCTGGTCAGGAAGGTGACTTAGTGGGGGTGATACTCAGTTCTCGGGACCATTTTGCATGCGTTTCCCTTTGTTCTCCACACGGACAAGCATCCACATCCGACAGCCCGGCACCCTGCTGCCTGCCTTAGCGGCAATCTGGCCATGGGGCACCAACTCCCTCACGCTTAGGAACGGTCACACTGGAGATAAAAAGATGAGGTCAAGTGAACGGCATCACCTGCGTACAGGCAGAGTGTAGCTACCGTTTGTGTGGCAGCGATTCCAGGTAATGGCTCAGCTTGAAGTGCCTCACAAGCATGATTGGAAGAAGGGAAAGCAGTGGAAGAGCTCTTCATTGCAAAGTAACAAATCCCAGACAACTCCTTCAAAACGAAGGTCTTGCATCAGGAGCTGAAAAACACCAGGAAGCAAAACAAAGGAGGCTGTGGTGAAGCTAAGAGCCGCCTCTTCCCAGCACGTTCCCTGCAGGAGGCACAGCAGCCAGCTCCTGGCTCAGGCCCGTCAGCGGGGGACACCTGCAGGGTTCTGCTACTGACTTCAACCATCTCTTCTGGTTCTGTCGGAGAGGACAGCCGCTCTGGGCTGGGAAAGCTCCTGCCTGCGAGCATGCCCTGACATTGCCTCCTCACGGGGAGGGGAAGGAGTGCAATAGATCGTGTGGGAAGAACAGGGAGCCGCTATTTTAATTCTTTTCCCACCTACAGAGGTTGTTGCTTGCTGTGTTCCCCTCCCCACATGCCTGGTTGCCCCCAACCTTGACTTCTAGCCAAGTGCAGCCCAACCAAAATAGGAGGAATTTTAACACCTTTTTATCTTGTCTTCTTTTTTGTTTTGTTGTTTGTTTTTTCCTTTTCCCTCTTCGTTTTTCTGCATTTAAGCACTTAGCAGGCAGACAAGGTGTGACAAGAAGCCACCTGTAAGGCCTGCTGCTCTGAAATGCCTACAAAACTGTGTTTAGCTGCCAACACCAGCACCCCACCCGCTGCCCGGTGAGAATGGGCAAAACGCAAGCAGAGGCACCGCATTGATGCGCAGGGACGAGCCCCAGTTATCTCACACTTCTACCTGGTGACGCTGCCGTGTGCCATCTGCCACATGCCTCAGGTGCCTGCAAGTCCCACGCAGCCCTCTGTTACGAAGCAGTTCCTTATCCCTTAACAAAACACAGCTGCAGCAGGAGCTTGTTTTCCTCTCACTCCTGCGAGCATGTCTTATTACTCGTAGACAATAACCCCATGAAAAACCCACAAAAGACCATGCTTTTTGTCATTAATATGATCTTTAATAAATGGAATAATGCACCATTTTACAGCAAGCCTTTTCTTTTAGAGCTAAAGAATAGCCTTTTAAATGTTCTTATCCAATGTCTCTGTATCAATACAATCTCTTTATTTAGGTTTATATATAACAAAGCAATTCTTACAAGTATTCATAGAAAACTCTGTAGTGGCTTTAACAATGTCAGCTTTCATAGTGGCATCCACAGATGATTAAAAAACAAAAATTAGCTTTTTATTTCATACTCACACTGTTCCATGAAACACAACTTATACAGCATAGCAAGGGTATTGGGCAGCTTATACAAAAGAAATAACTGAAAGCAATTATTTATAAATTCATACATGATATTTCCTCAGTCATTTGACAGAAAAATCAAAAATACCCGTTAACAAAAGGGTTCTGATGAGACTCCATATTCTAGGGTTTCTCCCCCTCTTCCCCAGAAAAGCTCGCTCAGAAAGTAATGTAATGCTGTCTTTACAGTCTTTCGTAAGGAAAATGGCAGTTTCACATCTCCTTATTTCAGCTTCTACAGAAGACCAAACCCTAGAAATCAGTCTTTGCCACGTTCATTTTCCTCTTATACTGCACTTGGGGGGAAAATAATCAACAGTGATTGTAAAATATGATTCCAGCTTATATAAATGTGAATAGAGCACACTTTTCCTCTAGAGACAAAAAGCAGACAAGAAACATTACATACAAACTGTTTTAAATACATTTCAACAGTGTGAAAGAAAGAGAAGAGTCACCAATTAGGAAATTCAAAAGTTACAAACAAAAGTCAGCTATAACTTGGGCTTGCCTGTTTCTTTGTTCTTGTGACTTGTTTTACAAACTACAGAAACATTAACTACTTTCTTTACTTTTGAATAAACAAGACTGAAGTGTGATACTTCATGATACAGTTCTGAAGCACAAAAAAAAGTGAATCAAGTGCTCTAGAAATAAACCACACACATTTTTGCTCTGTCTTAAAAACAAGAGAATGGGCTACAAAAATTGACTTTTGGGAGACCTTAAAACTAGGGAGTTATAGAGGCTAATTATTTCTGCTTTAGAATAGTTACCAGGCAAGATGCTATGCCCCGATGGATGTATGCACCTGTGACATACCTGCAGAAGCCTGCAAGAACTTTGAAGAAATCCTTCCTTACTATGCTAGTTACTGCGCTTGTTGAAGCAGGATGTATGCACTAAAGTTAACCAACTGAATGACTTGCAAATGTACACGACTGTTGATCAGTAGGCTTTTAGAAGTATCTGACAATACGTTATAACCTAACGTAACTCCGCCTAGTTCCTGCTCGTTACGCACGTTATGTATATTAAACCACAGCGAAATAATATAGAAACTGCCATAAAAAATAATTGGTATTAGTAACACACCACAGCGGCCACTAAATTGGACCTGCACGAAGTCCAGATCAACACTAAAGGGCTTTGGTGTAAATGAGTCTGTATCTTGAAACTTTCTGCTCCCACTGGTGCAGTTCCACCCTCTCAACACGCACTGGCACTGACCCGCCGGACAGCCCGGACATCAGCTAACACCTTGGCGCGTTAGCAGCCAGGGTTCACTGGTGGTCCCGCATCCCACCTTAGCATTCCCAAGGGCTAATCCTCCCAAGAAGTTTTTCAAACCACTGCTGGCGGAACCCAGCCCTCCTGTGCCCATAACCAGTGGCAGACTCCTCTGACTGCAGCGGCAGCTCGCCCAAGCGCCAGCCGATGGGATGCTGATTTCACAACTCCCACTTCGATCTGCGGAAGCGCTTAAATCTGTTATATCAGAAGTGGAAGTTCTGCTACCCATTTTAGTCAGTACAGAAGAAACCTCAAAATGAGCAATCTGACTTGTTACTATTTCACATCAAAACTGAGCCTACTTGGGTGGGGTGGGAGGTGGGATCCAAAAAGGGATGTATTTCTACAGCTACAGTTTTATATGACAAGATAGAAGCCTAAAATGTAATTGGATTTAATGGACTAAAATACTACGTTTAAATGGCAACCACACACGTTAACTACAGCTACTACGCAAAAAAGCCTTGTAAAAATCACCGTTTATTAAGTACTTTGGGTTATTTTTTTGATGTTTAAAAGAGGTACCGTAAATTGCTCAGCTTCAGTAAAGTTTGTCACGTGCATCCCCCCAGCTTTCTCTCTCTTTTTCGTAAATCCATTCCATCTGAGCAATCAGGAACAAATCTGTCATGAGAGATCGTGTGCTACCGGACTGTCACAAACTGATCCCAATCTTACTGTGATGCACTAAAGACAACTTAAAATGGCATATGAAAAAGAACCTTATACTTGCTACCAGTGCTACCGTCTGATGCTGTAACTCACAGAATTTTATCCTGGAATTTATGCACAACACACATATGCATCTAAATACATACAGAATTTACATTAAAAAAATATACATTTGGCATCACTGCAATATGTATAGCTTTTTCACTGAAAAAGTTGAACAAAAAAATAATAAGCATATTAAAAATGGAGGTTAATATATTTATCTGTTAAAACGGATAGTGGGAGACCAGACAGAAAAATGTGAATAATCCAAATTTATGCAAAATACTAAGTTGTCCAGTCTATTAACTTTCACAGACTAATCAATTCTATTTCAATTTTCTTTGATAAGCTGCTCCAAATTTTCCAATCAGACACCAGGTCACGTATATGCTACTGTGCTTGGCAATTATTATTTTTATGACTTAAAAACAGCCACTTTCAGCAATGGGAACTGCCATCATTTTTACACAAGTAAAAATTACAGCATAATGAATTTCTCCTGTATGAACTAAATATGTGAGTTTTTAAATTCTCCCTAATTAGGCTGGAACTTTCCATAATAATGTTTCAATAGCAGAATGGCTATGATCTTTTGAATACTTTTAATGAAAGAAAATTATAATCTGAACATAGGCTTAGTAATGTTACATTAGCGGACTATTATTTTTTTAACATTTAAAAAAGGAGTATCGTTGGAGCAAAATCACTGAACACAAACTATGGCATATACAATGTGTACATATGTATTTTTTAAGTAGCAATTTCATTATTATTAAACTTGGCCCAGTAATCTATTCCATACAAATACAGAACTTCCTTATTCTCCTTTCTGAGGCAGGTAGGATTAAAGATTTCTTTTAGAGAAAGCTGACAGATGGGAAGATAAGTACTTTCTGAACATATTTATAAGGAGGGTTTTTTTGGTAGGATGGTTGGTTGGTTCCTGAAACCGGCCAGCAACCATCTTGCATTTTTTTTGTCCCCAGTCCACTGAAAAAAAAAAAGAAACTGTCTTGCTTTTTAAAATTAGGTAATTTTCTACATGGAAACAAGACACAAATGAACGGCAGTAAGAAAGCAAAATACAAACAGAAACACGCTTTGTTTCTGAGAATATTCTAATGATGACAATGTCGATAGGTTTTCTTTTAAATGAGGAATTCCTTTATCTTTAGCTGTGCAATTTAAGAGCATCCTAGAGTTTCAAGAAAGGAATTTTTAAAACTAATTGTTTAGCACATGAAGCTATAAAGCATTATAAGTAAATTCAGGGTAAGTGTTGCAGATAATCCGATTTGTAAATACCAATTTCAGAAGAAAATACATCTGACTATGAGGCATGTTCAAATGGTTAGAATTCACATTCTGAAAATCACGTTATGTTGGTGAGCATCTCTACTATAGGAAACAGAAAAAGACAATGCATTAACCTAAGCAACTCTTCTGCTTCTATTAGCACATGATTTCTAAAACCAGTAAGATTTTGGATTTTGGCTTATATATACAAACATCACAAATGTTTGCTCTAAAATTTTACTTGAATTATACATTATAAATTACCATAGCAAATATTCTACTGTTGCCTATTTGACAGCGGCACAATTC
This sequence comes from Falco rusticolus, assembly GCF_015220075.1. Lineage (NCBI taxonomy): Eukaryota > Metazoa > Chordata > Aves > Falconiformes > Falconidae > Falco > Falco rusticolus. Next base: position 51,695,342 of record NC_051194.1, read on the forward strand.
ATAGGTATTTACACTATCATTCTATTTTCATTTTGCTATATTTATCTTGCCTGCAATATACATGAGAAATTGATAGAAAATTATCAACTTTTATCATTATCCTTTCTTCTTAAAAAAACCCCTCCAAAACCAAACCAAAAGAAAACAAACCCACAAAGAAATAAAACACGTTTGTCTCCCCTGATTATAGTACATTTATCAACTATGCATGAGACCGATCTGTAGAATTCTCTCTCTTACATGTATTTTGTTTGGTTAAGGATGACTCCCCATGGTATAAGATAAAATAAAGTATCATTTAATTTACAGAGAAAGTATTCTGTGGAGATTGGATTATGTGCTGTGAGCAAAAAAGGGGCATTACTAATTTAAGCATTAAAACCAAACTGCTAATCTGATCTCATCTAGCTGTTTTACAGTAGGTTTACAATTACAATATTGTGGTACCTGCTCAAGAGTTTGTTTTGACTGAACTTTACAAATAAATATTTTTTCTCTATTCAATCTATACGGTATTTTCCAATAAAGTACATATTTTTATCATGTTACAAATTCTATTTATCCACGGTAGATTACAAAGCCAGTACTTTCTACTACTAATAATTCATCCCAAAAGCCCTCCAGCAAGAGACAGAAACAGATAAAGGAAAAGAAACCATTAGGTTTACTTTAAGGATGTTTAAGGAAAACTGTAGAAGAACATTTTCATCTGGTATTATAATGATTTTGATTGCATCGAGCATAAAAAACTTGGATTTCTTACAAAGGATCGGCCTGAAAGAAAGGCTAGAAGACTGGTACAAATCTGTCTTAGCAGAAAGAAGCAGCAGCCAGAGCAAATAACTTTTCTCTCCCCAGAGTGTTTCAAGTTAGATAAGAGTGTCCTAAATACGCTTTTCAGCCCATATTCTGAAATGCTGATGATGATACATGCAAGGCAAAGGAAAAAGTCATTGGGAAAGGAGTGAAGAATCTTCAATATGCATGATAAAGCGACGATCACAAAACAGCATACCGTATTTCAAATGGAGACTCAAAGAAGGCCAAAAGAGAAGGAAACCCCAGCCAGCATTATGAACAGAATGCCAAAAATTCTGATTCAGGTCTTGAAACCCAGCTGAGCAACTGGCAGGTTTTCAACATCTGGGATGCGAGATTGGAGCAGATGGGAAGCCAGAGAGTGAATTAGAAGTAAAACCAGAGAAAGGCAGTATTTTTGAAGAGGGGAGATATAACTGTGTATTTATATGGGCAGATAACACAATTATGCCTCAGAGGCGGAAGGTGCTACTTGAACTGGTGCTTGAAGAACACAGGAAGCCCAGACTGTGTCTCCTGGCTTGTATTTCTACAACTACACTTAATCGAAGTCTGGATTTTTAAAGTTATCTCTTGGAGATATCTAGGAGAATCTAAGAAACATTAAGAAGCATTACAAGAGAAAACCATAGCAATCAAGCATAAACAAGGGAGTTTGGGAAACAGCACGAATCAGATGTAGCAAGGCATGTATTACGCGAGTTGTATCACCAGATATAGACAAACAGGGCTGGCAAAGTTTACCTTGAGGTGCGGGGAGGAAATAATGTAACAGCAAGGAAACAAATGAGCTTGAAAGCACAGAGCATCTGTTTCAGTCAGCTGAAAGGAGACAGGCTGGGGGAGACAATTGTTTGCTGCCAGTATCCTGCCACAGGAGTTTGGCAGGCTGGCTGAATAGATTTTCTTTCTTTGAACATCATCAGTTTTCAGATAAAGTGATAAAACTTTACTCAGTACCAAAGACAGACATGTGTTATATCTTGTTTATCTCAATAGTTTTTACTGAAGTGTTTTCAATCAGAAAGAATACTTCTCAGGGGGAAGGGTATTTATTACGTGGAAGCAGGTCCTGACCAATAAGAAAATTAATTTCCTTTGAGTAAACAGTAAAAACAATAATTCTAAAAAAAGGTAGGGTTTACTTGAGATGGTGAAAAACCGATTTATCTCACTCAATAGGTATTACATTCATGTCCACTGACACCTAAAATCAATGTACATACAAACTGAAAGAAGGGTCTAAGCAGAGGGAAAAAACCCCAACCCTCCCCTGCAAACACTTATAACCATGAATTTTAAAAGCATGCAGTAAATTTTAAAAAGATGAATGAGAGGCTCTAAAAACTCTGAAGGGAGAACAAGTTTCACCTCAACCCAGCAACAACAGACAATTAGGATGCACCTACCTGCTTAAGTAATCAGGCTGATTTTACCCTAGACTCTCTGTAAGGAGGTAAATCAGGACAAATTTGCAACTCATCACAAAACTGTTTTGTACCAAGTAAGATTCATGATTCTTCCTCTGTGTAAAGAGAACACGTTCGCAACCTGTCTTAACTAGAGCTTTTAAGTATGACAGTTATTAAGATTTCTGAATAAAACGTATTTTTCAAAGTACATCATTAGTGATCTAAATAAGCCTTTACATAAATACAGGGGGTAAAACTGCACAGAAAATAAAAAGGAAAAAACCATCTGACATGGTTTTCTTACATTTGTTCAACGTTTTGTTATTCAGAACTTCACAGGCTAGCATCTACTACTATAAAGGAAACACATTTTGATTTGGAAGGATCAAAGGAAGTGTATTGAGCTCGGATTTTTTTTTTTTTTGTTCCTTTTTAAAAGCCCTTTCAAGTTGGGGAAAATTCATGCGTTGTCACCTCAGAGCACAATGTGATATAGGCAGCTTCAAGCTGGCTATGGTGTGCAAAGTTCACTGTCATGACTAGCTGACTGCTCAACTGTCAGGGAAAAATTAACAAATACAAAACGGGGAACGTGGCAGTTTTAGAAACACACTTTTCAATAAAGCATACTGTGAACTATAGACTATTGCACATTTCAACATGACACAAGAAAAACGAGGGGTTCAAAAGAGAATACACTTTGTAACATAGAAATATACAGACTACCTTGTGCACAGAAATCAAAACATGGTTACAAGACACCACTGCAGTCAAACCTGTCTTATAGTCTGCTTATGATCTTAGTGACCTTAAGAAACTGGTCCAAACTGATTATCAGCAATACTTTTTTTTGTTATTCTTTTTTAAAAAAATATTTTGAGACCACATTCTTGATACACATATATATATTCCGTGGTCAAAACAGACAGACTTAACTTTAGCGATACTAAATAAAAGTGCAAAAACATTCAAAAAATAAAACAAAATAAAAAAATATGGAAGCATAAGCTAAAAATTTTCTGCATAGCTGAAATCTATTTAAAGCGAGTCCTTGGTACGGGTTGCTGACAGGAGGAGAAAGCAGTTTTTTTTAAAATGTCTTCTGCACGTTTGTTTCAAATAATGCAAAAAAAAGGTCATTTGTTGGCTTTTAAAGTATTTCACAGGCAGTTCACTCCTGCGTCCTTAGATACCATTGTGGTGGCAGTGCCTCCTTCCGCAAGGTACACAGCAGTGCTGGATTTGGAGTGGACTGCCTGGTCACTGCCGTTATTGTTGACCTCGCAGTGCAGCGGCTCGGTGGAGATGACCCATGTTGAAGGACGCCACCGCTTAAGTGAGTACGGAGTTTTCACACGCTTCTTGATCTTTTCTCCTGAGCCCGATTTGCCATCCTGTGAAGAGTCACCTACTAAAGAGAGGGAAAAAACAAAACAAAACCAAAAAAAGAAAAAAACCAAACCCAAACAAAAAATAAAAACAGAGCAGAAAATAGTATTATGAGGAAGATAAGATTAGACTGGAGAGTCCAGGGTTGTTACTCATGCAAAACAGAACAAAAGAACAAAATCTTATCACACGAATCAACTGTGTGGCAGAGGCATGGCAGGTCTATCAACCACAGTAGCTGCCACTAAAACAAGGGGTCAGATTCTGTTCTCTGTCAGAAATTACTTCAGTGAAGTAATTTGTGTTACCTTGAATGCACATTGGCATCAAACAGCAGAATCAGCATTTGACTTTTGAGGGGCTTTTGCAATCATAGTATCTTATATTACCTGTAATGGGAGGTACAAAAAAATGTCGCTACTACAGGACGGCAAAGGCTAAACTTTTAATAGCATAATTAAATCATAGGTCCCCTAATCCTGCTTAACCTGGCAAAGCATTTCACCTGAAGACAAAATGGTCCGTTCTCCGTTAAGATCCTAAGTCAGGATTTGGGATGTTTGGTTGTACAACTGGCGAAAGCAACTTTAATCATGACAAAATTTCAGCAGCAGAAATCTGACTGTTACAAAACTTTATATAACCTTCAAACCCTTTCTTTTAATTTAACCTTCAATTAAAGAAAGTTACTGCAATAATCTTTTTTCTTTACCTCAATAAGATTTCAACTCAAGTCAACATGTTAAGACAAAATTAGGGTTTCCTACTTAAAAGGAAGGCTTTAACATTCTACTGCTGAATATTCAACTACATTTCTTGAAAGATTTGTTCTGTTTTGTTTCTAAACCTTTTCTTTCCAAATATGCCTGGCACCACAGATTATTTCACTAGTATCCCAGCATCTGTCTAAACACAGTCAGAGGTTTGCAAGCACTTTTCAAAGACTACGGTGAATTTTGGAAATATATTCTCCTTAAAAATGCACTCTTAAAAACGCACACCTTCCAACAGCTCCAACAGGCCCGAGGTGAATCTCAGAGGAAGTACCTGATTTAACTGTAACTACACGATTACCTTCTTACTGTAAAAAGGAAAGTGCCCCATTGCAACCCCTTTGGCAGTAAAACCCTTAAAGGCAGTTATTCTGAAGGAGTCTATTAAAATCAATTTCTTCTCTAACTACTTTGATTAATTTTTAATATGTACATGGTAAGGTGAAAAAGGATTGCTAAAATTGTTGGAGCTCAGATAGCAAAGTAGAAAATGCCTGACCCTCTGTCTAGGCTGAGCTACACAGTAAAATCAGTTGCTTTACAAGTAATGAAGCATATAAGTAGTTATTATAATAAATTATTTTAATTAATGCAGCTTAGAGCCAGCTACTCTTAAGAGAATGAGCAGAAATAAGGAAAAGAAGGTGTAATGTGCCCCTGAAGGAAGACATAGGAAGCTTTTTCAATGTGCTTTGCAGCTGCCAAGGTAGGTGCCTTGCAAGGAATAATGAAAATTAGAAATCACTCCCTTCCTGGAGTCAGAGTAGACAGGTTATAAAGGGACAGATTTACTCCATGTATGTGGAAGGAAGATAGTGACCTAACGTGCTGGGGTTGATGGAGACAGAACTTTATCAAGATGATTTAAACTGTGCTGACAGAAATTAAATTTATATGGGATTTAGTAAGTACGCTTCGAGGAAGGACAGGAGAGACAGAAGCATTTTCTATTCAAGCAGACACACGTAGTTATTAAGTAAAAAAGTGTCAGGGAAACTGTTCAAGTCCTGCAGGCACTTACACTGCATACTACTGCTATCCAAACTATTTGTAGCCGACAGATCCAGTGAATTAGGCCTCTGCGCTCTTCTAGTCTGGGTCTGCCCAGGATTTCTCACTACATTCTGGATACTGACTGCAGCTGTGTCTTGCGCTGGGCAGGGGTTACTGTTGTTGTTATTGGCATTTGTTCGGCCGTTATCCAGTGGTCGCTCTCTCCTGTCTACCAGGCGGTCCAGAACACCTTCATCATGGCCAACCTGCTGCTCCCGCCTCAACAAGGGTTCATGCTCATCAGGGCTTGAATTAATATTCAGCCGACTATCCTCTCCGCTGAACTGGTTCTGAAGCATCTCCTGGGCCCTCTGCGCTACCGAACTGGCTGTCTGGCCAGATGGCACCGTGCCATTGGCGTACTGGGTTGTGCCAGCATGAGAGTTTATGCTGTGGCTTCTCCCAGCCACTCCGTTCATGGTAACTGTCACGACATGAGGTTCTGCAGCATTGATAGTGTTCATCTTGGCAATGCCCGTTTCCACTTGCTTCAAGTTTGACTTGTGCTTGCCACCAAATTTTAACCTTGGCTCCTTTGTTGAATTTTTGGTGTTTAGAGGGAGGCTTGTAGGCCTCTTCGGAAGGTTCTGTTGCTTGGGTAAAGGATAGACCTGAGCAGATGGGACATCTGGAATCAAACATGCTTGACCATTGCCAGCTTGTGTGAAGTCCTGTTGTCCTGTCACCTCTACTGCAAGTTTTATCAGTGGATAAAGCAAGCTGGAACTAGTGCTGCTGAGTGGATCTGGCCCGCTGAATTGCTTAAGCGAATGTTCCATCAGATTCTCATCAGAGCTTTCTTTCAGGTTCTTATCCACTTCTTTCGGATCCAATTTATTTGTCTCCAAGTCCTCCTCTGTTAGCTGCAGACAAACAGGGGTAGGCCCACCCGGCTGCACGACATTTGTAGTATGTAAGTTTGTTTCATCCGAATAAGGCATTTCGGATATGGTGGTCATGCCCGTGCTAGGCGTGAGGCCAGTAGTATTGGTGGTGGTAGTATTGGTGGACAAACTGGTGACGCTTGTCTCAGGACTAGGGATGCGAGCTTGTGCTTGTTGCCGCTCGTAGTTAATGGAGTTTCTGTTCTTTTCCCCTGAAGTCAATGGTGTAGTGGACATTGAGTGTTCGGAAGAAATGTTCTTCACGATGCTGTCAGTGTGGTGGATTGAATCTTCAATGTAGGAAGAGGAAGAGTAATCTGGATATGGCCTTATCTTTGATACACGCCTATGATGTGACAGATTCCTTTAAGAAAAAATAAGTGATATTAAGATCATATATGTAAAAATCACCTCATATTACAAAGCCTCTCATTTAAGAGAGCTGAATGTCTTTCAATTTCTTTTCATGCATAAACTAAGGACAGACACAGTACAAACTCAGATCTTTCAGTAGCTTCCTTGAAAAATCCTGGGTACCAGAAAATTGGTTTTACTAGGACAGCAATTTTGTCATGGCTGTTATTTACACAACTAAGTTGGATAACAGTAATTTTCTTCCATTTGTCCAATATGCTGTTTGTCCAGTTCACTGCTAAGGTACTGGTATGGTTGCAGAAAAACAACACTGAAGGAGGGCAACAAGAATTCAACACACAAGATGGAGAAAGTGATGCTGAGAAAAAGTCACAAGGTCCTAAACCATGAAAAATCTATTACTTTAACGATTTAGGTATTCTGCAATTTGAACGTAATTTTTTCCATGACAATAAACACTGCCATATACAGCAACATTACTCTTCTCTCAAATCCAGATCTCTAGTGTATATTAGTAAGCACTAATGTCAGTTCTGCAAATTCTCACTCCCTCTGGATCATGTATAAGCAGAGAATGTGCAGCACTTCTCTCCCTTGGGTCAGAATAGCAATGACTTAAACGATGGCCCTGCGGTTCTTCAGCTGAAAAGCTACAGGTTTGAGACTTAAATGATTTCTTGAACTCATGTTGCCTGCAAATTCACAGTTTTTAGCAGAAGTTTTACGAATCATTTAGCAAGAGTCCTTAAAGACAATTCATAGTCCCTTCGTATCTTTGCAAGCCTGTTTAGACACTTTGCCTATGTTCAGTTTAAAAGGCTCCTCTGTGAGCAGTACAGCTGTTTACATAAAAAGTGCCTGAATTCTGGGGACAGAGGAGATCTTAAGAACACAGGTAATAGGGATCATGTCATGCAATACACCTATATAGACTAGCTCACGTAACACACCCACTTCACGTGTGCAGAAACGTGAAGCTAGCAGAGTGCTCTAGCCTCCTTCCTGGAGTGAGCTGAGCACTGCATGGGGCATTGGCTGCTGAGTAAACCCAAATGTTTTCTCTTCTTACCGCTCATTCTGCATGGCAGTTGACATCGGGTTGACCGTTGGACTAACTGATTTATTTCTCTCCCAAATCATCATGAGTTCTGCCATCCTCTCCTCAGCACACTGCGCTGTTAGTCGAGCTTCAGCATCTTGATCCCAACAGTCTTCAATCGTTTCTTTAAGTGACCTCACAGCCTGCCAGGAGACAAAGAACACCCCTTTATCTTAAATTATTTTCCTTTTATATTGTGCTTCTAATTTACTATTTTATGACGGCATTCTGTATGCATGAAAACAGTCACAAACTGGTGAGAAAGAGAAACAGAAGACAGACAATTCCATTCAAAGCTAGTTTACCCTAACAGCAGCAATGTGCAGGTCTAGAATTATCATACCCCACACACCCACCCCAACTGGGAAGACGACGACTTAGGAAAAGCTACATTCACCAATGCCCATACAACCTTCAGCCAGCCCTTTCTGATGACTGCATACTCAGCTCGCTCTCCCTACCTTATGAAAGCTGTGCACTAAGGATTGATGATACTCTGGAAATGCTGTCATTGTTATCCTCACAATTCAGCTAATGATCTCTGCCTTGCTTCCCTGCACTGTATGCAAATAACACAGCCTTGCTCATTTCATCATGCTTTTCTTCCTCTGTTCGCTACTGTAACATCCACATGCCCCCTAAATATCAGTGAATTTGTCTGCACTATCGCTGCTCTTGCTTTACAGATGGAGAAGCAGAAACAGACACACTTTCCCAGGACCACACTGTGGGGTGAATGGTGCAGTCAGGATTAGAGCTCAAGACCTCTAAAACGTGCAGCCATATGGTCAGAGACCTGGAGAGGAGACAACTGAAATTACAAGCACCGAACACTTCTGCTTCCATTACAGGCCGAGTACAAAACCCAGGCAGACATTTAGTGGCCCCTGTTGCCAACCTGTGGCCCATGGAAAGGATACGGTTTGCCAGAACATCTCACATCTACAGCCCAGCTTTAACTTCTCCAGCACCAATGACTGTGCGCAGTCCCAGCTGGGCACTGAGGCACTCAGCGGGTCCTGCCGACTGCCTCTGTGCCAGAACTGCCTTGCTCACTCCTGGCAGGGAAAGACAGGACTAGCTCTGCATGCTAGCCAAGAGCTCCTCACCCACAGAGCGGGCTCCTGGCATTGCTTGCATCTGGCAAGTCACTGCTGCTCAGTGATGCAGCTACGGCTGCACAGGTGGGGATGAGCTCCCACACTAGCAAACCCTGCAGCTCCCTTCCCACAGCAGATCGAAGGGGGGATAAGCAATTACACCCCTCTTAGCTGAGGGACACGAGTCTAGAAGCACACTCAGGGACAATGACAGCATAGTGTAATGGATCCCTTTTCTCTCCCAGAATAAAAGCCTTCATTCGGCTTCTAGGACTTGATTTAGTCACAATTTAGACATATCCAAGTCATTGGACACTCCTCATCTCCTGTCCTACCCCTTTGTAAGACTCTCCCTTACAGGTTTCACCAGCAGTATATTTAACCAGTGTTTAATTTAACATTGCCTCTCTTCTAGCAGATCCTTTCCTTTTGATGTTTTAAGGATCATGAAAGAAGCATAGTGATGACTGTATATAGATAGTTAACAAAACTGAAGTTCTAGAGCTTCACATTTACTGCAGTAATGTGTTGTCTATTAATTTCAGGTTCAAAGAGATCTATACTACAATGCACTATTTAGAAGTTCTAGCACTCATAAAAAAAGATAGAAGGGATAGGTACTACTATCATACAGTCCTGACCTTTGAAGTCAAGCTTGGGCCCTGCTTTGGCTTTGGCAAATGCAACAAGAATGCTGCTAACATCTCAACTCAGTTCACAGCCCTTGAATTATTTTATGCACATGATCTCCACAGATTATTGACTTATACTGTGAAAAACAATACTGCCAATTAAGTTCTGTATCATAACACATATGTTCAAGAAGCAGGCTGAAACTGCATAGGTCATCATAAATACAGGACTCCACATCTTTTGAGTGCCTTAATTATGTGACCTAAAAAATAAAGCATTGCTTTTTATTTATATTTCTCCAATGAAAATGGAAAACTTCTCTAACGGATGCATTTGCAGCAAAGTGTTATAACCCAACATGTCAGCATAGCTGTAAATAACGGACAAAAGTCTTTTATCCTATACATTAGACACAGAAGATTAGGACCTGGGTCCGGGCTGAGGTTAACTGGAGCGTAGTTTTCTACAGTATCTCCCCTAGAGTGCTCGCTCATTCAGATGTTATCCTAGACTGGCACAGGGTGGAGTAGGTTGTTTGATATCCATGAGAGAACTACAGATTGTTTACTTATTCTTCTTTTCTCTTAAAGCAATGGTGTAGATTCATCCTCAGAGCTGGACTTACCATCATTATTATTATTCTGACTTTTTGCAAAAAAAGTAGTGACAACAGGAAGACTGCATTAGGCAGTTTAAATATGGGGATCATTAATATTGCTCGAGTCTATCAGTTTGTTAGAACATAATTAACATTTAAAATGGTAGTCTGCAAAACAAAACAAACCTTCTTGAACTGTATTAGTTATAACTGTCTTCAGAAACAGCTCTCAAGCTTGGTTCTTCCAACACTGCATTTGCCAACATGGCTACAGTTAAAACAGTTGCTGCTTCATTTCCTATACAGTTTGGCTGAGGGTTTTTCTTGCCCCCCACCCCAGACTGGCTGTGAAAAACCTCTCTACAAAGTTCTCAACTCGGTTACAACATGTTTTACAACAGTGTTAATACTGGAGGCTATGTTCCTCTCTGAAAATGGTTTCATACATATTTACAAGTACCAGCATAGATGAGGCCTTAGGCTCCCCGCTATCTGCACAGTAGCTACACACTTATCAACTAGCAAAGTCTCTGAAGATTGAAGGGTGTAATTTCAGTAAGGGAATAACCAGAAGTATTTTTAAAATAACAGCCAAATACATCATTATCATACTTGCAATTGAGCTATTTTAGCTTAAAGAAGTTACCATGTATCAGGTGGAACCCAGTAACTGTCTGCATTTCACTTTGCTTGTAAAAAAAGACAAACAACCCCCCCTAAACTAAGGGGATTTGCATTACCTCACCCTTGCTGCAGATGAAAGCAAGCACACAGACTCTTACCAGAGTTCAGCTGACTTGCCGTAACTTGTTGGCCTGCAGCAGCAAGAAAGGCTCTAAGCCATATCTATACTAATTCAAAACAACAAACAACATTACTATGTTTATAGTCTTGAAAATAAAAATTGCAGATCAAATGAAGCCATATAAAGTTCCTAATGCAGTTATAATGAAATGATTGCTAGAAGCTGTAGCCTCTGCAAATTCTGAGAGCTATACAACAACTGCAGAAAAACCTTATTACAATTTTATAGATTTAAGTTTTGCAAGAGTATATCTATATTTTTGCTAGCTGTTTTAGGGTGTTATTAGTTTATAGATGTCAAAAGGCAGAAAATGCCTTTATGTTTCTCATGCACACAGAGAACATATGGGCACTTTCATGCACAATAGTACAGATACTGTCTAACAAGTAATATAACAAGTTACCCTCTGTATATCATACTTCAACACCCAATAATAATCACAGTACTTTTCCTTAAAAGAAATCTAACTTTTATGTAAATGGCTTTTCAAAAAATGAATTCAGTATTTAACAAGTCCAGACAGAAGCAGCTCCCAAACCTTAAATACTAACAATTTTTTTAAAAAAAGAATGTATTAAAAAATTGCTTTTAAGAAGTGAGGTCACTCTGTATCTGGTGAAAAGATTGTTTCTTTGAAAATTGTCTCTCACCAGGCTGTTCTCCTTCCACGCTTCTGGGAATTTTGGTCTTTGCTTCTCTCTAGACACCAAGACTTGCATATCTTCAAAAGTGGGATGGTTTCCGACTTCTGTCTGGAAAGCCATCTGGTACTCTGGCACAGATTCCCCTGTTAGCAAAGGGAAGAAAGAAAATATCACAGACTAAAAGGCAGAGCAAGGGCTTTCAGGTGATGAAAGGTAGTATCGAAGTTGGTCTGTTGAGAGGTTCTCTACTTTCCTCAAAAATCTAACTTCACCAAAAAAGCTGAACTGCAAATAAATTGTTTTTCAGCAACCTCTCAAAGGATAGCATCTTTAGTTTTTGCTGGTTGAGTGGCACATTCGAATGTCTGAGAGCCTGAGGATGACACCTAATTTCTGTGAAACACTGCTGACTGGATATATTCATCTGGGAGGAAGCCCAGCAAGATTACAAGTCTCTGCACATGAAGTGCAGTACATTCACTACAGAGAGAACGGTGCATGTCAGAATAACTCTGTAAGCTGTATCTTGGGAAGAAGATGGTGTTGTGACACAAAATTAGAAGTCTACTTCCTCTTGGTTTATATTACAGGTATGGAGGATTCCCCTGATTTTTCAACATCACTAGCATAAATAAAAGCATGACTTGACTAAAGGCTAAATTAAACCACAGCACTTTCTCATTCATTCTCTCACGAGGAAAGTCTGAAAGACACTTCAGGCACTTCTATCAGTTCTAAGAACTGAAAGTACTGCCTTTGCCATCAGCCCAGCTCTCAGTGTTTGTAAACTCTGGGCGATAATAATAATGCTCAAATTAAACTTTGCATAAGGCCTGCAAACTGCTTAAACAGGTAATTTGAAGTCTTTCAGCATGAACCATGCTTCACACTCAGATACACTGTATTGATAACAATCGTCTTGAACGCTAGATGGCACTGACTTAATGGCAAAAACAATGGAGAAAATTATTTCCCTTCTTCACTTTAAAAAGCTATGGCTAGGGAGCAGCTTTGGTTGCTGGTACCACTTTCTACTACTACATTTTTTTCAGTTCTTTTACTTACCTGGGAAGAGGTCTGTACATCTCATAAATATCTCCCAGTAGATAAGACCTAGCGCATACATATCTACTTGTTTCAACGCAGATTCACAGTCCCTCAAGTTCACTGCTCCTTCAAGCACTTCTGGGGCCATATAGCGGATCGTACCAACCTGGAGAAACATAAAATGAAACCTTCATGTCAGAAAGCAATTTCCAAATTCAATTTATTATGGAGATTAATTTTTTTTAATAACCTACCTTGATATTTTCTACAGTTAAGGAAAATGCAAGTCCCAGCTTCTAGATTCAGGAGCCTAGTCATAACAAAACCCTTCCCCTGCTCTGTCACTTTTTTGTATGTACCAAAACAAAATAATTTTGTCCCTTATTCAATGTTCTCATATACAATATGATATAGCAGAAATGTTTTTTTTTTCTGGAATTACTCTGTTAAACACCAAGGCATGTATCATAATGGAAGAGGACGCTGCTGACGAGGAACCTGTTCTCTTTATTCCTGGACTGTCAGCAAGGCTGTCCCCTGCATCCTCAAAGGTTATTAACAGTCTTGGAAGATATCTATTAATTTTCATTAGGACATATGTTTGATTAGAGCAATCACCCATCACTACTTGTAAGTAGTGATGTCCCAGTAAGTATTTTGTCCCAGGACTATTCCGTATCCCTGCATTTTAAACAGTGGTTTCCCCGTTTCTTTGTTCAGTAAGAGGAGATCTAATAAAAGGACCTCGACACTAGGCATTGTTAATGTAGCACATGCTTTCTAAGAGAAGGTGACAAGCACCGTGAAACACATTCTTTGAATGAAATGTAAAGGTTTTCTGTAAAAGCACAAAGACAACAAATACACAGAAGTATTAGGGACTTTCATGCTTTGTTTTAAGAGTGTATTTCTGTATTTTAGTAGCCTACATTCAGGTGACAGTATATCTATGCTTATACAAAAAAGGAAACAACAGCTAAAACCCCCACTCTCTGAATCACAGCATCATAAAAAAGAAAGCTTAAGAAATTTGTTTCTTCTTTCTGCCCAGAATCCATTCTAACCCACTCCTAGCAGATGTTTTTCCCAATCTGTTCCTTAAATTCATAAAATGATGCAAATTCTATATAGCCCTCCTCAGCAGTCTGTTCCAGACCTTGGATGCCTTCTACAGATTAGGAAGGTTTCTTCATAACTAACTTATATTTTCCCTCCTACAACATAATCCTGTTACCTGCTGTCCTATCCACAATGAACGCAAACAGTTTATTCCTTTTCTTTGCAGCAGCTGTTTACATATTTGAAGACCTCTGTCTGTCTTCACTTCCCTAAACAATCTTTATTCTTTGATGTTTTCCCATAAGTTACTCTTTCAGGCATCCCCTGTTATTTTGTTCATATTCTCAGTTGGTTCATGTCTCTCTACATGCACTCATTCTCCTAGCTGTATCCATTTAAAGTCCAGAAAATTGCAGATGACACACAGAGAAATGGTTGTAGGATGCAGAATGCGCTACGTCACCGTATCGGAAAAATTAACAGCAAACCCATCAGAGAATGTTTGGACTTCAGTTAATACTTGCAGTACAAGACTGAAGGGATCTGTACCACATCATCGGCCAACAACACGTCAACCAAACCTACCCTGCACATTCTCATACATCACACAGAAACCTTCAGTCTCCAGGGCTGCCAATCTATCACCTTTCAAAATGCTAGGTTAGTCTTTGGAGAATAAAACCAGTTTCTTCCTACCAAGGTTTCAGCTATTTCTCACTCATATTGCCGCAATTCCCCCTCACAGGAATTGTACCACCTTCACATTAACCATATAACAACAGGCACAAATATTTCTGTGTTACTTCCACACTAATTAGTCTTCCTTTACACACTGGTGTATCTTCATTTGTACTTACCTCGCTAATGGCGGCATTATCCTCCTCACCTGGGCGTACCAGTCTGTTTCCAGTTAACTTCATGGAGAGTCCAAAATCGCTAATTACGCATGTTCCGTCATTCTTTACCAGTACATTGCGACTGTTCAAGTCACGATGGGATATTGCAGGTTTGTAATGGTCTATTTGGACATATGGAAGTGCTTGTTACTATTTGAGCAGTTCTACTGTTTGGCAAAATGAGAGGACCTCATCATGTCTGCTCAGCTATTACAAACAGAAAATCAACTTTTCTTTTAGAAAGCTAACATTTTTGCTTCTTTATAATAAGCTCCACAGTATGCTATCTATAGAAAACTGACGGGCATTCAGTTTCACTGTAACTATACAACATACTAGGCTATATACAGTTTAAATGTTTGCCAATAAGCTTCCTGCCAGGGTATTTTGGCATTATTTTGGCAGGGGAGGCATTGTGTACTTAAGCACAGACCTGCAGCCACAGCCCTGACAGCCATTCCAAATGCTCTCTCTCATATCCACAGTCCCGTGTCAAATACAGCATCAACTATTTATGTTACGATTGGAACTGGCACCTATTCAGAAGATACATAGACAATATTATTCCAGAGAGTCTGAACATGTTCATCTTGCAAGTGCTCTGATCTTTTCCAAAGAATAACTTCAGTTTTCCTAGTTTATATGCAAATTTATTTTGTTGGTAAAGCAGCCAGCAGTATAGAACCGGCTTTACTGTGGAATTGATTCTATTCCATGAGTTCCTTCCTAGCATTCATAGATCAGCCTATGGCTCTCTCTTCTTTATGATGGAAGGTTTACACATTTTCTGGCTGCTAATGGACACACCTGTCTGCACATTTCAAAATGATGAACTTAAGATCATAGCTGCAGTTTCAATGGCCCACAGGAATACTGATTTAGGTATTTTCAGCCTGGCACATCTAGCCGCATCTTCAGTCGTCATTCTTTGCTAGAGCTGATGCTTAACGTTTGGGATACACAGTATGGAATTTTAATCTTAACATTAGCACCTTAAGATCAGAATTAATGACACCATCCTTTCATTTACTGCCAAAAAGCTAATGCTTCAGCGCCAGGCCATATTCTGCAGCCTGATACATCACAGATCTCAGAATATCTGCTTTATAATCATGATATTTCAGCTGCTGCAACGCTGGCTGAAGCACATGAGCAGAGATAGAAGATATAAATCAGTAGGTTGTCACATCTGGTGCTCTAACAGAACGCTGGAAGCCCAGCAGTACTGTCTGCATGCAGCGAAGATGGGCCCACACCCTGAGACAAAAATCAAGGGATATGATAAATCAAACTACAACGGAGCTAGAGGATTTAATTATTTCTCTTTGTGTATACAGTTCACACAAACTAGAAATTGCTTTGGTGATTTGTGTCTGAACTGCAAGAACAAACAGAACACCCCATCTGTTTGTTCTCTGCTAGACAGACATCCAGCACTTCAGGTCTTCAGTCATCTGTTGCCATGATACAGCAGCACCGCGCTGCTCTGCTTCCTCCTCCTCCTCCTCCTCCCTTTTTCTGGGGCTGTGCTGGCTCTCACTCCATGTTTTCATACAAGTGTCATAGATGGAGCCCATGACGTGGGATTGTTCAGAAGGGAAGAACACAGCAGAAGTTCTGAGTAATCTCTATTTCTATTCATCATTCCCTACTCACCGTACCGTCACGGAGAAAAAAGAAAAGCCGGAATCTACTACCTGATAGAAATAAGAGTATCTTGAACGTCTTGGCATCCCCTCCTGGCCTTACCTCCTCGAGGTAGCTCCGTGTGCAGGTAGGCCAAGCCCCTAGTTATAGAGTGTGCCAGACGACAAGAGCTCACCCAGTCACTGGTGTGGAGACTCAAATATTTGCACAAAGAACCCTAAAAAAAATAAAATAAATCTGGATTAAAATCATTGCCCACTTGAACAACTCAAAATCTTTAGGACAGTCAGTTTTACCCATTGCTCCTGAAAGGTGTAATCCTGCAACTGTGTTTACCCAGATGTTTTAAAACACCAGACTGGACCAAAGTTTCATTAATTTCAAGTGCTGCCATTTGTTTCATCTAAAGTAGCAGAACAGAAAATTTATCACAAAATAACAGGGATTGCCTTTAGGAATAATTATATTAATTACAAAACAAAAGCAAAGCACACATTTGATTTATGCTTCTGAAAAAGTCTTGTTGAACAACAGAAGAAGAAAGGTAACTGCAGACATTTAACAGCTTGGGTTACTAAACAGTGGCCTTTAAACCATTAGCACTTACAGAAGAATATTCAACATCTCTCGCTGGCATCTCCCCTGCTATAATCTATTTAGGTATCAAAGCAAAAAAAAAACCAATGCAGAGGCAATTCAGAATTCAGAATGCCACATGCACCGAAGAAACAGAAAAAAAGAATGTCATGTTCCCCTTTTTTTGAAAGAGAAGTTAGATGTGAAAAATGGGGTATTTTTAGTAATTTGTGGTGGAATCTCCAAGAAAACCAGAAGGAAGGGTGTCATTGATGATACTAAGATACTGTAGAAATTGAGGCCATTATCTGAAACAAGAGCCAGAACCTGAAAACTATGACACGTTTGGGCAGTTTTTATGCACATAGTCCCAATGACAATGTACTCTGTTTAAACAAACTATATCCCCATGCATATAGAACAAAGTCATCCAGTTCTCTGTGCATACATATTACAATACATTTATGTCTACAAACTACCCTGGTTTTGCCTATTTAAATCTGTAATCTTAAAGAGGTACCAATGTGTAATATCTTCTCATAGGTGCAACCAAAACCACTTCATTGCAGAATTAGTTATGTAATATTTGGTTTAAAAAAAAAAAAAAAAAAAGCTGGTATGCGCCATTCAAATCCATTTCGAGTTGACATTCAGGTATGTAACACATGCACAGCTCAGATGGAGGCACACAGATACCAGAATTTAAAGTGACCGAAGCATTAGACATTTTATGAATCCAATGCTAAAACTAAACTCAAGTTCTTGACACTCCTTAATAGAATTACAAAAGTCTTACAGCTTTTCAGACTTAGCCTTGCAGAACAAGGAACCCCTAAGTAAATAACCTCCTCGGTGAAAACACAGACCAAGTGTCATACAGGTTTACACAAGCATTTTTTTCATTGTTTAAAATGCTGTTATATGAACTTGAAATCAACCCAGAAATTAGTTACAGAAATTTACATTTTTTTCTCAGCATTTAAAGCTTTTAAAGAAATACATATGGCTCTTATTAGCCTTCAAATGCCAGCAGCTTTGGGTGTGGTAAGGGATTTTCTTGGTTTAGTGGGTTGAGATTCCAACCCATTCTAACGGAGGCCACAGGACTGTTGTCATGGTGTGACTGACATTCGGTGTGTGAAGATCTCAAACCCACTTCAAGATCTTTCTGCTGTAGAGCTTGCCAGCCATCAATTATTTTTTAAGCTAGCTGAGGGCTGTGATTTTATGTTTTCAGTGAAGTTCAATATAAATGACAGCCAGGAAAAGCTTTCGACAAGATTTAGAGACATATATATTTGTAATTAAGATTATTCTTGTTAGTCATGAGTTATGTTAAACTGGGGACATTTGTTCTGATTATAACTTTTGATAAAAATGATGGCTTTGTTTTAACAATCGCAAGATTCTGTATGTGTTTTACAACAATTTTTCTGTTGTTCTAAAAAGACCTGAATGTCTGACTACTGGGGGGGGGGGGGGGGGCACAACTGTGGCTGCTACCTATTTCCTGTTATGTCATCCTTGCAAATTACTCACTGCTTATTCACCTGCCACACCTCAGAATACCATCAGAACAGCATGCTGATTGATAAATAGACATATCCTTCGTTTTATTACTTACGTACTTCCTTTGGTCAGAAGGCATGTTTGGATAACAACACAATTTGGGTCAAACCTATCTGTCTCGCTTTCACCAAGACAACACCAAGAACAATTTTCTGTGTGAAAATGTTTCGGTTTGCATGTTCGTATTTCTGAGGAGGAAAGTATTTTGAGGGAGAATGATGTTTTGGATGGGGAGCATTTCACCTGCACGACTTCGGTGGGCCACTCCTTATTGAAATAAGATTTATGACTTCAGTTTGAACAGTGCAATTCCCTTTTAGGAGGGCTGCCACAGCAGGCTTCCTTCTCTGCTGTTAGCTCCACATACAGCAGAACATCTGCTCTCTGAATTAAGGATCACACTGTGCATTAATTACACCTGCTGTGCACTTTTTCCAATGACTTCCAAACCACCAGTGGATTGATTTTAGTCTAATCTTGCTGTTCTTAATACCATACTGAGAAAGACTCTGATAATACGATGTCATAAACCTCATCTGTGCATTTAATCAGATAGTTAAGAGATCCTGTTTATATAAGCAACAAGACAATTTTCAATCAAATTACATTTCAGCTGAAAATTCATTCATTCAAGAAAACAGCAAAACCAGATCACCTTTTAAGGCAGTTACGCTATGCCCTCACAGGAGCAGAAGACTTGCTTGATTTCACTTAACTCAATTAGCTGAAAATCAGCCTACTCTGCCAGAACAGGCCAGAGCTGACGTGCCTCGCCACTGTCCATCTGGTATGGCATGACTGAGCTTTTTCTATGGTTGTTCCTAGTTCCTGCAATCTCTTCTTAAATGACCATCTCTTAAAAGCCAACATGACCAAGTGTGTCCTCACTTAAAAGTTTCAGTAAAGATACTCTTCATGTATTTGTGAAGTGTTTATGTTGCCTTAAATTTTACGCATAATTTAGATGTTTATATAGACATACACATTTAATTTTCAACACAAGCATATACATAGAGCCTAAAACACGCTAAGACAGGCCATCATTACTGCTGTTTATTGCTGTTCTGCTTCTTTTTGCTACTTGAATAAGCAGCTTTAGTCCTACTGTCCCCATCACCAATCAGGCTTCAACAATCACCTTTACACACTGAAGCAAATAATAGTATGAGTTCATACTTGAGACCAAAAAGCTCATTAAAAAACATTACTTAACTGAACAATTAAAGTTCTTTCCCATATACAAGTGAAAACCCAAATTATGAAATATAATTTTTTGCCTTTTCATATATATAACCCTGATATATATTAAACTATATGATTTTTCATGAAAGTCACATTTATGCTGTGTATTTTTAAAACATTTTTTTGTTTCTATGCATGTGTACACACACACAGAGAACATTAGGAACTCAATGAATCTGAGGGATGCAAGAATCCAGTTAGTTAAGGAGGTGTGAAGATACAGTTCTGGAAAGTAAAGCTGCCTTCTTAAGACTTGTCCTACATCATCAATATATGGTACAGCAAAATAAATACGGTATGCCACAGAAAGCTTTAAAGAAGATAATAGGCTAAAAAGCCAACATGATTTACAGTACCACAAAAAAGGTTGACAACAGTATCGGATCTATTATGTTCCATTACAAAAACCCCAACATTTACAGCTACTTAGTGAGGTCATAACTACCGTAACAGAGATAATGCCTTCATACCAAGAAGTCTGAAATTTATTAAATCCTTTGTAAGTACAACAACTCTTCAAATTCTGTCCTTGAATGTTGCACAGTTGACTAAAAAACCTGCACCACAACCAAGATCAAACACTACAGCTAGAAATTTGTAAGACTACATTTGGTAGCACTCACTGGGAAATCTTAAAGCCTATTACAGTAAACCACACTAAGGTTCATTAAAATCATAATTTATATGGACTATTTTTACATTGCTGTGCAAGCAGAAGCAATGAAAAACACTGGCAAATGCTAAAGTACATCCTTTTTAATATGGCTATTCTTAGGAATCTAAACCAACCCAATTGATTTCTTTGAAGCACTTACATTGGGATAATATTCCATCACCAATAAATACTCCATACGGCCATCTGCAGTGAATCTCTCATCCCCCACAATGAAGCGGGCAATGTTGTCATGTTCCATCAGTGGAATCCTGTAAATGTTCCTCTCATTGACAAAGTTCTGACGATTAGCAAAAGAAAATACTTTCACAGCAACTGGACGCTCATCTAGGGAGCCTTTATACACCGCCCCATATCGTCCCCGGCCAATCAACTGCAAAAAAATGTAAATAATTAGTTCACTAAATAACAAATGAAGACAAAATCCGAGGTTTCACTCTACACATTGTACGCCAACTTTTGTGCTGACTTATACTATCAAAATTAGTGAATAGTCAATATTTTGTATTGAAAACTAGAATTAGAATACTATCATAAAAGCTATTTTGCAGCTGGAAACCTCAGGACAGGCCAGTTTAGATCTTAATTAATTGATCTATAGTCTGAATACCCAGTAAATAAATGATAATCTATTCGGCAGTTTCATACATAGAATCAATAAAATCTATGTGTTTTGTGCTGCTAATTCTCTTATTAAAGTTCTGCCTACTAAACATTTGTAACTTATGAGATAAATTTTAATTAACTTCAGAGATCACGGACACGAAGCTGAAGTTCTTAGGTCTAAGATAGCTTTATAAGCTGTACCTTTCAGGTTAGTAATAACAATATATCCATTTGTAGTGCAAAACAGGTATCAAAAGAGGTACGCAGGTTTTAACCGAAAAGAATACTTAATTCCTTACTACCTGTGAAACTTTATTTGAGCCCCCACTATGTTACAAAGTCCACAGAACAGCCTTTCCCATCTCCATGGCAACTGAAGAAAGATGTGATCTCTCCTCTAAACCAAAAAGTAGGACCACCTTCAGAAAGAGTCCTAGTTTCTAAAGCTCAAAAATTTCTAACTACATAAGAATTTAAACATCTATTTAAATCAAATAATTTTCAGGAAGACCTAGACATGAAAGTGTAAGGATTTCACAGAGCAGTACCTTTTCACTTTTAAAATACTTACAAATGGACGAGAAATGGGAAGCAGAAGGGTTACAAAAGTAATGTTTCTAAAGATGATAAAATTGTCTAAAAGGAAAGTTTGCAACAATAAAGTATCCTTTAACAGATAGACTTTCCGTTTCTCAGTCCTCCTATATCAGCGAATTGCAAAGCAGCAGCGAGTCACTTCAAGGTACTAACTCAAAATGTATTCCCCGCCACCTCAAGATGTCAAAAGGCAAACACGGGTTAAGGCAATTTGTTCCACGGCACCCCATGACTGGGGGTGAGGAGTCAGCTCCTTGGGATTTATGGAAGAGGGCAGAAGACCCCATAGCAGATCTCTCCACCAACAAAGTCACTGCTTTTTCCAAGACCACATATCAGTATGAGTAATTTCATCTGGGGCTTTGCACACTTCTACAATACGCATCATTAACACCCTTGTAAACTCTGCTTCAAGTACTTTTTTGTTGGCAGAAGGCACCCAAGCTTCTTTGCTGATTAGCCTGCTGTGACCACTAACCCACACCATGCTGCATGTCTGCAGTCTGCATCTCTAGGTGTGATTTCTAACGGGCAAAAAAAAGTACCACTCTCTGAATCTCTCTCAGTCATTCTATTGATTTATTTCTGGCTAAAAGCTTTTAAAATTTCCGTAAGTTCTATCAAGCATACCAACTGAAAGCATAACATTTTGCTGTTTTCTGATGATGTATCTAATACCAAGCTGAGTAGAAAGTTCTGGTTGGCCTCTAGTTGCCATGGAGATAGACAGTAGCCCACTGTGAAGAATGACCCTACATAAATGCACCACTACTGAAACATACTACCCTATCTGCAGTAAATTCTATATTCCAATAGTGTTACTAAAGCATTTCAAATGACTATGGTGTGACATTGTACTTAAAAGCAATCAGTGTCAAGCAAAAAGATGGATCTTTTGATGCGATGCTGAAATAGAGCACATCCCAATTTCCCCCCATTACCTCCCAGTGTTCAGTATTTTCTTCTCAAGGTAGAACACGTTCTAGATAATACCAACAATATTACTAACAAAACCAGGCAAAATGTAACTGCGGTAACCTTTTTTTCTTTTAATTTCTTCTTTAAACTATGATTTAGAAGGAAACGTTACAGGAGCACTGACGCATTCATTTCTGTAACTATACCTGGGAGGTGAGAGGACCACAAGCGTTACACTGAATAAAAACGGAGATTAAGAGACTGAGCTGAACATTTACCTCCAATAACTTTAGATTATCCAGATCCAATGAGGGCTCTGATGCTGCTGCCTCCATCATGTTCATACTGTGCAGACCCTGTTTACGGTCTCCTGTGGAAGGGGAGGGAATCAGACAGTTTACTTTTTTTGCCATGCTACAGTGAACACAATACAACTTACCTGGGACTCGGCAAAAATACGTACGGTAGGCAAGGACATAGCAAGTAAAAAGGAACCCTGTAAAATCTTTTTGGAGTCAGTAAATCAGCAGTGAAGGTGCTGATAGCTACAAACTTAAGGCTATCTGCTACACAACTATTTTGATAATTGAATGTCACTGGCAATAACTGTAAAGCATGCCCACAATCTCAATTAAGCTGTGCTGAGCAGAGAATTTGTGGAAGAAAAATGGGTCCCAAAATGCCAGCTTGGAGAAATGATAAATCTCTCTGGTCTGTTATGAATGGGCTATCACCATAAAGTGTCAGAGGGGAGAGAAGGGAGTGTTATGTACAAGCATATAATAGGGACTGGGGAGAACAGAAGACATAAGTATAAATTTGAGAAACAGTCAAAAGAACAATCTTTAAAAAAATAAAATAGGATTGTTAAACCCTACCTGCAAGCATCCTGTATCCAAAGAACAGAGCAGCAATCAAAACAGCCAGTACAGACACAGATGCAAGGGCAATAACTATAGTCTCATCTCGATGAAAAGAATGAGAAGAATCTGAAAGAAAACAAGATGAAGACTTTAATTATAAATATGAAAGAATCAGCAATATAAAACATGTAATTGTTATTACAAAAATGAGGAAAAAAAATTGTACTCTGGGTTGTAAAACATTGCACACTTTCTTATTAAAACCTAGGGATGTCAAAAGAGCGGATCGGCCCAAACACAGCTGAGCACCCGTGTGTCAGCAGCTCTTCCCAGCCTTTCTTTGCCACCATAGAGAGGCACCAACAGCAGAAAGTGAATGTTCTATCTAGCTGGCAAAGTTCAGCCCAGCCACACAAGGCCAAGTCGATGCACTCCTGCTCTGCTATCTGTGCCACAATCCAGTTCCCCGGTATGAGTCAGGTTTGTAACATTTACAAGTTGGGTTTTTTTATTACTTTTCCCCGATGAAAATCTCAAAAATGGTTGCTAATAGTGCTGCAAGTATGATGAAAACTGATTATTGTATTCAAATATCTACAACATACATTAGATACAAGTCGATTTGTGCAAATATTTCAAAAATATTTTGTGGTTTTAATTTGTTCAGTGCTCAAGATAATTTTTAGCATAATTCTCACTCCTTAATTTAAAAAAGGACAGAGATACCTCCACAGACTGCAGCAGAATATCAGGAAACCTGCAGCAGAGTATCAGGAAACCTGAAACAGTAATAAAAACCTAAACAAGATTAAATAACCAGTTTTATTGAGCCTTTTTTTAAATTAACATTTGATTTTTGTCAAAATATATCTTGGTTGTTGCTTTTTTTCCCACAGGGGGAAAAAGTTTTCACGAAAAAGATCTGTTAGTGTCTTGAATGGTTAGCTTAATCCTTCTCCATGTCAGACTCCAGTCTTGCTTCTTGCAGCCATATAAAAATTCAGCGACTTTACTATAAAAATTTATTACTGCAGATATTCCTCTGATGTCAGAATCACTGGAATGTGGCACTACAAGGCCTCATTTACTTTGGCTTCAAAACCAAGTTTGGGAACCATGTCTAAACTTGTCTTATATATTGCTAAAAGTATCCTTAAAAGACTGTAATGAGCCCTAACTATGCTAAAACCACAAAATATAAAATGCACACAAGGCTTAAACATTGGGTAAACTTTTAGGTGAGACTGCAATACAATTTATCCCAGTCTACACTAGCTGAATAAACTGACAAATTTACTTCACTTGAACTGCATTTAAGATAAATTAAACATGATTAATTTATTCCAATTCCCAGTGTGGACAGACACAAGAGAACCAGATAAGAAGAGAAAGCAAATTTGTAAGACAACAGCTTCCACTTTTACATAAGCATAATGTTAAGAGGAAATAATAAAAAGCTGGTAAAAGAAAATAACCAGAGAGTTTCAGCTGTGATAGAAGTATGTGAAAAATCACCCACCAAAAATAACATGCAGCTTATATCTGATAAATCCTTTAAATAAGAAGCAGCTTGTGATAATCCCAACACCATCACATTTAAATTTGTTCAGTCAAAAGAAATACCAGCGCTACTGATTCTGATAAAATAAGTTTCACCAAGAAAAGCAGCTATTGCCACAGAGCACTGTACTGAGGAAGAAGTGTTGTGACTTTCTTTGCAAGGAGATTAAAAGAAACACGTTACAATTCTCCTCTAAATGCTGAATTCAAAACATACACACACACACACACATATATATTAAAAAACATCATAAAGGAAACTTACATCATACAAAGTTATATGAAATAATACACAAGTGTAAGAAGCTGAATAACTGTTGGCAAGGAAATTACTAATATTTTTGTGAATGGAGTTTACATTTTATTGGCTTATCTTTTAAAATAGATATTAAATGTGGCGGACTTTTGCATCAGTTCAAGATAGTGCATAGCATATACTAAGAAAATGGAGGTTTTGAGGGGCTGAGCTTTTTGCTGTAATCTCAGCTCTATTTTCTTTGATAACAGACCTAGAGTGCAGCCATCGGCAACCTTCCCATCACCACTGTTTATCAAATGCTATCCGAAACCCAAGTCTGATTGCTCTACTTTAGCTCTTTGTACAAAGGGTTAACAACATGCCTCTTCTACCCTGGAACAGGATCTTGCTGTTCTTCCACTGCTAGCATGGCCCAGGGCAAGGGCATCAGCAACACTGGTTATTTAGCAGGTCTGGCTGCACTGGCACACTTGCTCTTTCTCCCCTTAGAAGCTTGTGAATGGTGGCATTATGCAGGCTGCAGAGCCACTAGAAAATCTCCAAATAACAACGTTTTGTGCCGATCAGCTGTAGAAAAACATGCAGAGAAAAAGGACCATTGCTTTCTCCTTCCTTGACAGACCATCCCCTCTGGGGGCTCTTTCTATTTAGGGGGTAGCCGTGCAGCCGCCAGGTAACCTCAGAGCGCTCCCTTGGCTTTCAACAGGAAAGAATGTTTTAGGTTTTTTTAAAGCAAAGTTGTTTCTTAAATCTTAGATTGGCTTATCTCGAACCAATTTTTGATTCTTATAAACATTTAAAAATAATGTTGTCAATATTCCAAAAGCAAAGTCTGTCCTACAGGGTGAGTTACTGTTATCAGGTTGTTGAGCAACATTTATTTTAAGAATAAATACAAATTTCTTAATAAGGGCAACTGAACATCTCAATGGAGTGGTAACATGCAGCTCAAAACAATACAAGTGGGTAAAACGCTGCATATGATGGCCAGTCATTTCCCAGCAAGGACAACCTTACTGTCTTTTACTTGTAAATCTACCTAAAAAGAAATGCACGAAACACTGTAACAAAAAGCCCAGATGGCCCCAAAACCCCCACAAAGTATTGTTTCTATCTGCCATCTATCTGCTATCTATCTGCTTTGTATGACTAATAACTTCTGATGTTGTCAGATTATCAAACTTTCTTAAATAGAACAAAAAAGATATGTCACTTATTGACCCAGTTTTAAAACCTTCCAAAGCTTAACTAGAGTCTTATTAAATAATTCAGGTTTTCAATCCATCTCTTTCTTCGGATATATTTCACCAGCCTTGCCTTTTAAATGCCTGTACGAGAAATGCTAGCAAAGCCAAAACCTGAAAGGACCTCTCCAGGCACTTTTCGAGTTTCACATTTCCTCTTTTATCTACTTTTACGTAAAATACTGCATATTTTATTATACATATACATAAGCACACAAGCCGTATTTCTCTTGGTATTAACTGGAGATGCATTTTAATTAACTCACCAGAGGGCACATCAGTGTGGGTCAATAAAAGTAATTACTAACCTTCAAGCAAGGCACTTTTTAAATAGGCATGTAAAACACACACCTATGCAAATTGCATGTTTTCTTCCATGAACATAGTCCTGTCCAAAAAACCCATGAATGCTTATGATCAGGAAATTGAACAAGAAAATTTATTTGATATCTCACTTCTTATCAGTAGTTCTAGATGCATCACAGAGCACAAACAAAGATTTTCTGAAGACTTTGTTGGTCTGAAACGGTTAACAACCCCATTCCCAAACCAGTGGACTCTGGTTTTGAAGTTTATGCACAAAATGCCAAGACAGCTGCCCCACACCTTCAGTATTTTTTCATCATGTCATAGTACAAATTGACTTTAAACATACGTAACTACTATTCAACCACCGCATTTGAGTTTCTGGGATCATTACCAATATTTGGGCATTTCTTCAGTGACAAATGCAAACTGAACGATGAACAAGCTGTCAAACACCAGTGTCAAATTTCAGACTGGGAAGACTGGTGTCTGAATATTAATTCCCAAACCAATGTATAGCATAAAAAAATCAATAGCATATGCTGAGCAGAATTAGCTGCAGACTCTAGAAAATCCAGTGACTGAGGAGTTGACGGCTGAGCCAAATTCCACCTACGCTTGTATGCATTAAGTATCAGCAAAGCTTCCTCAAGTTTATGTTACTGTTGCTGAAAGCAGAGGTTAGTGCAGTTGCTTGTTTCACTGCTATTTATGTGTGAGGTTTTTATTTCCAACTTCCACTTAGGCTCCCTGATCTAAAACAAAACCTGACAAAACAAAAAAATTAAAACCAACAGAAACTGTTGTAAGGCCTGGAACACCGTAAGAGCCAACTTCTTATCCCACTTGGATGGGAAAGGGAGAGTACCACTCACAGGACTACCCACTCTTCAAGCAGTACTGTGAGGATGCCATTCAGAAGGCACTCAGCACATACACACTTCTACCCTGAAACATTTCTGCCAGTAATTCTGATACTAGTCAGTATTTTTCTGAAGTCCACCAATCCCATCACAAAGAAATATCAGAGCAAATAGCATAAGTCTTTTTTTTTTCCCCTTGATTTTTCCCCCTAAATAAGAAAAAGAAACAAAGCTCGACTCGTATTAAAAATGAGACGACCTCCTTCTGGCTGGGGAGCAGCTGGTAAACAACAAGCCACCATTCCCAGAAGCGTCCTGACCTCACCATCAATAAAGAGCTTGTTTTCTGGTTCCAAAAACCCAAACATAACAGCTCCTGTGTACAGAGAGAATTTTGTTGAAGGTACACACAAATAATTGAGAAAGTATTTCAGAGCACACTATGAAGGGTAATGCTTCTAGTACTCAGAAGTGAGTCATCTGGCTGAACCCAGCCCTGCACTTCAGATACTCCCTGCAGGCACTTCTACCACATTCAAGATTTCTCTCTCTCAGGCATCACTGCCACAATAGTTTCCAAGCACTTATACAATATCTTTGCTCATTTTTATTTTTTTTTAAATTAAGCTTCCATGTTGCCACACATGGAGGTTGTCTACTGCTGCCTTCCGAACCTTCCACAGGATTGACACAGAATGAAGAAAGCTGGCAGTGCTAACAGCATCAGGAGGAATAATATTCTTCCTTCAAATTAACTTTTCTGCTATAGATATAAGCTTGTAATATTAATGCAAAAGTATTCCAACTCGTGCTTATGCTTGAAAAAGCTTTGTTTATTACCCTGTAGTTCAACTGTTAAAATTTAAAGCCT
Source organism: Falco rusticolus (assembly GCF_015220075.1). Classification (NCBI taxonomy): domain Eukaryota; kingdom Metazoa; phylum Chordata; class Aves; order Falconiformes; family Falconidae; genus Falco; species Falco rusticolus. Next base: position 51,723,722 of record NC_051194.1, read on the forward strand.
TTTTTATATGTTTCCTGTTTCTCTGCTTTAAAATTAGAATTTATCCTATTAGCAAAGAAAGTTTTGAGAAGTCAGAGAAAACTTGAGACCAAACCAGGTAACAACAGCCAATGGCAAAAGACTCTGTAAACATACAGAACTCTTCCCTGGGAGCCAGAAAGAGGATGCTAATTCCTCTATCTTCCTTTCCCATTAGCAAATACTGTAAAACCCACAGACAGCCACCCCCTCTTAGCTCTCTCCACCCCAATATATCTTCCCTCTGTGGCCATCCCTGATAAAGCATCAACTAATCCCCTACTACTGACATTACTGTGTCAGTTCAAGCACCAGATTCTGTGCTGTGAAGGTAAATTACTCCAGCCTAACTGACAAACCATGAGGAACTCATGCCGAGCTTTCACATTTCCTACTCCACCATTCAGCAGATTGTTGCTCCTGATACTACTACTAAAATTACAAGGTACGGAGTGAATAGAATGGGAAATGAAGAGAAGGAAGGATACTCTCCTCCTTACAGCGCCTGAAAGCTGTCCTGAAAACTACTCTCTACTGCTAGACCAACGATGCTACACCATGATGGCCACAGAGCTCCCCGCGACACCATAGCAATCATCATTATGATGAGACATCTTAAGGCAGCCACAAGACAAGGCGCTGAGTGTTAGCCCTACTGAAAAACTAGGCATCCCATGGGGAAAAATTTGATTGTATAATTAAAGGCAGTATCACAACACAAACACACACGAGGAGTTGGCCTTAAAACTGTGCAAGCAACGACATTGTTTCTTTCTAATCTTTAAACACTCTGGTATGAAACCTTAGGCTTTGAAATGTTGTTTCAATGCTATGTATTTATATGGGGGTGATCATATAATAAAGGACATTTGCACACAAATTCCCACAAGATCTCTATATTGCTATTATATCTTTTCATTCCATTTTTAGAAATCTGCTACTCTTCATGTAAATGACTCACAGCTGTGTATCTGTCACAAAGTAGTAAATAATTCTAGAAAATATGCGTGTGTTTAAGTTTAGATACACATTGTATAAAAACATTTTAGAGAAACATACAATTATTCTATATAATGAAGATCAGTTTTAAAAATAATTACCTTCGTTCCCACAGAATTTCTGGTATCAATGTATCAGAAGCCAAGTGGTCTTACAGCTGATAGGTACCAAAATATTAGTATTTTTTTAACTTGCCATATCACCAAGTAAGTAGCAATGTTAGTCTCCAGCAAGTAAGGAAAACAGAACCCTTTAACCTCCACAGCACAACAATAACATCTGATTCTTCAAAACAACTACAGCTGTATGGACTCTGATCAAAGCCAGTAAAATTACACAGGGACTCAAAGATCTACAGATCACTTTAAAAAGAAGCAGTCTTCACGCCATCCTACAACTATTTCTTTGATGTGATAGATTCAATATGTTCATTACCAATCTGTTGCAGAAGTTGCTTTTCCATTAAGGAATCTTAATGATACTGAGGATGAGATCAGAAGCATGAGGGGAAACCTTACGGTTCAGTCATCAGCACAGCGCGATGAAGGCTGAAGTGTGGGGGCAACGTGGCCTTCAAGCTGCAGATGACTGCAAATGTGCTCTGCAGATTGGAAAAGAGACTTTTCAAGTATAATTAATTCTACTTGCTTTTAAAGTCGCATTTCTTTTCATAGAAGCCCTGCACAACTGTCATGACAGCGATAAGATCACAGTCCTTTGAAAAAGCATACAATTAGCAATATTTTCCAAGCGCCCACAGATCTCAATCAAAATCTGTTTATCTGTTGTGTCTACACATAGCTTGTACCAAACGTGTCCTAGAAATCTACAAAGTGTAAAAGAAGCCCTCGTCCCTTACTGTGCTCTAGCAGCGCATTCTAACCAAACCAAACCACCTCATCGGGTCTTTTTTCTCCTCTTTTCTGGATAGTAATCAACATTTCTTTCCAACCAGCTGACCACTACCTCATTCCTGACCCACTGTCCCACAGCAAGAGAGTTCAGTCTTCATCATGCTAGAGTAAATGACAAGAAAGCCTCCAATATAAACACTATACCAAAACAACTTGAATTATTTTACGTAAATCTTAAATTCATTCAGTGCAGGAAACAAAATGTGGAAAAAAAAAAAAAGGCAGAGAACTCAAAATTAAGAAATATGTTAGTAGCCTTTTAGATACCATGGACATGTGTCAGATTTCACATATGTAAACAAGAATCTCAATCACACACCAATATAACTCAATGCATTCAAGCGCACATTTTCAGTTAAGCTGGAACTACAAGGTCAGAATACCTTGAAGTTATATTCTACAGACCTTTACAATGAAGGTCCAGCAGGAGCTATTGCCAGTTTTCCATTAAACCTATGCACAGGTGAGAATGATGAAAGGAAAAAAACCCAGCCATTTCATTAACAACTTTAGCCATTCACCTAAGCTTTTATAGGCACAAGAACATATACATAAAAAAAATATTTATAGTTTTAAAACAACTATTATCCCAGTTCTGATGTATGAGCCTGCACATTTGAAATGAGGATGCATTCTTCTGTAAGCGTGTGACAAACTATTAATAAAATTAAAATCCATGTCCAAATTTTGTAATAAGATAGTCTAAAATGTAAATATCTGACACCTATCAAGTGACCACCTCCAATATTTAAACCATTAAGGTGAGAAACGTTATTTCACATACAATTTTTGGAGGCACCGGAATGCACAATGCAGTTAGCAAGAAAACTTCTGTGGAAGAGGGCGGAGGACTCAGTGCTAACGCAGGTGAAAAGCACAACAGGAACTGTATTTTTTGTGGGAGATGGTGCAACATTCTTTTAACAAAATAATCCTGCCAACCAGTAACCCAAAGGCAATTTTCTTTCATAACTGAAAACGGATGTTTTCCCTGGACTTAAGAGCAAATCCCTGGTTTCTAGTCTATTGGCTTAGATGAAGCAGAAAATTTGCACTTAGTTCTCATTGTTCCATTATTTGAAGAGAAGATTTAAACAGTCACCAAAATGTTTCCACTTTGCACTTAGCATCATCGTATTTGACCAATTTTAACTTTTTATATAAAATGCTATACACTTCTTGTCATGAAGTGTCCTTTACGACACATCTTTTCATGTTTCTCTCCACATCAGGAGAGCTAAAATTTTAATTCATTTTTCACACAATTGCATCGCTGTATGGAACCTGAGCTGTAAGAAAGCACCAGATTCTCATGAGACTTACAGTAACATCATGACCTGGCAGCGATGCATCACAGGTTCTGTCTGCCTCCTCAGAGAATGCCTCAAAACATCATACAGCTTGGGCTGTAAAATTTATTTTCCATAGTATGCTCCAGAGGAATCCTGTTACACACAGAAGGCAGTCATTCGTGATGGCAGTTTCAGTGGGCAGATCTCTCTTTAAAAATCTGCTGAAGAAAATGCTGTTTAGATTTCACCTTTTGGGCTGTGTCTTGAAGACAAGGGCTCCCCCACTGCCCTTGTGGCCAGGCAGCCTGACAGGTGGAATCCATCCTCCTCTGGGGTACCAGCTGCCACCAAACACCTGATCCAGAGCCAGGCTGTGGGTATTACATCTGCCTTTTTTGCTCGTTTCGCAACTGAAGGCTGCATGGATACATGAAACTTAAAAATTAAGCATGTGTGGTAATTTCTTTGGCAGTAAAGTGGGTTATGCCATCCCTAAGGGTTCTGTCTTTAATGACTAGATGGAGAGGTGAATTAGCAGCTTGTCACATTTGTAAAGAAGTAATTTCTGAGCTGGTAAAACACCCATACAACTTCCCTTTCTACCTTTTTATTCTGCGAGTTTGGGCACCTTCAGTGTAATTTCTTATACTACTGAACAGATCCTTATAATCATGATGTATGTATAATGAATAACAACTCAAAACCAACCCCAAATTTAGATTATCTTTCTGAAGTTCCTTATATATCAATAAATACCTGGGATACTACAGAGATAAAAGAAATATTTTTCTTTTAGAGGCAAAACTGCATTTGAGTACACCTCAACCTTGCCTTCAAGCTTAATGGAAAGTTAATTTAGGCGCTTAATAACGTATTGGGCTTCAATATCAAAATAAAATAGTCAGAAAAATGCTTTTTAATATAAAAGCTGAAAAAAAATTTACATTATCTCCTTATACTGATCTTGGACCAACAGGACTTCCTCCTTATCAAACCAAATGGTACCACTGGCTTTAACATAATGGCACTCTTTCAGCCTCTGTAAAAACACTGGATCAAATAATGCATGTACTGCAACTGGAAAAAAAAAAAAAGTGCTTCAGAAAGCCTCTTCAAAGCTATTTTAAGTTATTTTAAATTCAATAGGCTCAACAGCTAAATATTTCACATTTGTAACGTTCCCAAGCACTAAAAATAGAGCCCAAAAAATGACATCAAAAGACTGAAACTCCTATTTTTATATGGGTGAGCAAACAAACAAACCCCCCCAAACCTTTTAGAAATGGCAGCTCTGCCTGCATTTTTCACATCTTCCAGAGATCTGAAGCCCAGGAATTCTGTCTACCAACCGGTCGCTCTCCCCTCGCTCCCACAAACCCATGTCCCCCCCTCGCCAGCCACTTCCTTGGTGGGAAGGCTGTGCCAAGCCAAAGCAGGGTGCTGGGGGCACCCCGGAGGAGCGGTCTCTATCCAACGGAGCCAGCCCCAGCACGGAGGCATGATGCTGCGTCTGCCGGCCACCAGCCCTGCGCCGCCATGTACACAGAGGGCTGATGTCCTGTCACTAAAACTGCACACCACTGACTGAGGTTCAGGAATATTTTTTTTTCTGTCAACCTTCTCAGCAGGCAATGAAAAATGCACTGATTTAATGGACACGACTGTATGGGGTGTTTATTTCAAAATCATTTCCCTAAACATGCAATGGAATCTGAATTATAACACAACTTTAGACAAGTTACCTGTTCAAGTAAAAATTCAAAATCAATAAAAACAGGGTGAGAAAGAGTTCTGAAAAAAAACTTTCATTACACTTCTGGTTTATGTCCTAGTACTTCAGATCTAAAGTCCTAAATCAGCTTAATACTGTAATCCTCAACTGTAATCCTCAAGTGTAGCAAATATTTTAGTACCAAAACTCAGCTCTTCCTACTTACCTTAATTCAAGAGTATTTTTCTATACTTTCAGCACAACTCAGTATAGTGTACCTTCTTGCACATAGAAGGTTTTGTAATTGTAAATTTGAAGGCATGTGCTACAGAGCTGTGAGTTAAACCTGTCTGACATTTTAGAAACATTGATGGTTACTAAAGGTTGTGTTTGTCTGGCCAATGCCAATTCAAATAACACTCGTGGTATTCCAAAAGGTATGCATCTGCTCCAGCTCCTCCTATCGTGGTGTTCTGCAACAAGACAATCCACCTAGTGGATGAGGGAAAGGCTGTGGATGGTGTCTACCTGGACTTTAGTAAAGCCTTTGACACCATCTCCCACAGCATCTCCCGGAGAAACAGGCTGCTCATGGTTTGGATGGGTGTACGCTGCACCGGGTAAAAAACTGGCTGGATGGCTGAGCCCAAAAAGTGGTGGCGAATGGAGCTACATCTGACTGGTGGCCGGTCACAAGCGGTGTTCCCCAGGGCTCTGTGCTGCGGCCAGTCCTGTTTAATGTCTTTACCAGCGATCTGGATGAGGGGATCGAGCGCACCCTCAGGAAGCTGGCAGATGACACCAAGCTGGGTGGGAGTGTTGATCTGCTGGAGGGCAGGAAGGCTCTGCAGGGGGATCTGGACAGGCCGGACCGATGGGCCAAGGCCAGTTGCATGAGGCTCAACAGGGAGAGCTGCCAGGTTTTGCGCTGGGCTCACACCAGCCCCACGCAGCGCTGCAGGCCTGGGGCAGAGCGGCTGGGAAGCTGCCTGGTGGGAAAGGGCCTGGGGGTGCTGGGTGACGGTCTGCTGAACATGAGCCAGCCGTGTGCCCAGGTGGCCAAGAAGCCCAGCGGCATCCTGGCTTGTATCTGAAACAGTGTGGCCAGCAGGGCCAGGGCAGTGATTGTCCCCCTGCACTTGGCACTGGTGAGGCCGCACCTCAAATGCCCTGTTCAGTTTTGGGCCCCTCACCACAAGACACAGAGGTGCTGGAGTGTGTCCAGAGACAGGCAATGAAGCTGGGGAAGGTCTAGACCACAAGTCTTATGAGGAACATCTGAGGGAACTGGGCTTGTTTAGTCTGGAGAGGAGAAGACTCGGGGGGACCTTACTGCTCTCTCCAACTACCTGACAGGAGGCTGTAGGCAGGTGGGGGTTGGTCTCTTCTCCCAGATAACAAGCAACAGGGCAAGGGGAAACAGCCTCAAGTTGCACCAGGGGAGGTTTAGATTGGATATCAGGAAAAAAATCCTTCACTGAAAGGGTGGTCAAGCATTGGAACAGCTGCCCAGGGAAGTGGTAGAATCATCACCCTTGGAAGTGTTTAAAAAACACATATATGCAGTGCCTGGGGACATGATTTAGTGATGGAATTGGCAGTCCTGGGTTAACAGCTGGACTTTTCCAAACCTAAATGATTCTATGATTTAGAAGGACAAAGTCTAACATGAAAGCACATGTCCCGTTTTCCCATTAATCCTCCCTCATTCCCATTTTCCCCAATCATCTTCTCTACATGGCCACATAATTTCTAACTTTTACCAGATTCTCTTTTTAGGACTTAAATATTTTAAGACTTTTGTAACTTTAAGGTAACGGTAATCGTTACATTTCTCCACCCTCTAACACTGTACTTTGCCTTACCAGGTATTTCCCAGATGAAATTACTGTTGGAAGGAACTGAGTGATGAAGCAAAAAGCAGGAAGCTGAGGTCAGCCAAAAATCCCCCTCCTATCTCGCACCAGGGTCCCTGAGGAACACAGTGAGCAGTATCTTCCCTTCTTCTCCCTTAGGCACTCTCATTCAGTCAGCATCAGCAGCTCTCAGTCCCTCTCACTCCCACTCCTCGCTCAGCTCCCATCCAGCACCGGGTCATCACTGAAGACGCCGCTCTCTCTGCTGCAATCCCGTGTCCATGTCGGTGAGCAGAGGTGGCCAGCAGAGCAGCTGAACCTCTCCTTGTTCCTGCTGAGAGCTGTCTTTCCTCCCCAGCTGAGAGGCTTTAGCAGGGGCTATTTCCCTCTAACCCTATCCCTGCTTAAATGGAGATTCAGCTGGCTTCTGGGCAAAAGAATCTGCTTCTCAAAGATACTTCACAGATATGAGATGCAGCTGTTTGGGGACATCCTTGAGCAGAAGGAAATTAAGGACAGAAAAGGCTGCAGAAACCTGACAAGCCCAACAGAGCAGTCAGGAGGAGACAGAGGCATGGCCAGCACTCAGCAGGGTAAGAAGCTGAAACAGTGAGAATGACCCAGTGAGGAGATAAAGGCTTTAACCTCAGGAGGACCCTAGCAAGATCAATAATCTCCACCGACATGCAGCTTCTGTTTCCAAGGCATCAGCTGGAGTGACCTTCTTCAGATAGATAACTGTATCTTGTATGAGGGCACACGACTGCATACATTAGATATGTGTAAATGCCTTTTTTTTTTCCCCCTAAGGGAAAGAAAAAATTTCCAGAATTTGAAATACAAAGCAAAGAGAAATTTGGGTTCTGTTTCTGGCTCTGATACAGAATAGCCTGATCTTAGGTAGGTTACTTTGTTGCTTTGTGCTTTACCTTGGCCAGTTATATAATGGGAAAAAAACAGTACCTTCGCTAACTTCAAAGATTATTCTGATTATGTTAAAATAACATGAAGATGAAAAAGGCAATAATGATAAATAGCAATCCTTAGTTTGCACTTATGCAAAATCCTTCTACAGATCTAAGTACTTGATTTCAGATGAAATACAGACATCGTTTGATGTTCATTTCTCGCAGCACAAGTGCCAGCTGAGGCATCCCTTGCCTCCTACTCCCAGGTGCCTGCTCCAGCCCAGCGGTGCCCCGACAGCTGCACTGTACCACTGTGGTTACGCTGAGCAGGGAACTGGGTACAAAAGCCAACGGGAGAGACCGTGGGAGGGGAAGAAGGACAATATCTAAGGCAACACCCCTGCCAAAACAAATATACATCAATCAAGTACAAAGGCTGGTATCAAAGCTATCAATTTGTGTTACGCCGTGGGTATATGAAAAATACAGCTGACTTCACTTGTATAACATGTTCTGTCTGCCCTACAGTAACAAACTTGTTTCAAACCATGAATAAATATTTCAACACAAATCTGAATAGGTCACAGGGAGATATTTCATAATCCTATGGAACTGATTTGCTAACAATGTTGGAATCTGCATGACTGCTAGATTTCACAGACTGAATAAAACTTTTACATATTAAATGATACAGCTTCTGTAATTGTTCTACTTGAAACATATTTTCAATGTAATTAAAAATTTTCTTAGATCAGTCCCTGAAGTTGTCACAGTCCGAGTAGTGGTTTCAGCTGTTTTAATAACGCTGTACAATTAAACTACAGACTGAGATTTTTATCTTCACAAGACACTTATTTACACAAATACTGTAGAAATTAGAATGGGAAAAGCAACCTTTTAAAAAATGAATACCAAGTAGGCTTCTGTCAATCTGATTTACTTAAATTCTGAGCGTACCATTAAATCCTGTTAAATGAATGGCAAAACCCCCAAGTCCCACTAAACAAATAGAAACTCTTTTTGTGAAACAACAAAATAAAATTAAACTTGAGACTGACTCCTTCCTGACAGGTGTTCCTGCTTTAACACATCACAAAATACAAGCAGTCATAGCCAAGGTTTTCAAATGACTTCTTGTTCCCAAATGGACACCATTAAAGCATTCCTAGATTCAGTGAAGACACTGTGAAACTTGCCCACTTTTAATACATACTTGTTTGGTCACCCAACATTTAAGACACCCCCAACCATTAGTCTTCTGCATATTTTTGCCCATTGTTCTCATGCTACTCTTACAAGAAATCACGCTTAAGAAGATGCAATTCTATAAGTTTTATTAAACTGAAAATGCATAATCAGGACAAAAATGAGGATTTACAATTGCCAACTGAAAGGGAAAACACCAATCAAGTTTACACTTTCAGCCTGTACTACAGTTTGGTGGTTGGGGTGTTTTGTTTGTTTTCTTTGCTTATCTTTTCTAACAATTTGCAGGTAATCACACCAGTTATGCCTCCGAGCAGGTACCGTCCTATTATTGAGACGAGTTCTGTTTGCCAATCTATCCTTTCAAAAAGGAAATCCAAGTGTCCTATGATTTCTATTATACTTACAAAATACACTTGTTATTTTTCTTCCTAAACTTCCCTTTGCTGTAAGATTTCAAATGCAGGAAAGGTCTGTCAAGAGCCCAGTTGACCACAATAATGTAGCAAGTTGTCAAATACTTGAGCACATTTCTACCGCACAATTAAAATATAGCCACATTACAGCTGTAAGCCAATATTCAAACTTTAAAAGGCATTTGCAAATACGGATTTTCTTCTCCAGAAGAAAAAAATTGCTGCTGACAGCACCTACCTGGTAGCTATTTCAGTTTACAGCAATCTAGAATGAATGAAAAAGCCTGCCTTCCGATCTCATCTCAAGGGCTCTATCATAACACAGGCCTGCACCACGCCAATTGCACTTTTGGGAATAAGACACTGCTACTGACATAACCCATTACAATGATTACAAATACATTAACACTGTGAAGAAATTCATGACATGCTTCGGGCATCACTGTGGCACTGACTGTGCTAGGCTATTTGTCAGGTCCTGCTTAAGCAGAAACTGTAAACGACTAAAAGCGATCATTTCAGTTCTAGAAAAATCTCAGAATTTACCAGTTTATGCCCACTTACCAACTCATAAGTTAGTATGTAAGAGTGTGCAGGCATAAAATGAACGTGTCTTTGATGAACACTTAGGTGACATATGACCTCAGCTAATTAAATATTTAGCGCCATACTCCCCCACATATAGCAAACTTCTGTTCCACAGCAAATATAACGTGGTGACCATGCAGCCAGAGTCCTTCTAAATGCAGGACAGTGCTCACCTCCACTCCCTGCTCTGTGCAGTCTACTACTGGTTATAATGCTATATACACTAGCTCAGTGTAGAATGAAGTTCAGCAGAGTTGGGAGAAGCTATTCAGACTGGTATCTTGGGCACCTTATTTCACTTGTTCTATTCTGGAATATTCAGTGAAATTGAGGATTCACAATTAATGAGTTTTCCCCATCAGCAAAACTTCATTATTACTGTCTTCATAACAGGTATCTTAATACCCTAAGACTATTATGAATAAAGTTTGCCCCCACAGTACAGCTTGATGTTTCCTGTTCAAACTAAAACGATAACTTCAAAAAAATAAACCCATGAACTGATCTGTATAAAACCAGGAACAACAATGTTAGCATACCTGAGCTATGCAGTTGAAATCTCAAATTAGTTTAAAATCTTTCCCTTGATGCTCTCTCTCCCACTGCCATTACACACTAACTATTCTCTTAGTGCTGGACAGAATTTGTCTCCTGTTGAACCCTCCAAAGCGGAGCAGGGTTAGCTCACATCTTTCTCAGCACTCCCTCATTGCCAGTGTGCCTGTACAAGCACTGTTTGCAAGAGCTGCGAGCCCCATGGACAGCATCTCTTCCCCAGCTCCTGGCACAGCACTCAGGAGATGTGTAATGCTTTTGGTTTACAGGCCATATTTATTTCACCCACACACTTTTTTAGTTTGCTCTGAAGATGCTATGAATGGCTCCGCAGCTGGGAGTGCCTAACGTAGGTGTGTGCAGCGCTCAGCTCTCCCAACCCTACGTGTGGTGGGGAACACTTCCCAGCTTCATCTGCACGGCTAACAAGTGCATGAATGATCTGCTGACAGTGGTGATGAAAGCAAAGAGGCTCAAGTTAGTCTTCAGGGTCATTAAAAAACTTTTTCAAAGACCAGTTTCAATATTTTCTGTATGTTCATCTGTCACTGACTTCTAGTAGTTTCCTGCGCTTTATTTCACAATAAGTTTTCACCAAGTTTTCTCTGCTTTCCCATCAGTGTCTGGACCTGCATTCAAAGGACAAACATTGCCAAGTGTAATTCACTGTGGCTCAGCTAGCATCACCTGTTTTGCCTTACTCGCTGCAATTATATCCTCAGAGAACAGAAATGGAGGAGAACAGAACAGCAGTTAGAATATAATCCATTTGTATGCACTGCATTTTCGATGTCTACCTTTCAGGAGTTCATGTTGGTGAGAATGTGGGAATTTTCTCCACGCTTTGGGGTTACTGTGTTTGGGTTTTTGTTGGGGTGGGTGGGGTGGGGTGGGGAGGGTTGGGGTGTTAATTCTTTTGGGGTTTTGTGCGTGTGTTAGTTGTTTTGTTTTTTCTAAACAGTAGAACTTCCCATGTCAAAGGGAACATGTATACAAAAACTGTACTTGTGCTTTATAACATCTGTACTAATTCATTGGGGTTTAAATTCTATTTCTATTTTAAGTTCTATTTCTGTGTCCCACATCGCTACTTTTAGAGCGAGTTAATGCTTTAATTAGTGAAACAGAACTACAACCAAGCAACAATGGTCTTAATGGCTCCATATAGATGATCCAACTGCGTAGAGCATCCAATAAGCCATGTATTCCTTCAGATACACAGATCCAGTTTGTGAAGAGATCGATAGACAGGGCTCTGAACCATCAATCAAAGATAAATCATAATATTTTGATTTGGTATAGGAAAAAAAAAAAATCACTTTCACTGCTATAGCTCCACCACTCATATTTCCTGTCCAAGTGTTAGAAAAGTGGGAAGTGCTTTTATACAGAATGTAAGGACACCTTACCCCTGCAGTCAATTTGAATGTCTGTAACAAGGGATTTTTTGCTAGTCTAAGGAAGTATTTACAGGCCTGTAAGCATTTCTAAATGAGCCTCATGTTGTCAGTCTAAAGGAACGTAAAAATCCAGGCCAAAGCCAAAAGCTGTCTGATGTCATAGAATCATTTAGGCTGGAAAAGACCTTTAAGATTATCAAAGCTGCCACTAAAATGCAGCCCACCACTAAACCATGTCCCTAAGCGCCACATCTACACATCTTTTAAATACCTCCAGGGATGGTGACTCAGTCACTTTCCTGGGCAACCTGTTCCAGTGCTTGACAACCCTTATGGTGAAGAAATATTTCCAAATATCCAATCTAAACCTTCCCTGGTGCAACTTGTAGGCCATCTCCTCTTGTCCTATCACTTGCTACTTGAGAGCAGACTCACCTCAATACAACCTCCTTTCAGGTAACTGTAGAGAGTGATACCACAGATACTTCAGAAATTGTTAGGAAATAATTGGCCTGATGCCAAGAAACACATACACAATATTTTATATGCTCAAATTTCAAAATAAATGCACAGAACTGTTGTGCTGAAACTCTGAATCCACCTCACCGGAACCTTCAAAGGAATTTAAAATTGCATCACAAACTCCTACTCAGTCTCAATGCAAGTGGGTATCAGACGTCTTAGAAAAAGAAGTCCTTCCTCAGACCTCTCAAAACATCAAATCTCTCTTTCTACTCTGAAACAAGAGAAAAAAAAGCTAAGATAATAGAAAGTCTTCACACTTCCCTCTTTCAACATGTGTTGTTGCCCTTAGAGGCTGAATCCCTTTAGACGTATCTGTATACCAAATGTTCTTCCATGAACCAATTTTGTATGGAAGTATACTATGCAAATTAACTGAAATAAAGTAAAACTCATGTAAGTCAGATTTTAAGACTAATGAACATACTTATTTCTTTCAAATTATCAATTGTGTTATAGAATAAATATCTTCATATGCCAAAATAAAACACTGATAATCAGACTTCTGAGAAAGAAATGTATGTACTGTCTACATAAATCTGATTATGTTCAATATTTAGTAAGATCCATACTTTTCCTGATATTGAAAGCACAGAAGCTAAAATAACCCCCCAAAAAACCCACTGCAGATTTCTAACAGCTGGCATTAAAACTCCGATTTCCTATCACAAATTCAATTCTAATATCAGAACTGCAAGAAGGGAAAGTCTCACACAAAACTCAAGTCTCCCAGCTCCAATGTTTAGGTATTAACATCCACAGCAGCACAGCACTGGTCATTTTATTTATTAAATACAAACCAGTGAGAATAATAATAATAATACTGATGAATGGTATACATCAACGACAGCTGTTCAATGCATAAGGAGGGAACATTGCCAAACCTATAATGGAAAGGGAACAAAACTGCAACGTGACTGGGAAGAGTGGGAACACCACAAAAACATCAAGCTAAGATGAAAAGACATGAAGAAAGACTTGGTACAGGTATACAGAAGTAGTTATGGATTGAGGAACTCTACTCTTATATTTCATGTAAGTTTCTTTATAACATCTGCAAGAATCCCCCTCACTTTAGTCTCCCCTATTAACAACAATAAGCTTTCTGGGTTATAAATCAACTTTTGGTATCAACTCAAATCTCTGCTTGAAGGCCTTTCAATAGTACAATTACATTCATGCAAATCTTCATCAAGCTTTTAGTGAATATGCTGTCATCATCTATTTGGACAGCAACAGTAGGAGTTACTTGGTCTCGAAAGCAACAGTTTTGAAAACACCTGCAACTGGTGTATAATCAAGAGTAACATGAGCAGGAGCACACTGACGTGATGCTTCCCTGTCTGCGGTGGTTGCCCTGAATGCTCCATGAACTCTTTGTTTTCAAGCACATGGTTTCCATTAGCCAGAAAACGCAAAGATCACCTCAGATCTCTGTGACTTCAGAACAGCCCCAACAGCTCAGGTCTTCAGAAATAATGGAGGTATCCATAGCCAGGATGACATGTCAGGAGCTAGATACCCAGTTATGAAACTTCACAATCAAAATTCTGGAGTTAGTCAGAGGTTCACAATTCAAACACCTGAGGCAATTACTTAATTTGCCAATGACTTTATTAATAAAAAGGACATAAGCTTTCTTTGTAAGGAAAACAAATTTAAAACCCTGATCCCCAGTATCCATCCACATGCAGTGATTTTGTCTCATGCTGGAAGGAAAGAGACAAACGATAGCTTATATCAAGTACATCTCCTAACCGTTTTTGTACTCCCAATACAAGATGCTCCAACAGCACAGCTGTGAAAGCAGTAAGAAGAAACCAAATCACATAAAGAATAACCACTTAGTGTATATGTACAAAGATAAGCAGAGACAGTCCCGAGTCCAGGCTTTGACTGCAGTGCCTGCAAGCCAGAGCCGACCCAGTGTGGGGCTGCCCCGCAGCTTCTGCTCCCTGGCCTGGAGGCGTGCGGCTCTTTGCCCCCAGCCTCCCTGGGAGCCATCCCACATCTAATGGACAAAACCTTTTGTCTAAAAGTAATTCAAGAGTTCTTAGAAACAACTTATCACGTTATTAAAAAACAAACGCTTCATTTACCTACAGCTTCTAAGATTGTGCCAAACTGAAATACCATTAGTGGTTTACCTCCAGACAGCATCCTCTCTGAAGAAGCGCTGTATGCCATATTATAAAGAAAGGAGCCAGAAATCAAAGTTAAGTAACGTGTTGGGTTTTCACAATCACAATGTTTTCCAGACAAAGAAAAAAATCTACTGAAAAAGGCTCAAAAAGGAACAGTGATTAAATGACCAACTCTGAAGTGCCAACATCTTTTAATCACCTGTCTGGGCTCCCCGTCTCCTCTGAGGAGCCCGAGTTCCATCGTGCTGAGCTATGGAAGCAACTCGGGTAAGACTGCAAAGCAGCTGGGCTAACAGGGGGCTATTCTGAGTGTCTGTCAAATGCCAAGAACCTAAAGCTTTACTTCTAAGTCATATCAGTTTCAAAATCAAGAGGGTAAAATGTATTTGGCAAAACCACGATACAGGGACCAGGTTTTTCTCAGCAAGCTTAGCACATAGGATAGAAACAAATGAGGCTTATTGAAACGTCTAATTAAGGAGCAAGAAAAAGACATGAAAGATTTCCCATGTTCTAAACACTATTCTGCACAGATGAGCTTAATAGTACTGAACAGTCAATACCCAGTATCTGTAAGTTTATCCGTTTTGTGCTTAACAGTTCCAGTCCCACGTCTGCCCCTTACCAGGTCAGCAGTCCGCAGACAAAGACCCTTGTCACCACTGCCATCCTGGGTACAGACAAAACCGGTGACAGGGTGGGGGCGAGAATTTATTGGTAGCAGCTGGCAGCACCTAGCAGTGCTTTATAACTGAACTTTGCAGCATACTTGTTCCTTTTGATCTTAACTCCATGCATTTCAACATTGTTAAAGAAAACCAGAGTAGAACCATGGTAAAAATAAAATACAAGGAATGCCCAGGGAGATACAGCTGTAGCATTCTGAAGCTAATGCCCTCTGCCAGGAGCTGCAAGCAGCAGAGGAGCCTGTGCACAGCCACTGTGGCCACCCCTGCTCACTGCAAGAAGCCTCTAGCATGACAAGGCAGGAAGAAGGGGATAGCAACAAATCCGATGTGAAAATAAATGTTGTCTGAAAAAGCACAGGGAAGACAAGTGGAACATTCACAAAACATAAATAGTGTTTTACTTTTGCTTGGTAATGACTACAACGTACAGTATCTCCGCTAAACTTGCTCTGAAGTGTTAAGATAAACAGCACCCAGTTTTAAATTTTTGGAGTGGGTGGAATAGTTATTAGAAGCCTATTACTACTACTACATCAGAAAGCCTGTCGATCTAGAATATTCCCAGAAAGTGTACTGATATGTCATTCTGCCTTCCGGAGAGCTCCTACCTATTTCTCAAATTATTTGGGTTGTTAAATAGCATCATAGGATTTGTTTAGAATAATGTTGATATTGTATACATTGTATATATGTATTACATTACACATTGCAGCATCTAAAAAAAGACATAAAAAGTATGGCATTCTCGTCAGTTCCTCTTTTTGCATTGAGATGGGCAAAACAATTCTTTATCTACTACCTTTTTTATTTACAGTCCAATGTTCCACTAATGCATTCTGAAAGAGTCCCATTCTTAGCAGCCTTACCTACTTTTGCCTTATGTCTATAAGGTAGTCACAATAAAGCCCCAATGTACATTGTCACAACAGATCTCTGCTAATTATGACATTGAATTTATTATGCAACAATATGAAAGTCAGACAATCCTCAGCATTCCCAGTAAATGGAAAAAATATATTTACTATATTTGCATTACCCAAAGATATTTGCAGATCTTTAAACTCATAGAAGTGCAAAAAACATACTAACTATAAGCAACTAATTTCCAGCAGAGATGCAAATTAGAGCCTCAAGAACTGCACATGATACAAGAACTGTGAGCCACCTGTATTTACAGATACTAGTTGGCTTAAAACGTATGTTTTCACCATTATTGGAGGTGGAAAAAATGACTCTATTTCAGAAAACGGATGTTTCCCATCTCCATTCTAGACCTTAAACTCAAATAAAATTTTTGCTGTGTCGTACTAGAAATATGCAGGATGCTTCAAAGATGACAAAGCTGCAGATCAGACAATTATATCAAACGAATAAGCTAAAAGTTATGTTCATATCTACTTGAAGAACTGACATCTCTAAGACTCTCAAGTAAAATACTTTTAGGCCTCTGGAAACAAAGCACAGTTATAGCCCTCACACTTCCCAAATACACTATTGCAAAGTCAGGATAAAGATAAGATCCTACCTTGCATCCAAAAAGCTCTTTTTTCAGATTCCAACAGATTTTTAATGTAACTTTGCAAAGGTCCTTGCTCTCAGACCTCCAGGTCATAACACAGTGCTAATTCCTGTTGGCACAGCTCTGCAGCTACCTGGTACAGCTCTCCTATCAAACGCACTCCAAACAGCAGTTTGACAAAACAATAAGGAATGCACTCATAAGAAAACAAGGGTGAGGTTTTTTTTGTAAAAATAATATTTTAAATGTTTCTTCTTTTTCAAATAAACATGTCTGTTGTTGTTTTATTTAACACAGTTTTTAGCATTTTGTGGGTTTGGTACATAACAGAAATTTTAAACCATTTCCAAACATTTTCAAAACATTTCAATCTCAGTGCAAGTAAAACACTCCGACTTCATCTTCCTGATTAAATGTTTCCGTAAGAGAAAAAAATTCTATGTACAGTTTTCTGTCTAAGCAGGCTTTGCCTTCACAGCTAACATTTCATATTCAGACTCCAATTGCACATCAAAGCTTTACTTTTAAATTCAGTAAAGATGCAAGTTTAATCTCAGGAGGCTATGATGTCTTAGATGTTAAAGTGCTGCTACCAGCAATCTTTAAAAGAGTCTGCTTCTGATGGATCCATTTCTAATGAGAATCACTGAACAGAAGTTACTCAACAAGCATTACCAGTTATCTTGGGTGACTCGCAAAATCTTCCACAGATTCTACAGAAACTAAGGCTTTGACTTGCATTCCTCTATAGCCTTCTACACTCATTGCTTTAATACTTTGTTTGCTCCTTGCAACAAGTTTCATTTCTATTTCTTCTCCTCAACATTAATCCACAATACTATCACCTTTTCCCCAGTTGCAACAACACACGAAATAGCCTTAATTAGCACACGTTTCCAAAATGTTATCGTTATTTGTAGCAATGTACACCCTGTGTCACAACCCCCTCTGCAGTTAACTCGTTTCCTGTAACCAAATAAACAGCAAAAAATAAATAATACCAGAATTTCTTTTAAACATTCATTAGATTTCAGGCAGAAAGGCAATGTAAATTTCAAGAAAATACACATTTGCTAACAGCTGGCCAAAAGTCCAAAATATTTCATCATTATGGCAGTATCTTAGATAATCATGCCCAAGAAAATCCCACTTTATGTTTTTTCCCCTCTATTAGCTGCTCCACATATAATCTCTTTCAACAGAGACATGTATTTAGAAATCTCCATGTGCATTCATCTGTATCTCTTTCAGTAGTTCAGAGTCTTCATTTTCTACAGCACCCTAAAATAACTTCCTGGGAGGCACAGTACTATCTTCTTGCATCAAATACTTTGCTGTCTCAAAGTACCTTACTTTTTTTTTTTAAGAGGTATCAGGCCCTTCATTTTTGTCTTAACATTTCCTCACCTACCTTATAGCATAGTGAAGGTATATCAACAACATATTCTCTTCACTTCTTATTCACTTCACTTCACAACATATTCACTTCACCTTATTCTCTTCACTGAAGGCAAAATGTGCCTTACTGACTCCCTATCATTTCAAGAGTACAAATTTTAATGCTCATGTGAATCAGTCCTGCCTCCATCTTTCAAAACAGAAGATCTGCCACCTTGCACAGGTTTGTAATTTTCCCTTTGCTGTACATCCAAATCTCCTGGGGGAAAAAATGCAGCGCAAAGAAGGGAAAATGCTTATTTACAGAGCATTTTCTTAGATTAGGCAGATCAGAAATGAAAAACCAGCTCAAACACTGGCTACAAACCTAGCTGATCAGGTACTGCAAGCAGAACCTAGCTGAAATAAATGCATTTTAATTATAAATTAATATCGTGTGCTGCTCTCTGGTAGAAAAGCAGTTCAAGGTAACAACTGAGAGGGAGCAGGGCTACAACTGTGCAAAATTAGTCTGACATGATCTAACACAACTTCGGTGGGAGTCAGATTGGACCATGGGCTCACAGCAACACGAGTCTAACTGCTGCCACTCAAAAGCAATAGTTAAGTGAAAACTGTCTATTACTACCTTAAATAACCTGATTCAGCTGCATACATTAATAATTACTTTTCTAATAGTAGCTTTCCTCAACAAGTTTCCACAGAATTCTGTGAGCACTTAAAAGACATGTATTTTTATATATATATATATATTTATTTTGTTACTAATTTTTATAATATATATATAGCAAGAAGGCTGGCAAAGGAAAGCCAGGATAATACACTGGAAAGATAAATCCATCTATCAGTGTTTCAGAATTAAAAAATTCCATCTTCGTCGCTGTGTGAGGCAGTTTCTTCATATCCAAAACTCAGTGCTTTTATTTTACGTAAGTTTCCTAAATCCTCTAAAACATGCAGACACCTTTTGTTGCTATGAGGAATAAACCCTACATAATTTCAGCAACAATATGTACCACTCATGCTCAACTGTTGATGCCAAGGATTTTTTCCATATATCATGCAAATACCTCACGTGTCATATAAAAGTATATTCTTAACACTCAGTTGCTGTAAGATTGATTTATTCGCAGTGCCAGAAATGCAGCCTTGAGGAAAAAAAAAAAAATTAAAAATGTCTTTGTTGCTTTCATCTTGATGTTATTTCAACATGAATGTTTCACTACAACAATGTATCTATGACCAATGAGGGAGACCATTTACCTCTTTAGCTACTTAAATTCTATTTAAATGGCCATTATGAACTTGTCTTCAAAACAGTCTCAGAATTTAGGAAGCATTTTACAGACATAAGAGGCAGATATTTAACAAGTCTCTAAATAAATATTTGACAAAGCCAATAGAGTAAACACACATCTCAAAACATTTACCTGGGAAGCCATAGTTGGCCCTTTTTAGGTCAGGTTAAGGGGTATGTACACATACTAACTGAAGTTAAGATGGATTTTTTTGGGTCAATTTCTCGTGAAAGTTGAAGACAGAAGAAAAATGAGTGATTTAGCAAAGCATAAGAAAGTATATCTTTCCCCCCAAAGTACAAGCTCCAGTTCAGGATGAGAGGTTGGTTTTGAACCGCATTTCAGTAGTTCCAAACTCCACAAGAAAATCTTCACATCTGAAATAAAGACCATTCCCCAATCTCTACTTCTCCTGGCACCAGGAAACAGCTACCTCAGCCTTTGCATTTTCAATACCTCCAGACTATACCCCATCCTACAGCATTTGCAAAATTCTAGCTGGAGGGACTAGCAACCGACACTACTCAAATCTACTTGGATTTTTTTTAAGATAGGAGAGATGAATATTATGACTACTCAGATGTATGATTGGTTTAAATTATCAGCTGCACATTAAGCAACAGTAAAGATTAAATTTAAAGCTTCAAGAACCTGTTTGTCCTTATTTGCATTTTGCATTTTTATAAAAGCTTTCTTACAAGACAGGATGGGTTTCTCATATTTATGCCCTGACCAAATATGAACTAAAAAAAAAAAAAAAAAAAAAATAGTATTCCATACTACACAGATATGGTTGCAAGATAAACATGTTTTGATATCCTAAAAGACAACAATGACATAAAAGTGCAATATTTAAGAGATTTGCTGTGATTTGTTTTAACTAACATGTATTAAGATCTTAATAAGTTACTCTTAGTCTTCTTAAACTGTTTACAGTCTAGCTACATCTTTCAATACACCACTGTTAATCATCCTACAAAAAATTGCAACTAAAAGATTGTATAAAGTAGGTTTTTTATTCCTCCATTATTTTTCTGGATGGATTTAGCTCAAAGGCCTAACACTATTCTGCTGTTTCCACAGATCCTTCATATAGTTGCAAGGAAACATTTTTAAAAGAACATCTATAATTTTCCTTAATAATGAAGTTTTAAATTGACTAGGTTCATCAGTAGTGTTTTCAGGTTCCACTAGCTTTTAAACTATAGCTGAATTTCCACTTGCTATTCTAGGAACTTTTTATTCTGCGTAATTTTACTGGAAATCAGCAGAAAAACATTTACAAAGACTTAGTAAACTGTTGGCTGAATTCATCAGGCTTCACATAACTAACCATAAACCAGTCACATCTGCTTTAAAATTTACAGGATCATAAATATAGTTCTAGGAGGCCACACACCTTACTTTCCATCATCCAAGAACTATTCAGTGCACAACATTTTTAATACCTTATCAAAAATATAGATGAAATGGTGCTCTTTCAATTCATGGGCTATACTGAAATAACCTTCTGCAAAAGATTTCCTGTATGACTGTGACATGTTCAATTTAATTATCTAAAAGGTATGGTAACAGATTGCCACAGCCTGTGCAGCTAAGCTTACTAATGTCTTTAAAGCATTGTGTCAACTTTAAAGGCAGGGCTGATATGATGCCCAAGTAAGGTATCTAGCAGGGAACTCAAAGCTTCCCAACAGTTCCATAAAAATGGAACTCTGCCGAAGCAGTAATTCTGTCCTTGACATTCAGGTGGCAAAACTAAATCTTGCAGCACCAAAATGGGTTCTAAAAGAGTCAAGAAGGGACCATGGAGAACTCCAGTGCCTGGAACAGGGGTCAGTAGCGTTGCAGGGGTCAGTATGCTGCAGCATCTCTCTTTTTTCACCCTTCCAGCTTCTTAGAACATCCTCTACTTCCACAGTGCTGTGGGTGTACGGGGTTTACAGTGCCAGGAGCAGCCCTACCTCTGTCGGATGCAGCAGTAGAAGAGCTTTACAAATAAAACCACCATAGTGGTGAATGAGGCCATCCTTACTGCTGGAATGGCCAACCTCCATCTCTTAACCTCGTCAAGGCAGGCAGACAACTGCGCTAGGCAGCAACCTACTTTGCTTACGCCTAAAGCCAAATTTGCGTATTATGAAAATGGAAGGTGACACAGTAACACAAAACAGTTGAGTCAGTAGAAATGTATGCTGCAGCACTCAATTACAGCTGGGTGAATTAAGGGCTGTGTAACAAATTTAATATATCCCCCTCCACACACATACACACGCTTTGCAAGTCAAGCTAGATCTTTCAGTATTAAAAATTCCACTTTAGAAGTATTTGAAGATCTTATCACCCAATAACTGGATTAATTCAGCTTGTAATTTCTCCCTTGGAGAAGCACGAGCAATGATTATTTTGTAGGAACGTTGTCTTCCTAATTTGGGGGGATAGAAAAGGACAAGGATTTATCTCACCCGTCCTGCCCAAATCCCCTCCACAGCATTAACTCCAGTCACATTCAGGGAGCCCAGTCAGATGGTTATTACCAGAGACAAGTAGTCTGTTCTGCATTGCACAGTGCTAGGTTCAGACACCGAACGGTGATTGCTTACTGGTTGTACAAACAGTATTATCAGCCAAAAGGCATCATGCTTTGTCAACTCTCTCTACCCATTTATACCACATGCACTTTCCCAGTAAAAGGCTACTGTTTTATTTTAGCATGCCAAGCTCCCATTTTGACCAAAATTACTTACAAAGACTGCATCCTACCGCTATTTTTGAAAGCATCAGTACCTTTACTCTCTTGAAGTTAATTCAAATAGTATCACTCCTAAACACAAACTATTCTTTTTGCATTCTATAGCTGTAAATACTACCCAATTAAAGATCTTCATGCTGGGCATCCAAATACTGAAGTACCCAAGATTAGAGACCGTTTTGGAAAACGTTGTCTGCATTCAGCAGATGCCTATACAAACAATTCTCCTGTAAGCGTTTTATTTGTTCATTGCAGAGCACTACGCAATCTTCATATGGAAAAGCTCTGTTCTGTTCGCCGTTTCTGGTGCATATACATAGTAAGGTCACAGGTTTCGCATTTTA
Organism: Falco rusticolus; assembly: GCF_015220075.1. NCBI lineage: Eukaryota > Metazoa > Chordata > Aves > Falconiformes > Falconidae > Falco > Falco rusticolus. The sequence continues at coordinate 51,746,251 of NC_051194.1, forward strand.
CAGTACCATGACAGAAGGATCCTTCTCTAAATTATTTAAACCATGAAATGACAAGAGATGGAAACATCTGACTTACTGTAAGGTGTTGTATCAGTAGGGTCAGGAGGTGGAAAATTTTCCGTGAAGTTGACATTACACAAGTCCGTACTACAGCAGCAGAAGCGGTATGTTCCATTCTGGATCAAGGAAGGGGTGGTTGTAACTATACACGCCTCAAAGTGACACTCTTGTGGGTCTCCTATATGAGACCAGCAACCTGTGGAAAGAGGCAAATTAATTCTTTTTAAAGGAGGCATAAAATTAATTCTATTGCATAGACAATTAAATACACCTATAGAAACCCACACATTACCTAAATTAAGTGTGTGGGGTGAAAACACATCATAATTTGCTTGTCTGACTTCACTACCACCTTTTAAACCAAAAACTGAAGAATTTATTTCAGAATTTACCACAGCCAAGGAGAAAAAACATGGGCAGCAATGAAAGCTAACATCAGGTGTCCAGCTGTCAACCTCAATATGATAAAACCTGAATTCTTGAGCCTTCTAAGCAGAAGTACGCCATTCCCCATTTCTCTGATACCACAGACAGTATTACCACCCTTTGGCCCACAGTCTAGATGAAACTGTGACCTAGTCCCCTCCTCGGAGCTAGGCAAGACTGCATCTATAGTTTGATGCTTCTTACATCATTTCTAAAAATTCCGTCCTTCCTCACTGTTAGCATCACTGGACTCTTCTACAGGACCACAACTTATCTCTTGGTTAATGCAGGCCCTTTCTCCCTGCAGCAACTGTTCCTTCCCAAGTACAGTCAACGGCAGTTAATGACGTTTATGCACAAATGCCTGGAAGGGAAGAGGCAACATGGGCGCAGAGGTGAGCAGACTGCTTCTTTCGGCAGATCACCAGATCAAATGTATAACTGCACGGGATGCTTGTAAATACATTCAGTTTTCATTTCAGCCTTACACTCCATTAAATTGTATCCCAAGTAATCAAGAGCAGAGTCCCTGTGAATGGTAATCGAAATACCTCTCCAGCAACAGCAAGACCCTTCGCCTCTCCCTACCATCACTTTCCCCACAGAGTAACAGTGAATTGACCGTTAGTGATATGTGACAGTCTTGTGCTATAGCTGCAATTTCCTCTGTAAACAAACATCCAATCAACATGAATATACATTTTCACTTAAGGAGACATTTTTAAATGTATCATTACATCAACACATACACCCGAGATACCTTCAAGAAAGCCATCTTACGGTGGATATCCTAAGTAACAAGCAATTAGAGTGCTTTCTCCTTCAACTGTGCATTGCTCTTTGGTCTCTTTTGTAAGTCATGTATTTCAAACAAACTTTCTGTTCATATTTAAAACTGCTAAGTGGGAAGTTTAAAATAATGCATTTGTACAATATACAAACAAAACATCTAGCTTTGCAGCTGCACATCTTTCACATTGGCTGGCTAGATCACAAAAAAGTGAAGAGAGTAGCAAAACTACTGCACTTAACACTAAAATGTTACATACCTTGTTTTACAAGATGTATGTCTCCTTCTCGTGTTTTTTCCCAAAGTCCATAGCAGGTACTACCTTTCATGCACAAAATTGTGCCATTCTCCTGGGAGATTCGGCTCTCACTGATTCCGTGGTCCTGCTGATATGGGTCCTTAAAAGCACACAGCCGCTCCTCACTCTGCGCAGCTTTAGACAAAGAAAGGACAACATCTGTCAGCGATTTTATGCATAAAATATTAACTTTAATAAAAGGACAATTAAGGTCTTCTGGAAACGTACATTTGAAACCACCCTGAATTACACATATCCATTCTTTAAACTGTACTCCAACAGTCAGAAATTAAAATGAGGTCTATCTTGAAAGTCACTTTCATTAAGAGGACAAAAAAAGGCCCTCAGCAGAAGTTTCAAAATGAACATGCAAATGTTTAAAATTCACAGGTGCAGAACAAAAATTTCATTGCATAGTCTCTATCATCTCTGCATCATTTGTCCTCAAGCACAAGTTACACAACTGTTAGCTGGTTTCTTCAGCAACCGCATGCATTCCTTAATTGTTTCCAGATCCTAAAGCAAGATGATCTTTTTCAGACTGCCACCCAGCCCAGTGCCTACCTAATTCAGAGGTGTTTTTCCACTCTTTCTATTGACCTAACTCTTCTCTTCTACATGTTATCCAGCCATTACACTGACATTTACTTCTTTATGCTCAGCAACCTATCAGTTTGGGTTCTTTTACACAACTTCATTAATGACCACCCACACAAATACTAATGGCAGAGTAAAACCCATACGATTGACCAGCAGTTCCATGAAACACTGCCTGTAAACAGGAGCAATGCTGTTTGTAAAGCCTCCTTGGGGAATATCCAGCAGCAATATTTTATAAAACATACAGAGAGCGCAAAATAAATACCCATCATCACCTGAAAAATCTCTGCGGGGGTTTATTGCAACAAAACCAAAGCCACCCACAAAAAAAAATATTTTTTACAAGAATAATACAAACTTCAGAAATTTAGTATCTTAAGAATGCATATGTTTTACCCCTATGATTACTGCTATTTTTGTTCATATCACCTCAACGAAAGGACTCAACCATGCTGATATCCCTCTGTCATCTTTCCTTTAGGAAAAGCAAACACATTCAAACAATAAAATTCTTCAGAAAGGCATCAAGTCCAAGATCAAAAAATCCATCATTTGTAAGGAATATGATATTTAGAATATTTTCACTCTTCCTTGGAATTACTTTGTAGAATGCATGAAAATCTAGGTGTGTACTTACAAGGCACTTCAGTTTATTCAGTAGTACAGCTCAGCACACATCCAACTGCAGTAAGAACTTGTCCTATGTATCTCAATAACTAGATTTTAACCAGTTCTTTAACTCCCATGAAAGCACTGGTAGCAAAAAGATGCAAGGTGGAATAGACTGGTATTTTAGTAAAACAGATTTTGAATTTAGTGAATTACAGCATACATAATTGTAAGTTATTAAAGGCACTGTCTACGTATAAAATATCTCCTCACTAAGTATTTATTTATTTGATCATTCTGCAGCACTGGCCCCAAAGAAGCCATGTTTCAGCAAGGCGCACTGACTGCAAAAATGCTGTTTCACTGTGTCACCAGCACAGATGACTGGGTAATAGAAAGACAAGCCAAGAGACTCAGATACATGTCTCACTTCTAAGGCTGTTATTATTCATTAAGGAATTGAAATTCATAATTCTCTCATGCAGAGACAACCATAAATAGCTACACCATCCAGAAAAGCAGTCTGTCAGTGACTCCCGGTTTATTCTGTGGCAGCAGTAATTAAAATAGTGCAACTTAGCTTATTTTTTAGTGGTCTGATAGGGCACGTGTGGTAAGTTGAGCTACATGTCAGCCCAGTGGTGGTAAAACTCTCAGCTAAGGAGACAGGAACCTCTTAAGTCACTGTAATTCAATCATTTGCAGCTCCACGTACTCCAGTAACCTGGCTGACAGTCCACACTACTCACCCACCTCACCATACACTGGTCAGGGTACCATTAACACTTTACATCTGGAACTAGAGTTTTGAAGTAATAAATACATTTATTATAAAGCAATGGGCTTGATAATCAGAAACTCTTGTTGCCTAAATTTCATATCTAATTTTTTTTCCTTTCTAAATGAGTAGAGTTATTCAAGTTACTGAGGACAAAAAGGTCACACATTAACAGCTAGCATATGCTGCCTCAAGCAGTACTTGCCAGTCGCACGTAGTAGTTTTATTCTCAGGAACAGCTGAGTATGCCAGGCGTGAAGCATCTGTCCTGCATTCTCTGCTACATGACATGGGACTGGCCAAGGAACAATGTGTGAAAGGACAGTAGTCCAATGCCATAAAGGAACTGGAGCCGACTAACTTAGTGAAAATAGAAAGGCGAAAAAATTATCATGGAACTGTAATTTTCAGGAGAGAATGTGACAGAATTATATGGCTTTCTGAAATACGAAATTTTATATTAATACATTTTTATTAAGAAATATCTGCTCCTAGGGACACTACAAAGGTTTTTGAATCAATTGCATGTGATAGCTGAGTGGGACTAAGGTCACCTGAGATGTTGGTTGTTTACAGAATGCTCAAATTGCTGCAATATAAGCCCTTTCGTAATTTGCCTTTATTGTGAATAAAAAATTTAAAACAACAGAATTTATAAAACAGCCACACAGATTTGGTTTCCTTATCAAAAACCTCTGGTTTAGAAAAACCAAAAAGTAATTCCAGGGAAGTACACTTTCATAATACCTCAATAGGTTCTAAAAAATAATAATAATAAAAAAAAATATCAATCTTTTCACCTCTGAACTAATGAAATAAAAGAAAAAACCTTTTGGTTTTGCTTTCTACTCAAAAATATATTTATATGCATCATGTCTGTGCTCCAGAGACACAGACAGCTTTAACTGCCTACTTTTCTGGTCTCTTTAACCTATCTAAAAATCTCTTAGGATCAACATTGAGAGGCAAGAACATGCAGAAGATACTTGGAAAGTTGTTAACCATCACGCTAGATGCTGTCCAGCCACACACTACAGAAAATAACAGTTGCTACCAAAAGCTTTTCTGATTTAAACAAAATGTATTGCCCTGTAAGAATACCTGCAGACGGGAGGGTAGAACACCCACTGCTACACCAACCTGAGTGCGTATCTTTATCAGTTTTCTAGCAAACTAATAAAAACGCAAGTTAATGTGCCACAATTTAGTGTCAGATGATCTCAGTGAGAAACTTCTCCAACAAAAAATAAAGGTTACTCACCCAACAACTAGAGTTTTCATGCTGATCATTGCACATTCCTGCTTCGATTATAAGTTAGAGTAGTACAACCCCTGTGGGAGCAGTACCCATTGCAATACTCTGCTGACCCCTGCCCCTTCCCTGATGGCATGGAACATCTGGAGAACAGGGGACACATAACAAAAGCTACTTTATTTTTCTCTATGGCCTCTGTAGCTTCATTTTTGAAGCTGTAAAGCCGAAGAAAATTGGATAGGCCATTCAGATATCCAGAAACCATCCTGAAGAACAACAGAATAGATGAGCTGCTGCAATTTCTTTGCATGATTTTGGCACATTCCTGCTCTGGGAATCTGGCAGTAAGGTTTCCTTCCTCCTGGTAACGGAAACTAGTTAGCTCTAAAAACTTTTAATATTGGAATACTTTTAAGTCAGGCCTTGAAAGCAGCCTCCAGGCTAGATCAGTATGCTTTAAACGTTCCCTCCCAAAAATGGAGATACTACTATAAGAACACACAGAAGTACTGGGGTGCCTGTTATAATCTTTACTTATTTCAACAGAAATCCTACCTCTTCAAGGTAAAATACTGTTGCTTATTTAGATTGATATGTGTTCCTCATGGCCAAGCTTTTATGTCTGACATCGTGGGAGCCAACAGCTATGCACGGTACATTCAGAGCTGAAACACATCTACCTGTCCCTTGGAAGCTCTGCAGCTGCAATGTGAAAGGGCAACCACTAACGCTGCTCTCTATAGCAGCTTAGCTGGAAACAATTCCAAACCCGCTTTTTCCAAAACTCCATCCATGAAGATATTCAGATCCCATCTGGAAATGGTGCTGGGCAACCAGCTCTAGGTGACCCTGCCTTCGCAGGGTGTTGGACAAGATGACCTCCAGAGGTCCCTTCCAACCTCAACTATCATGTGATTCTTGCAGGACACAGGTCCCGAGGTACTCAGTGTGCAGCAACCAGGCAGAAAACCAGAATTACTCAGCTGGGCTACTTGCTATTTTTTGTCTCCAAGGCAGGCAAAATGGTAGGGTAAGACTAGAACTACCAGATTATCTTGTTTGTCTTCAGTTCAAATAGATCCAAACCCAAGGAAATATCTTAATGTCAGTATCTTTACTAAACAACAAGAGCAATTAAAATAAACAACTTATCCTATGAAGTTGGAGGCTCTTGATCTGATCCACTTGATAAATCCAGTTCATTTGCTGCCTATGTCAGGAAAATGAAGGGCAAAGCCCCTGCAGACAGGTGTGCCCACCAGATATTAAGAGCCCATAAGCAGTTCACTGTGCAGCACTCCTTTCCTTAGATTTCACAGATTCAAGATGCGCCAGCAGTGTATCCTTAAATCGACAAAGCGCAGAAACCATTTACAGATCAGATTATACAGTACATTTGCCCAGATATGAAATGTCCCAGCGTACAAAGAAAACTAAGCCCAAGCACCAAGGCAAGTGGCAGCACAGGTCTCACAGGACATCTGCTGCATGGCTGCAGTCATCTTCCAGAGCCCTGCTCTTACTAAAAAAAAAAAAAAAAATCATGTTGTTTCAACTCTTTTACAGGTGCTTTTAAGCTATCCATCTTATTACTCCTGCGCAAGTTAGGCATCACAAAAAATAACCACAGAAAATCATTAAAATTAACTTGGATTACAGTTTCTCTATAAATGTGTAATTCTATAATAACTCTCTCATCATTAGGTCTAAAGCACAACAAACAGAAAAAAATGCCAAAGATGCATGTATTCCCCCAAAGATTAAAAAGCTACTGAAATGAAATGAACAACTTGGGTTTTTTGTGGGTGGGGGTAGACACCTCTGGAGAGTGCACTGTACTTAAACACAATTATCTGATCAAACCAGCACGTGGCAAGTGTAATTTCAGAAATAAGGAAGTTATGACTACAAAGAGGAGAAAGTTACATTTAAAGGCTACCTTCAAAACTAAGAAACATCTATTTATTATTTCTCTCACAATATGTAAGAAGAGAAGGACTTTTGGTACTTCCATTATCTTTATAAAGTAAACTTCATAGTAAACTATATTTGCTCATCACATGGATGGAATCCATTATACACTCAGCTCATTTCTAATTCACCTTTAATGAAAGACTATAAGAGAAATTTTGAAACAAACAAATGGCAATTGAATGCTTACAACATCATACACCACTGAAAAGTTTGCTACTACAGAGATCTGCAGTAGCAAGAGTTGGGCTGACATTGAAAAGGACAAAAGTAAAACCAGAACAAATTGTGAATTATTTATAATTAAATGCCTATTTTTGATTCCTCTTGAACTTCTGTACCAGACAAACTATGTCAAAACAACTGAATAAAAACAAAAAAATTAACTCAAACTTCCACTCTCTCATTCATCAGAGATCTCCAACAAAGACAAGAAGAGAAGGCACCATTTCCAGAAGTTCTACCAAGGGAAAAAAGCCACTGAGAACAGGGCAAGCTCTTCACTTCCTTATCGTAACTCAGAAAAAACCCCAAAATTAGTTCTGCTGCTCTCCAGCCTACTTTACACCTGTATTTAAAAAAAAATACACTTTACTGTCCAGTTTCAAAACTCTGCTTAAAACATGAGCGGCATAACAACCAAGTACGGATGCTTCAAGAAACAGTCTAAGAAACAAACTGTTCTTAGCTTTCCTGCTTGGTTGCCATCTGATCACCACGTGCACATTAACAGACTTAACCTGAAAGAGATTGTGAAACCTTATTGTCTTATTTCGAAAGGAGACTAGGGAAACAGACTACATTAAATTACTTTCCTGAAGTCATAAAGGAACTGGGAATTGGCTGTAGTTTCCCAAGTCCATCCTGTGGCTCACTCTTACTGCCGCAGTGCTCAGGGGAGCATGAGGTTCATCCCTATGCCACTACACAGCCTCAAGAAAAAGCACCAGGGCTCTGGCATATGGCTCGGGTTTTGACATGATTAGTCTTAGCAATTATCAGTTCTACTGTCAACAAAAGATGACAGAAAAAGCAAGTTGTTATAGGATAAATACTATACTGTTGATTTCAATATTTTCTCCCTGTAACTGTACTGCTATTTCCAATTGCTCAAGAACAGAGAAGTGATTCACAAAAATAAATGAAGTCTGGATGTCTGTAGTGGTTTGCTAGAAAAACACTGAGATACATTTACTGTTTTAATATTTTCCTCTGTTCCCCACAAAAGATACTTCTGAACAGCAAAGATCAAAAGAAAATTACAAGTGCATCTACTGACTGTCAGAAATCTTGTATGCTATGAATCTATGATTCGTCCGTATTAGGCTCATTTTAAACAAATGAATATGCTGTTATTGCTTTTAATATACTAGTTCTTTTGCAATCATTTTGTGTTCTACGAAAACATAATTACTGAAAATAATTAAAACAGAAATACCAAAAAGTTACAGGAATCCAACTGCAAATCCTGAGAACATGAGTCATGTTTTCATTAATAGCATAGGAAGTCAGTTCCATTAGTACTTAATCGACACTTCCTGACGTTTCATCTATTCAGTGCAGTACATGGAATCTGCATCAAGTGCAAAGGCAGGGGGAAAGGAAGGAAAAAGGACTCAAATGTTACTCAGATGCTACAAAGAATTATTCTACTCCATGTTCTAACTGTGGGGATTAAAAATAAACAAACAAACATTTGCCACTTTACAATTAATGCCAGGCAATACATTTTGTGATGC